>NC_051415.1:22542750-22545374 GCF_015228065.2 Penaeus monodon
ACCGCGCGCGCATTATTCCTCCGAGCCTGGCAAATAATTTCCAAGGATCATCTCTCAGAGTCCTCCTCCCATGCCCCCATCCCCGGAGCGTTCCAGCATCTTGCCCGAGCCATCATGGGGGACTTACCTGAACCCTCACGCTATCACCATTTCAAGCACAAAAACTTCAGCGCCAAGACCAACGGCGCTAAAACCAACGGCCGCTCCCCTCTCTTCATCCCTCTTGGTTCCTGCACAAAGATGATGACCTTTGGGGCCAGTGCATGTATCACTCATGGCTATTTTGGTCATTATTCCACAACACCTCTTTCCCAGGACACTACTGTCGCTGTTCGGTTTGTTGTCACAGCGTCTGTAGCCCATGAACCAAATGGTAACGTCCTCCTCATAAAGCATGAGACAACATGACTCCTGACGCATGTAGCATGGGATCAAAGTATGGTTGGCTCTCTTGCCTGGGTCATCTTTGGATATTCCACACCTCTACAAACAACGAAAGATCGTTACGCCACCATTATAGCCCTCTGCAGCTTCCCGTAGATTCCTCGAGCCTGTCATGCCACAGCAGCTCAGGCGCGGCCGCGTCGGGAGTCGCGTGGAGGCTCTTCCCTCCAGGCTCACGTCGGTCCCCTCGAGCCTGTAGCTTCCTTGCCCCTCCATGTGGCTCTGCCTCTCGCTCGCTCGCTGGTCCGCTCCCCAGACAAGCCATAAAACTTTATACTGCCCTGATGCCGCACTACAGCCTCCAGAAATGGGTCGTTCCGCAGACGACCATATTTTTAAATGTGTCGTTGATCTCGCTGAAAAGTCGTAATGTTTAGTCTTTATGTGCCCACTGAGGAGGTAATGATAGAGAAATGGGGCGCCGCCACTTGCTGAGACAACGCGAACTCCCCTACCAACGCCGTGCTCCTGCACCTTTGTGATTGCTAATATTACACTAACTATTTTATAGAGTTGACACGGGGTAGTAAATCAGGATATTACTACCCTTCGAGAAGCACTGAAGCACCATCGCCTGCCCGGCTGAGGCTTCTCCTCCCCCCCCCCCTCACCCCGGCCCGGCCCCTCTCGGCCCTACACACACCGCCAGACCTGAAAGGTAATATTGCAAACGCTAGGAATGAGTTGACAGATGGGCTGTAAATCAGGTTATTACGACCATTGACGGGCGCAACTGCACACCGCCACGGGGAGGGGGGGAGACTACTTACATATTTCACGCCGCTGTTTGATCGGTCATTTCGCAGTTTTATCGGAATGTGAAGATAGATTGCTTGTAAATCATACCACGGTGGCCATTCACCTTGATATTCCCTTTAATACAAGTTTAATGATAGGTTTGGTAGAGTGCAACCCGCTATCGACACCTGATTGATTGGCTTTCTTTCTCCATTTGCTGGAAATTCGCTAATGACCTCAATGTTGATCAACTATTAGTGCTAACACACCTCTAATCATATCGATATGATCATGAGCCACGTAATGACCCTGGTAACACTTGTCACGTTGCCGGAACATGATAATTGCATTCGCCGGCATCGATCACGCAAGCTCTCGGAATATAATCGTAAAACTTGGGTGAGGTGCGTGATGGCTGATGGGAAGTGTCTGTCTGTGTTTCTCCCGCGACAAATCTGCAACACTGTTAACGCGGTCCATTCTCGATCCTCGAAATATTGTAAATGTGCTGTTCTTGCGTCTTTCTGTCCATATGGTATTATTGTTATGTCACTGTGTACCTAACCTGTGTCGCCACATCACCGCTGAGCGTAATTGTCCTTTGTCGCACATGCCATTCACACAACACCCGGCGTTACTGTGCGTGTCAATCTTTATAGTGCTGCTTCTCGATTGGTCTTCCGAAGGGGTCCTTCCACTGGTCTTTCTGTCCTTTATTCTGAGTTCTTCCCATGGGGTTAGAATCGAGTGCCTTCGATGCTGCTTTCTTCGTGCGCAGTGACCGCAGTGCCTTGACATCATTCCCTGGGCCTCTTGCCTTATTTCGCCACCTGGTTACCTGCCTTCCCCTTTCTCACGTGGCTTCCGTCCAACCGTTTCCCTCCACTTTCCAATTCTCCTCCGCTCTCATCCTCTCCTTCCCCTATTCTCAACTTTTTACACATTTCGCTCTTCAACTTTTCTTCTTTGTCCTCTTACGCTCACTTCTTTACCTGCTCCCTCTCTCATTCTCATGCACTCAACACTTTCTTTCCACTCTCCCTTCTTTTTATTAGTATTTTTCATATTCATTTTGTCCACAAATTGCATTTCTCCTTCCTCCGTGTCCGAATGCCCCTCCCCTCTTTTACGCTCGCCTTTCCCTGGTTTTTGCCTCCCGATGGGCTCCCCCCCCCCCCTCGTCGCGTCTTCCCAGCGCTCAAGGACTCCCAGCTCTTAATGCTTGCCATTTTTCTATCTGCTCTACGTGCTGATGATTTATGTGGTGGCCGTGTGCTCTGTGATCTCCGCCTCCAGCGCGCGCTCCACCTTTTTCGCACCACAGCCTTTATCGTCTACGTGGATCGTCTACGTCACCTTTAGAGATAATAATAAACGATTCGAGTCACTATCGAATCCTAATCACAACCATCACCTGCCCCCGAGACCACGCTTCTGCCCCC
>NC_051415.1:22545523-22546248 GCF_015228065.2 Penaeus monodon
GTGCAAGCGCCAACAGCCCGGAACGCCACAATAAACTCAGCCAGAAATAAAATCTCCCGAGTCCGAGGCATGACTGTCAATCGCAGAGGCCATAACCGGCCGTCATAAAGGGGTTCTCGTTTGAATCTTGTGTTACAGTCATGCAGAAGAGCCTCGGCCGCAATTTTACTACCCTTATTAGTCGCCGTTTACGTTACAGATGGCGCTCATGAAGTTGGCTCCGTTTTTTTTTTTCGTATTTAACGCAGCGAGTCGCAAAGGGTCGTGGAGGGACGCGAGGTACCATAAAGGGTTTTACGCTAGCCCTCAACGACCCCACAACGACCTAGTTACGCCACACTAAAACAACCACTCACAACCCTTCGCTCTGCGGCGGCCCACCACGGAGAATATCCTTGCACTATCTCCTTCCTTTGTTTTACACCCCCTAAACACCGTCTTAATTTTCACCGTGCCTTGCTTTGATAATTAGGATACAGGCCACACGACGGTGCTGCACGTGGTGCCACGGTGATGCTACTCAAGTACAGTACACAGTCAGTCGGTGACATTAGGCGGAGTGTAGAGAGCAGAGGCGATAACAACCACGTGTGTAATGATACCAAGGAAGATAGCATGTTTGGGGGTAGTGACAGAAACGGAAAGTATGAGTAAAACTAACAGCATAATGGCGTAGGTGAGGGTAAAATGCGCGAAAGGGTCTGGGGAATGAGCTTTAAAGGGTC
>NC_051415.1:22546383-22546818 GCF_015228065.2 Penaeus monodon
GGGGGGGGGGATAGAGCACAGATGAGAGAAAAAAAGAGAATGAAGCATGAATAAGGAGAAAAAGCCAGAGGAAAACAAAAGCGCGATGGAACGGTGAGGGAAATTGGAAGGAGGGAAAGGAGGGAGTGGTCAGTGCGGCGTAGCAAGGAACACAATAAGCCGTGACTACCCTGGGCTCTTCATTACCCCCTCATTGGCCGCCGCGCACTCCTTACCTTTTACAGCCGTTATTACATTTCATCAGTGGCCATAAAATGGATGTAACGCTCCAGATATTACCCTTCCCTCCCTCCGACACCATCCCCGTCGACACTAAGGCGGGGGACACCCTCATCTCCCTCCGGCATTACCCGTCATCCATAACCCGCCCTGACGTCCGTCCTCTCATCACCACTCAAAGCCCACACGTATTCTATCATCTCTCTTTAATCGCTC
>NC_051415.1:22547010-22547588 GCF_015228065.2 Penaeus monodon
CGCATCAAGGCGAAAGAGACCGGGCGCCAGTGCATAAGGAAACCTCTTCTACGCGTACACTGCCTGTGTTCTACATCACACACAGGCGACCGTACAAACACTGCAGGCACCCACAAATTACTGCAGAGGGAGGAGATTGAAGGAACAGCGAGGGGAGACCAAGAGAGTACACACTGGAGGGGTGAGGAATGTATAGAAGGAAAAGAGGGGAAGAGATAATCCAAAGTTAAAGAGACTATATGTGAAGGTAGAGGGCGGGCGATGCAAGAAACTGGTGGCAAAAGGAAGGGACGAGTCGGGAGCGAGCGCAATCATGGTGTAAAATATGAGCAAATTGCCAATGAACAATGTACCAGAAATCAGGGCATTTCTAATTAGAAGCTGGACAAATTTCAGGTAAGAACAGATAATTCTCAATAAAGAGCTGTATGCAGAGGAAAGATTCAGGGATGCAGCAGAAAGAATTGAAGCTAATTAATGCTTGGTTGAAAGAATTCTCCGAACACAGAAAGGGTATAAGTGCGATGTCTTTCTATAACATCGTAAGCATTTATTTTCAAGCACCCAAAGTTTTTTAT
>NC_051415.1:22548086-22548385 GCF_015228065.2 Penaeus monodon
ATATCCAAACATTGGCCAAACATAGCCCCCCTCACAAACGTATGACGGATAAACAACAGTGCCACGAGTACGTATGGCACTGCTATTTATCCCCCGCTCCGGCCCCAGCGGAGATTCCAGCTGCACCTCTTCCTGGCGTCAATAATCTTAGTGCAACCATATTTTAACTCAAGCTTTGTAGGTGGCGGCCACTCTTACGGCAGCGTGTGCAAGAGTGCCACCAACCTGCAGCGCCGAGTTTGGGTGCCGTATTAGGCAGCCGTGGGTGCTTGGCGTGCATTCACCAAGGCAGGAGGCCG
>NC_051415.1:22548436-22549519 GCF_015228065.2 Penaeus monodon
GGGTGGCCACAACCTTGCAGGCCGTCGTGCAATATTGAACAGAGGGGATGGGGCTGTGTGGTCCGCCGGAGGGAAACACCGCCACATACGCTCTCCGCTGCCTTACCTTCACCACAACACAGCACGCATCAAACGGCGCTTCACGACGCCAAGTCTCCCTACTTCCCTCTTGGCCGCTCGATATGCAGCTTCTTGACTGCTGCGCTAATAACCGTCTTACTAGCCATCTTGAACGGCTACTGCTAAAGAAATATAATGCGGGACTGACGGTTCTCTTTGATGAAAGATTTACTAATGTAAATATTCAATAGACCGGTGTGATGGTATTGGCAATCAATATTATAATTCTCTTTGCAGACGATCTCCCTCCTGATAAAACTCTAACTTCCTAAAAACAGTTGAGATCTAGAGATACAGATACCCTAAGGACATTTGGTTCAGAAAGTTTTTTGTTCTTAATTTTTACTTTTTACCTTGAGTGTTGCATCTAATATCTTTCTGATGCATAATGGCAGTGCTTCTTGCTGCCGAGGAGAAGCCGCTGCAGCAGGGGTGTCGAAGGCAACAAAGGGAGCAGAGCCAGCGGAGGCGGCGGCGGCAGGGTGGCCCCTAAGCCAAGCTCGTGCAGTTCCTGCTGGCGGGTCTTAGGGACGAGGAGCTTCACGGCCGAAAGGGGTAAAAATGCCGAGTAATGACCCGAGTAAAGCCCGCTCAGGGGGCACCCCGTCCCTGCCCGTCCTGTCGCTACTGCTCCTGGGGGTGCCCCTCAGCCCTGGCCCTGCTCTTCCTCCCGCTCTGCTCACAAACAAGTATTCACTGACGCACACTCGCACGCATCCAAGTCCCTTTTCACCGCACTCTACAGCGACTAAGATGCGTATCTGAGAACAACACTGAGAAAAAACAACATGGGAGCACGACTCTCAAAGTTCATTCCCAACGAAGGAACCTGGGAGCGCGCGCACGTAAGTAGATATCCAGACTTTCTTTCCCGTTATATCTGTGAACAAAGGGTATCCGGCCGAGGCTCCTGCGGGTGACTGATATATGGCAAGAGTGCAGAGAATAGGTGGCCGCGCCGAC
>NC_051415.1:22549768-22550098 GCF_015228065.2 Penaeus monodon
AAGTAGGGGGCCCGTGAAAGGAAGACGGGGCAGACCTGGAAGAAAATTAACAAAGTACAAGCGGCAGCCTATGAAGAACGGTATAAAATACTCAACAAACTGTCCGCGACCATCCCGCCCTTCACATTGCCATTAGTACTTCCCTCTTGGTATTCAGAAGAATACAAATAAACATAACAGAGGAACAGACCAATTCGAAAAAAGACCCGATCAATTAATCCCAAAAATGACCTTCACATGGCCATGAACTCCCTCAAACCTTCATTACCTTACTTGATTACCTTCTCGATATAACGCCATGCCTCGCTCGTTCTTTCTCTCTTGCTCTTG
>NC_051415.1:22550160-22552810 GCF_015228065.2 Penaeus monodon
GTCCTCCCTCCTCTTCATCCCCCACGCCCCCATCACCCCCCATGTCCACCTGATTCTTCCCCTACCTTCATTGTTCATTTCTCCCTCTTACCCTGTCAGCACTACCCTCGCCCTCCCGTTCCCGTCTCCAGCACATTCTTCACGCTGTAAGTAGCACTCAAAACGTGTTCCTCGGTTGTCTTCTCGGCACTCATTACACTCGCCTTTCGCTTCTGTCGCGGGAATATTTCGAATGCATGTGTTTATGAGGAGATCGTTAAATGACTAGTTGTTTGGGGGTGCGCATGCGCTTTTTTCGTATCAATTCGATGTATTGCATGTTGTTTTCGAGATAAGTCTTTTAAAGTCCAACCAAATGTGTCGGTGTGCATGGGACTTCAGTGTTTTGGCGCTGGAAACATGGGAAAACACTGGAAAATTTTTCTCCCTTTTTTGATGGCCCGTGTGTGTTCAACCGTCAATCACATCCCTCACTGCAACGCAAATTACACAGAATCTCTCGTCGCCACTTCATGTGGCATGCATAAATAGCAACTATGACCAGCAGCGCATGATGCAAGGTGGAGTTCCCTGAACACGTGACAAGAGTTCATGCAGGGCCTTACATGCTGGATCTATTTCTCCTGCAAACACAATCATCACTGCGATCAGCTTATCGCTAGCAAAAGATAATTAGTAATAACCCCCAGGGTGCAATAATTCATTATCACACGCACGCGAAATGTCGCCATAAGTCAAAGTGGAGCCGCGAGTCCGAGCTTGCACCCGAGGCTCGGCCAGCGGCGTATGGACGGGCGCGACGGCCCCCCGCGGCGTTATGACTGGCGCTGGCGAGTTGATTGATGCGGCCGCGGCAGGTGAAGTGCCGGGCGGGGAGTGGGGCAGCGGCCTCGTGCACTCGGGCCGACTCGGGCCACGTGCTGGCTCACTTGGAGTGCCTGGGCCGTGGCACCGGGCAGCGGGTGTTTGTGTGTCTATGGGATGTATGGTAGTGGGAGTTTGTGTGCGTGTCTAGTGGGTCGTCGGCCTCGTAATGGGGCGGTCGCTTTAAGGCCCACCACCGGAGGGGATCAATAGGCCGTCTCCCTCCGCCCACCGTGGAGGCCTCGCTCCTGTAGCGGCCGGGCCTTCTGTGCCCATGCCCACCTCTCCCCTCCGCATGCCCCATAATGTTTCCGGTCCAGAACTCGCGGTACTTTTCAGATATTGTAATGGATTTCACCGACAACCCTTTCCAGACTTTGAAATCTACCCCACGAAGCAAGAGATCTCTTCGATCTCGCCTCACCCCACTTTCCTCCCTCCTTTCTCCCTATGCGTCCGTTCGTATCGCTATTCCTTCCCTCCTTCCCCTGCCCATGCTCTCTCTCCCCACTCCGCAGAAGCGCGCCGGCTTGGTCCCTCAGAGCGGCTGAGAGGGTCCCTACAGACAGGCTGTCAGACTGGCCACATGACAAGGTCCCCAGGAGGCAGGATCAGCGAGGGCCGCCGTCACCACGCTGTCTGGACACAACACGGCCTCGCTCTCGACCTAAGCCGGTCACCTCTCCTCGCGCCGCACTTCAGACCAATCGTAAAACTAGGACAATTAACGTCTGAAGAAGCCAGGTGACAAAACCCGCACGAGTTTTGGCGATCCGATCAGTCGAAATAGCCTTCAGTACACCTGATGTTTAAAAAACGCGTTATTCTAGTAAGTAGTTATGATACGCCCGGTGGGGGGAGGGGACGCGGCCGAAGACAAACTTTTATTCTAAAAATGAGCTCCGGAGCCAGTGAGTGAGCGGGGAAGGAAATAAAGGAGAGGAAGAAGGTAGGAGAGAAGGTCCAACACCTGGCAAGGAGGCGCAGAAGCCAGCGATAGGCAAGGGGAAAACATCAACGAAACGAGTCATGTAGCAAGAAACACAAAAAGAAAATGGAGATAGACGACCAGGGAGAGAGCAAAGTGAGATCTAAGTAAGAGGTTAGAAAAACAAAGAACACTAAGATAATGCAACCAAGCATAAGTGGATGAAAAATTAAGGGAAGCGTGTAGCTGAAGCAAGAGAATGCAAGAAAAACAAATGTGAATCCAAGAAGGAATAATTACATTTGTGCAAAAAGTAAAGTGAGCAAGATAAATGTATAAAAAAAACTTTGCGTAATGTGAGGAAGGAAAGCACAAATGAGGAATTACACAAAGTGAAAAAGGTCATACATAGGACAGGGGAAATCTAAACAAAAAAGAACAGAAAGCCAAAGGCAGTAATGCAAAACGAAGCAGAAATTAAGGAAGAAATCACAGGCAGAAAAAAAACAAGTAAAAGCAACAATTTCAGAAACGAAAGAATGAAAGCAAAAACAAAGATAAAACATCAAACAGGAAGCGACGACGAGGCAGAGAGAGCCGAGAGCACGAGCAAGAGATGCTGGGGGCGGCGCCAGCATGTTGATAACGCAGGTGAGGCTTATGAGTGAGGACGCGAGGCTATGAGGTGTGGTGGGTAATGGGCTGAGACGCGCCCCACGACCCTCGGGGGGACCACACCGCCAAAGCGACGGCGACGCTACGCTGCCATGACGTGAATTGTGCAAAGAATGAACGAGGCAACGCCCCCGCGCCCCGACGCCCTCCGAGGAGCAGCGCCGGGACCTTCGCCTGCTCTGG
>NC_051415.1:22553085-22553536 GCF_015228065.2 Penaeus monodon
TAGAGATAAAATAGGAGGAAAAGAGAAACCCAAAGAAAGGGAGGAAGTGTGAAGAAAAATAGGGATACAAGCAAAGCTAAAAACAGAAGGGGAAAAAAAACTCTAGAATGCCTTGATAATGATGGTGAATTCTCACTGCCATCATTCGGCCCTTTGGCTCTCCATCTGGTATTTGTTATCATCAAATCTAGGAATACATAATATAAATCCATACTCCCGCCCATGACAAAAGATGGCGTGGGCCGAGAAATGCAATCATGCACTGGTTGCAAAGTCCGCAGACAAGAGGTTACCAAGTGCAAATATATATATTTTTGGTATGTATAAATAAAAGCAAAACGTTAATGCACTACTTCCTGTGACATCTTTCACACGACCAAAAAAAAACTCAAAACTGCCACTCGGGATATAAAATAAGTACATGTGCTCATTCTTTCTCCGTCCCGTCTCT
>NC_051415.1:22554702-22555617 GCF_015228065.2 Penaeus monodon
GGTAAACGACTCAAATGTAGATCGTAAAATTAGATACAAATAAAGTTAGGAGAAACTGCTGAGTGCTATTAAACCGGACCAGCCCGGGCCACATTTTACCTTAATGGACCTCACAAATGATAACATTAGCCAGCTATAGGATTAAAAGAAAATGCTGCAAGGGATACAAATGGACCATCCCCGGACACAAAATTCCATGCTAAAGGACTCAGAGGGGGATAAGATTAACTCTTAAAAAATAAGTGAATTAATCTAAGAGGGGGAAAAATGGTTCCTCCAAGGCAACATTTTCAGAGCGGCCGTCTGCGTTCTCTTCCCCTCCTTTCCCCTCTTCACGCCCTCCTTCCCCAACCTCCCCCAACCTTCCCCATTCCCCTCTTCTACGTCCTCCCGCAACCCTCCCCCTCCTCGCCCAGTGCTACTGACGCCGCCCCCCATAACTCAGCACAGAAAAAGCGTACTCGAAACCCGGGTGTCGCGTAAGTTTTAATTAAGGGGCGGACCTCCCGCTCCCAGGCAGCCCCTCAGGATAGTGTATGGGGCCAGCAGGCGCGAAAATTCTAAAAAGTGTCTGTACGACGTCCGGTTCGCGTCCTTGCAGAGTGACGTCAGCAGACGGCTCCTTCCGGACCCCCCGAGACCCGATCTACTGATGAAGACGATCGCATAAACCACGCGCTACGAACCCCGGAGTTAGACGTGTCCTTATATCCTGGCCGGCGCAATTTTGCATAATTAACGTAATATACTCACGCACGCAAAACACATTGCCGCCAGCCCGTGTCCCACCTCCGAACGAGTCTTACAAAAGTCGCGGGCGGCAAAAGGACACGAGAGGACGCCCGACGGAAGCCTTCAAGGTTCAGGGGGACCATTAGGCTAACCTGGAAGGAGCCGAGACTGGCCAAAACAAGG
>NC_051415.1:22555634-22556596 GCF_015228065.2 Penaeus monodon
GTCATCTGGCCCTAATTCATCCTGAAAACGAAGTCCCTCTCCTCGACAGTAGTCCTACTGGAGTCCAGCGTCCT
Source organism: Penaeus monodon (assembly GCF_015228065.2). Taxonomy (NCBI): domain Eukaryota; kingdom Metazoa; phylum Arthropoda; class Malacostraca; order Decapoda; family Penaeidae; genus Penaeus; species Penaeus monodon. The sequence continues at coordinate 22,555,709 of NC_051415.1, forward strand.
TTCCTCCCCCGCCCCCGTCCTTTCCGCTCACGAAAGTGTCCTTAGTCCCCGCCAATAATGGCATATATATAAAGCATGGCGGCCCAGATAACGTGGCAGGCTCGGGAGCCGCCCTCCTAAACCGTACCCTAACGCGTCTCGGCTCTAATTCTAAGATAGAGGAGGGAACAAGTCAGCGCCTAAAATTAGACTCAACGAAGAGATTAAACTCCGCTCACTAGATGGCTCGCAGGGGAGTCCGCGTATTTTTCAATTGTGCGGGGTGGGGTTGGGTGCCCCGGCGAGGGGGGGGGGCACCGCCTCTTCGCAGGGGGACGCTCCTGCCTCTTATTATTCGTTACGTACGACCCGGGGCTTTTACGGTGTAACGTCATTATCGTGTTACCACAAGCCCCGCAACGACGGGGGGATTATACTTCCTCGTGCCTTAAGTATCCTCCGCGCGGCAGCTCCCAGTCACCAAGGGCTGGATCACAAAGACAAGAAGCGCCTCGCTTTTTCCCTTCCTCGCCGCCACGGGGGCCGTCACGCTCCTCTACTAATTGTCGGTGCACGATGCAAAACCCCAGGAAATGTTGCACGATGCAGCTCGCAGAACGAACTTTGCTGAATTTACCAAATTCTTATGAGTTCTTCTTCCTCGCTGATCCCCTTTGTACCTCCAGCCCATCACATGCCTCCGATAATGAAGAATCAACTCCTTCCAGGGCGAGGCTTGGCTCGTAAGTCCTGCTTCACGTGTCTCCAACATGGCAACATTTTCTCGAGATTCTCCGTGCCTGTCACCCTATCCCCCTTTCCACCCCCCCCCCTTCCGACTGGGCTCCCTAACTCCTCCTCTGCCATCAGGGCCGTCACCCTAGCTTGCCCACCTGGCCCTTATGCACA
>NC_051415.1:22556697-22558595 GCF_015228065.2 Penaeus monodon
CAACGTCACCCGGGCTTCAGTGCATTCGGTCTTCACACACGAATCCGTTTCTCAACATCAGCTTTCCATTCATGCTGTCACCGCTTTCTCACATCTCGTTTACGGCCTCATCGCCACTAATTGTCCCGTCTTCTACGACAATTAGGGTGGGCCGCTAACAATAATTGGCGACAAGCTTCAATCTCCTCTCATTACGCCATGTCATGCTCTTCACAACCTCTAGAAATTGGCCACAATTTTCAAACTCATCAATTAGATGTAAATCACCTGTCTAGAATAAATTGAGGCAGTGTGATATGAACTATAGGGTCCACTCAAGGTTTCAACAATTGGTCAATACGGCGTGTTGCAAGGCCAATAACCAGAGACATAATCATTACCGAAACCAAAACAGAAGGCGGCACCAGAGGGCTTCAAGACAAATTCATTATGCTCTTATTACACAAGATTTATCACACGGAAGGAAGACAATTTTAACACATAAAAACAAAACAGGTTGCAAGGCCTTCTGTGGAATATAACACAATCTTCGAACCTAAAAAAAACTCATTCTTGGATGTCACGCTTCCTATAATCACAATCAGAGACATTTCAGGGTGTATTAAGACTCCAGGTACTTTCACTTCATATGTATATTGGAGACCGTACTAAAGGGAATTCAGAAAAGGATTTTCCACATTGAAGGCGTCGCTATTACGTTTCCCTCATCAGGGAACACAATCTAATATCAAAGTGCGGATGACAATGGGGGCGAAAGAATCCGGCACTGAGGATCACTGAGGGAGGGAGGGACGAATGTGCATACCGGGACAGGGGCTGAGTGACCGGGGACTAGGGCTGTGGGTCGCAAGAGAGGAGTCAGCCCAGTTGGAGGTGATGGATGGCTCACTTTGTTGGCCGCTTATCACAGTAATGATGATGATACACCCACCGACACACTGCTTATCGCCCTCTAACAACTGATACCACGAGGCACTAACTCTCCCGCCCACATTCGCCCCTCCATAACCTCCGTCCCACAGCAATCTCACCTCATCCGTCCCTGGCACCCGTCCCCACCTTCATTATTACTCTTGCTCGCCCCATATCCCGCCCTCCGCAGCGCTCGTCCGAGGCAAAATTCCCCTACACCGCCCATCTCGCTCCTCGTTCCCTCAACGGCGTCGCCTTGTTCCGAGACCCGCCGGCATTTTGCATAGAGCATACCCTCCTGCAGGACTCGCCCATGTCAACTTGCGTCTTTAATACCTGAGGGAATCGCCGGGCCTCAACTCCGCAGGCGTCATCCTAACAAAATCAACAGACTTATCCGGTGATCAGCGGCCCTTAAGACAAGCATTCCCCATGCCGTGCAGGAAGTAGAAATGGCTGAACGGCTCGCTCAAACCTCGGCAAGTAGCAAGGGAAACGCTTGACCCGGTGATCAAGCTGGAGTAAAGGGGGTGGGGGAGCGGGCAGCAGGAGGGGAGTAGAGGGGGGAAGGAGGGAGGAGGAGGAAAGGAGGTGAGACGGGGAAGGAGGGAAGGAAGGGGGCAGTGGGGCGACGGAGAGCAGGAGACAGGCGTGCGAAGGGTAGATGGATGGCCCGCAAGCTCGACTGCACCTTGTGTTGCTGCTGAAGACGGGTGCTGATGCCATCCAGGGGTTAGTGACAATATCGGGCGCAAGAAACCTTTCTTGACGGTGATACCGATTCAGCCTGGGGGAGCGCAGTTTTGAGCAGTTTGTCCCCATTTTACAAGTATCGGCATATGTAAGAAAATGCATGATTTTGGGCAACTTGAAATAAAAAAATTAAATATGTTGGCCAACACACAAAAAGAAGCGCAAGACATGGAGGAAATGAGAAATAACAAAGACAAAAACTGAAGGCAAAGAAGCTAAAACAGACTCTTAGA
>NC_051415.1:22558625-22558752 GCF_015228065.2 Penaeus monodon
AGGCACAAGAGAAGCGGAGGAGACTGTCATCTCCCGCCATCAAGGTAATCGGCGCTGCGAGTGAGTGTGTAATATCACCACCTGATTAATGGGCGTCATCACCACCTGAGCCGCCTCAAGGGACCCT
>NC_051415.1:22558886-22558981 GCF_015228065.2 Penaeus monodon
TTGTCTTTTATATTGTCTCTTTCCTCTTTGTTAATGTTCATAATGCGCTATTATCTCTATTTAGCTATTACTCCTGTCTCCCACTGTTTAGACGC
>NC_051415.1:22559922-22561859 GCF_015228065.2 Penaeus monodon
GGAGGCGGGCCTGGTGTCCTAGGTTGAGCCCCGCGCCCAGAATAACGACCAATATCTCACGCGCCGTCATCATCACCTGAAAAACTGGCCCGAACCTCGCACCTGCCGGCCCTGATCCACGAGACAACTTCACACAAACTATCTTGCCACTTAATATACGCTCCCACTATATTCTCCCTCGTATATAAACATTACCACTACATCACGGGCCTAAAAGGCTCGGCCTCGTTACGCGGTCGCCCTAGATCATCGTCGCCGCGTCCGCCGCCGACTTCATCATTCACCCTTTCCCCCTCTTCGCGGCGGCCGCTCCGCCCGGCGCGAGCGGGACGCGGTGCCTGGCCATCGTGGTTCACAATAAAAGGGAGCCTATGTCTTTCTCTATCAATACGCGGTTGAAATGAAATGCAGAATTTCTCTCGGCATATCATTTCGGTCACGAATGTTCCTTTTCGGTCACGAATGTTCCTTACATGTACAATTTGGGTGCACATCAGCCAGGGTTTCGTGTATATCTAATTCATTCAACGAGTAATTGGACTATTATCATTGTCAGCGTATGCGCCACCTATTTGTAAAATATGGAGACAGATACGTCCTTAACCAGTAAATTAATCAAATGAAAATTTTAATCAAGCAAAACAAACAAACAAAAGGCAAAGTCTTGATTCCCCTCCTCCCCCCTTTTTACGTGTATAATTCAGCGCGCATCTGCCCTCATCCTCAGATGTAGTGTTTTCATGGCACTCTTGTCACAGTGCCTGGAGCCGCGCTTTCCTCCCCTATGCCCAGCTCACACACGCCGGGCGAACACAATGCTACGTGCATGGCGGATCATGCGACTCCGGTCACAGCGCCCCCCATCGCCGCTCTAATGAATGCCATCACATGTTCATCCCTTCGACTGCAGCCAACACCTAAATAACATTACTTTTAACGCGATCAAAGGTTTGTGCTCCTGATAAATGGCATCCGCACATATTCGCAAAACACGGACAATGCAATAAAAATATAATAGCAATATACCTGAACACACCCTTTCCCCGCGAGCTTTAAAACCACACGCCCCGCTGCCTTGAACATAAACTCTCTATATTTTCATAATTAATACCCATAGCGCACGCCACGCCGGGAATTGGTTAGGCTTTCGCACTCGAACGCGTAACTCGATCTGAAAACCCACGAATGAACCTGGCAATGCATCACTATTTTCCGATTCCCCGCTTTACCGCCTGGTATAATTAGGCGGAAACCTAGAATTAATACCGAATAATGCGTATTTTCTCCCTCATTTTCTCTCTCTCCTCCCTTTCCCCTCCAGATTTTCTTTTTTCCTTTTGTTCTCCCTTATTTTTTCACACATTTTCTCAACCTCACATTTTCTTCCCTCCATACAAAGAATTGCAACCATATCATAATTATACTTATCATTAGCTATTATTATAAACACTCATCTCCCATAACCATCAGCTCCGCACTTCCCTTTCTTTCCACTCATTCAAGCGCATTCTCTCTCTTACCCATTCCGTCTCCACCTCTCATTAGTTCATCCCTCCCACTTCCTCTTCTCCTCTTTCGAAATAACCTACAAACAAGACAACGAAAAGTCATCTCCTCCCAATAATTGCAACGTAATCAAGGATCAAACAACTGCCCCGGAACACATCTCGCAACGATGACATCGCACTATCGTTTTCTATAATCACTGTACAACCTAGACAACACCAGTCATCAGGTAATAAAGCTAACACCGATGACCGCGCAACAAAGTTATCAATGATTACTCGGCCGCACTGCTACACAGCGCTTATCAGGCAACACTATCATTAGTAAACTCAACAACACAAAGTCGTCATTATTTACCAATGCTACAACATAACTACCAATATTCGTAGGCAAGTAATGCTGTGGTTACCCACATGCACCTTGGCGAGACC
>NC_051415.1:22562484-22562957 GCF_015228065.2 Penaeus monodon
GCCAACGGTCCCAAATGCCTGTCCTCCGCCCTGGTGCAGACAACGCCGCCGCTGTCTACCTGCCCTCCCCTTCCCCACCAAGGAAAAGAAATGCCACGGAACTGTCAGGTGGCCGGGGAATTAACAGCAATAAATAATTCGGCGGATCCTGTATGACGGTAGTTTGCAACAGATAACGCCTGCCATTCGTCATAAGCAATGCGCGGTTTGCACCCTTCAATCAGAGATCGTCAAAGCGATTGCACAATTCTGACACACTCAAGGGGACTTTAATCTGACCGGGAAATTCTGTAGCAGCCAGCGCGCGGCCACACCTCGGGGACACGTCCGGCATCGAGGCTCTGCTCTGGCCGGCATTCAACACGTGGCGGCGGCTGTAGCTGGAGGGCGAGGTTCGAGCACAGGCGCCCTTCGTGCCGGGAGAGGAGCCCTTCCGCCTGTGAGCACAATGCTCATTCTCCAAATCCCCCTAT
>NC_051415.1:22562992-22563796 GCF_015228065.2 Penaeus monodon
GCCGGGACCAAGACGGCAAGAATAAAACAGGCGATAAAGACCATCCTGGCGCGGAGTTTCCCACGTTGAAGCCGAGACTCGCTATCAAATTGACGGGGAAGCCCGCGGATGACAGATTAAGGGGAGGGAACGCCACTAGTAACACAGCTAAATTACTGGTATAAATCTCGCTACATACTCTATTATCTATTTTTAGCCCCCTGATTGGCATCCTTCATGCTATCACTGATACACATTGTGGGTTTGTTTCAGCCTTCTTATCTGTGAGATTCAGCCGCCACCGCTCTCCCCTTTGTGACAGCTCACGGTGACGCTGCGTCTGTTTCATGGTAGGCTAGACGCCGAGCAGACAATCAGAAGGGCTCGAGTTGTGAATATTATAAGAAGTCATTAGAATAAAGGAAATTGTAATAAGCACAGAGTAGACCCTTATCAGTGTCAAGCAGACTCATATACGCCAAGGAAATAGTTATTAGCCACTTATCAGCGCCTGAGGGGTTATTATCTTCAAGTAATGAGCAGGCATCGCCAAGCAGAAGGTAGTTACTGTCAAGCAGGCAGTTATTTTTGCCACGCAGACAGTAAGGAGTGCAAATGAAAAAGTTATCCTTGACGCCTGACGGAGACACTGTTCCGAGTGCAGACCTGGGTGAAGACGGCCACGGGGAAGCGGAGACAGTATGTGAAGGGAGGACGCGTCATTACGAGGCATGAAAATGACCATTAAACACCGGGCGGTCCATGAGGCGGCCGCTAACGCCTCGAGGACAACACGAGGCATTCACGACTGACCGCAAAATAGAG
>NC_051415.1:22563871-22564391 GCF_015228065.2 Penaeus monodon
AAGAAGAGAGTAGCAGTCACGTAAGTGTAAAGCAAAGAGCAATTCGTAAAAGTACAAAATAAAAACAATACTGGAGGAAAATAGTCACCGTCCCGACTTCCTCTAATAATACACATCCTTCCTAAACGGCTGCATGGGGTTTCGCAAGTGCAGCAGATTGCACTACATGCTTACGTCATGACCCGGGATGAATGAGCCATTTTGACTCCGACTTTGACGAGGAAAGCCACTGCAACATGCTCTGAAAACTTTTTCCAACCGATCGTTTTCTAATATGACAAACGCACCTCCTCCCCCTGGCCTGCATCATGTCGGAAAATAAAAGCACTGAACAAAAGACCTCTTCTCCTTTAACAAAAGTTTCAGTAATCGCTGTTGCGCTCTTTATGCGCTGTGACTTTTCTGGCAATCTCTTTTTTTTTTTAATCGTTGAAATCGTTGCGAAGTTCCACATATCTGCAAAAGGACGCGTCCCGCCTGTTATGGCGGTTGAAGACGTCACGGCTATTCTGCGCATGAC
>NC_051415.1:22565247-22565953 GCF_015228065.2 Penaeus monodon
CACGACTAAAGGAAATACAGCGATTCGTGACGCAAATGAGCGACGCAGAAGGGTAATCTGGGTAACAAAAACACGAGCAAGGAACCCAAAGTGTAATACATACGACAACCGAACAGCTACGGATAATAGCCACAAAAAACGACCAGCGAATCCGGTGGATGTCAGAAAATTACATACTTAGACGCAAGGGGTCACTGCGGCCCAATTTGGTCTTCCTTCCCCGCCAAAATTATGTGAGATGGAGGACACGCCACCCTGCTCAAGACACGGCGACATCGCTTCCTGCAATATCTCTCTATTTCTTTCTCTTCTTTCCCGTAACTTTTTTTTTTCTTTTTGGAGGAGGGAGGGGAGGTCAACATCAAGCTCTATTATCTAAATTACAACCATAAATTACCACGAATTAACTACATATCACAGATAATATAAATTATCAGTCACCACCGCAATTATTCCAATCATACGAACGGCCGACCGCAAACACAGGCCGCCTATCATGGAAGTCAGTCCAGATTTCTCCAACTTGTTTTCCAGCAGCAACCGTGAGAAATAACGCTGGGTGACCCGATGATCTGCAACATGTCTGCAACACCTAACACAGATTTCAATCATCATAAATCGGTCTAATTCCATTTTCAGTATTGGATCTGGCCAACGGCAGATCAGGGAGCCCGAGGGTGCAAGAAGGGGGCGCCAGGGTGACACA
>NC_051415.1:22566099-22566328 GCF_015228065.2 Penaeus monodon
ACAACGACATGGAGTGCAGATAGTAGACTAAGCGAGTGCGTGAGAGAAGATGAGAGTAAGAGAGGGAGGGAGACGCAGGAATGGAGTGAGGCGGAGCTGTTCCAATGTAATGAAAGATACTGTATTTGGACATGTGCTACAGCATAAGTAAATGGTACACAATCACAATTAAATATTCAAAATTAATAACCAAGGGAACTTTTACGGCTTAAGCGTAAAACACACACAT
>NC_051415.1:22567362-22567502 GCF_015228065.2 Penaeus monodon
TCCTAACCTTTCGCTGACCCTTTACGACCGCGTTCACATTTCATAGCCGCCAATTAATGCATCAAGTGAAATCAAAGAGTACCCACAATAGCGGGTCTTAGCGCTGGCAATGACGCTGGTAATGCGCTGTGGTTAATGCT
>NC_051415.1:22567534-22568857 GCF_015228065.2 Penaeus monodon
TGCACGTGGTTGATCTCCATAACTGCGCGAGGTCTCAGTGCATTATCATGCTATTCCCGTCGTTCGCCAAATCCCGCTAACGATTCGGGCAAAAGTTTCAGATTGGCGAAACCTCGGAGCTTACGGGTTATGTGCGCGGCGTGTAATTTCCCGGTGTTAATACTATAGATTATGTTTCGCTCGCACTTCCACTCAAATTTGCAGTCCTTTCGCGCAACGGTCAGCCAGTCAGTCGGCCGGTCTGAAATCAATCCCGGCTCCGAGAGCGATAACGGCGCGCCTTTGTACGCAGCGCAATCTTGACTGGAGTTTATTAAGGCGTCTTTATTCCGTCGTCATTTCTCAGCGAGTCACTTGAGCCCATTGAACGCAAGGAGCTCTGCTTCCCCCGCACTCATGCGGATGAAGATTCATGAGGATGGCGAGAACAAAGTGAATGAGCGGGGAGATACACATGCCGACAGAAGAGCCGACCGTCGGAACTCATCACCAGCCATTTAGCCGTTCCACCATAGAGCGCGCGGCCACACCCTGGATATGCTTAACCTCAGACATGTAACGGAAGCTCGAAATTTCCGGGAGCAATGCGGCAGGTTCCCGCCCGGGGAATATGACATACCAGGCATGCTCTCTGTCCATCCACCTCGCAGACACAGTAAGGAAGAACGGCGCGGTATGTCGCGCCGGCTATAATTACTCTCCAAGATGTCACCATTCCTCCTCCGCATAAAGCCGGAGCAGCAGCGCCGTCAGCCAGGAAAGGCGTGTGTGTCAGCGACTCCCAGAGAGGCTGACACAATAACAATGTGCAGAGAGCGGCGAGGCATCCCGTGGTTGACAGGTTAGCCCTCGGGTGCGGGAGTCAAATTGGCCGCCTCTAGTGGTAAACAAATGATGCTCTGCCTCGGTGGGGCAGCGGGCCGCCTCAGGGGTTCCGGGCCGCGTGTTCCATACAACATTAGCCACGCATTTCCCAGAAAACAAGCATAAGCCTCAAGTCTCGTTAAAAAGGTATCGTGTGCCATCTAAGGGTCAGATAGCCCGCAGACAAGACAGCATATACAACTGGTACAAAAGAGAGCACTGCGTTGCTGCGGAGAGAAGAGGCGGCGTAATCAGGCCCAGGACGGGAAGATCCGCAGGTCAAAAGGTACACCACCGTCCCTCAAGCCAGGACACGACCTGACCTTTCTCGAACGCTGCAAATAAACGAGCCGCCTTCGCAGGGCTTCATTTCACTGCCATACGAGCTTGTACTCTGCTTCCAGCCGTAAGTACTCCCCGGCCATTAACATCAGAAGGAAGTAACTCGTGTAAAAAGCC
>NC_051415.1:22568891-22569812 GCF_015228065.2 Penaeus monodon
GCATCGTGGCTACACCAGTGAGCCGGCCGCGTGCAGAACAATGGCCGTCCGCAAAACAAAGGGTTGCAAGGCCCGGTAAGAATACACCCATCCATAACTACTCGCCGCTGACTTGTCCCGCCACAATGGTGCCTCAGACTGCCTCCACCTGGCCACCTCCACCTCTATCTCCCGCCTCCTCCACCCGCCGCACTCTGCACGCTCCACCTCGCCGCCTCCATCTCGGCATCCACCCAGCCTCTAAGTCAAACGACTGTCTTTGCAAATGTGAAAATAGTGCAGCCCCGAAACCCTCGCCGATTGCCCCACTTGCTTCGTCCTCCCCGAACTCGCAACGCCACATAAAAAAGAGGAGGAATTTCGCCCACTTGGGCCCTTTGTTCGCGAAACAAAGTTCGGGTATGTAAATGGAGCTTAAGGTGGGCTTTAAAGCATTCTCAAACTTGTATTCTGATGGCAAGCCTCGGGAAAAACTGCCCCTTCTCAGAATTTCCATAAGACCTTACATCCTCCCTCTCGACCGCATCTGTAACTGGAGAAGCGGGAAAGGGACGCGGCGGCGGGAGCTTCAGGTACTGCTAGCATACCACGACGTCATTAGGCAACCCTGGGGCTTTGTGATTTTATATGAAGAAGAAGAAGATGCGAATCACTAAGTAGACCAAGAAAGTAAGGCTGTTACCAATACCAGAAAATTATTTCGAAAAGAGTGATGAAAACTTAATGAGAAAAATAAAAACACAGGGTAAGATCAATAGAAAAAAGAAAAGGCCCAAAGGAATGTAGTGGAAAACACCGGTTGTATAAAGACACATGACGATAATATAAAAGAGGGAAAAAATAAAAGCTACTGCAACCCAATAAATTGTAAAATTGTCGAGAGACTCCGACACTCACCTCCTCTGGATTCCTGCATATTTA
>NC_051415.1:22569854-22570213 GCF_015228065.2 Penaeus monodon
TTACCTGCTAACTAACCGCCACATTACCTGCAAAGAGAAAAAGAAAATCGTTAAGTGTTTATCGGAGCAATAAAATCGCATTGCAGCGCAACCTCGCGGCGACGCAATAAATCACCCCCAGTCACCTTCAATGAGCAATTACTCAGTTCCGATTGCACCCGAATGCTCTCTGTTAATCTGCAATACTTCTGCTTTCGCGCTCAACTTTTACCTTCCGCGCGTTCGGCCATCGTCTCTAATCCTCTTCGGCGGCGATGAAAATAATGAACCTACACGACCAATAACTGTAAGACCTAATTAGTACGGGACTCTTAATTCAAGGTGCGTTGTCAGGTGTGGTCAGTAATGAGAACTCAGTG
>NC_051415.1:22570367-22570479 GCF_015228065.2 Penaeus monodon
GGGGGTTATCCTCTGCTCCACCCGGTTAGAGCACAAGTGTGTCGCCGCAGATGAGAGGCACCCACTCCCCGCTCGGCCACCACTCCGGGCACAGATGCGGCAAGGTGTGAGT
>NC_051415.1:22570647-22571731 GCF_015228065.2 Penaeus monodon
CACTTATCGAACACTCCTCTGACGCCGTTCAGGTGTTGCACGATGGCGGGCTGACCATCCTCCCTCAGTTCGTGCGTGTTGGCTAAGTATTGTGAAATTTCCCTCCTGTTGTGAAGACGCGGCGGATTGGGTGGTGAGTGGGTGGCGGGCCGAATCCAAGCAGCTACGCCCTCCTTAAGTGCACGGTGTAGCGGGCCTCGGGGGTGCTTGGGTGGAGATGGGCGGCGTGGAAAGGGGGGGAAGGGGCGCGAACCAGGTAAGACGGCGGTAATTAGCAGAGCCCGGGTCATTACCGGGGACCAGGGCGTGGCGATGACCCGTACTACCTCCGATGACACGAGCGTGTCTTCCCGCAACATACCGGGGCCCATTCGGTTGGCAGGACGCCCAGCACCGATAAATGTGACAATTGCAAGTGTTCCTGTTCATTACGAAGACCAGCACTGGCTGCCTCACGGCGCTTTGCAGATAGGCGGAGTATGATATCAGAAATCACGAATAACTACAATTATTATTTCAGTGTGGAACTTGCCGTCTTTGCTCTCTCTCTCTAGCTCCGTCTAGCGTTGCCAGGGTTTTATTTCACGTAGACAAGCACTTGCGTGGCGAACATTGACAAAAGTGGTATCAACACCATCCGGAAATATTAACTATATTCATTCTAAGATGAATTTCTTCCGCGAGTCAACCGAGAGACTCCATTACCGAGTTTTGGCAAATGTATATCGAAGGTCGACCTGTATACAGTGTGCAGTATGGTGCATCATTTAGGGCCATGCACCTGGCACATCACCGTATGGATAGGGATGTTATTCGCACTTCTGGCTCAACGCCGTACAAAACGATAGCTATGATACCATGCTACAGTCAAACATCATACCGCGTCCCTCTACAGCAATAATGGTACGAAACGGCTCGGCAAAAGCGCAGGACGAAATGGGCCCAACAAAATATAAAGACAAATCACGAATACCCAGCATAAACTAAGATCACGACTACAACAGCCCGCACACGGGTTAAGTAGTCGTCGACGTATACGATGGCGGATGATCGCAACTAGAGCAAGCAAGGTAGGCAAGCAGTT
>NC_051415.1:22571764-22572112 GCF_015228065.2 Penaeus monodon
GTCGAGTGGGCGTGGGCGATAACAATGCAAATATGTCCCCTCGACGCCCAGCAATTCAGCAGCTCGCTATTCATGCGCTATCTCATTACGTTTTTATTCACCACTTATTGATATTCTCGTCCTACTCCTCATTATCACTTCTCATTACAAAAGTGTTACTGTGTAATTACTTTGCTGCGTAGATGTCCTTTCTGCATCTTTATTAAATTACAAAAGTGTAGTTAATACTAGGCTACAGAGACAATTTTATTGCAAGCTTATAGAAATGCCTCAACATAAGGATACATGCATGTTCTAATTACAGGCATTGCAGTGATGTCGTAATAATTACATGTCTTCCTACTGCAT
>NC_051415.1:22572165-22573083 GCF_015228065.2 Penaeus monodon
TACAAGGAGAAGTGCCCTGGCGAGCGGTCGCCGAGAGCCGCAGCGAGCGCTCGTTTGCACATCCGGTCGTCAGTCGCTTGTCGGTCGCGTCGGTGCGGCGCGCAGCCTTATCGAGAGTCCGCCCGCTCTAAACTACCCACCTGAGCAAACAGGGGCCTCATTAACCACTCTAGAAAGACAATGACAAGACCATAAATCGTTCGGCTACCATAAAATCCCCCAATGGAATCGCTAGCTGTCAATAAATCGCCAATAAAACGGTGATAAATCAAGAGGTTCTCGGAGGTCTGGGACACGCCTTACAGAAACGGTGAAACAGGTAAACAGCCAATCGCTACCTGCCTTGTAAAATACTTTGTACCCGCGTATACTAGGGAGATCAACCTGCCATTTACCTGGTGAGCAGTTCCCCCTCCGTCTCCCCCTAGGTACGTGTCCCTTGCTAAGGCAGGCGTACCCAGCGCAGATACAAAGTCCTTTGCTCTCAATATATGCGTGTGACGGCGACACGAGGATACCTCCCACGAGCAATGACGCAGTGACATCGGCCTATGTTCGAAATACCCTCCAGTAGGCCACTAAAATACTAAAAGATTGCTGTTTGGAGTCTTTCTTAAAACGTTCAGTGTGATTGCAGTACAACCAATATAAGCAACGGGAGGCAACATGGAGACAGACCCGGGCCGATCAATGGTACAATTCAACGCTAACGCAGCTTTGATCTGCTCCCGAAAACTCCCCAGTAATTTGTATGTTTCTCAGATTTGCACTGACCACTGACGTCGCTTTTGGGTGACATGACGTCATCTTTGTTGTGGTGGTTTGCATGTTGGGCTTAGACGTCTCTTACTGCCTTATAAAACTGTTTTAACATTTTATGGGGGGAAATGACAGATCAAAAGAGGAGAAAAATAAAAA
>NC_051415.1:22573119-22573441 GCF_015228065.2 Penaeus monodon
CATACGTGCGTTTGCGCTGGCTGTTGAGGTGTAACTTGAGTAATTTCGACAAATAATCGAGGTTTATCGTGGAAGGGGAGGGGGGGTTCCTGATGGGAAGGAGGCGAGAGCTGTCACTGGGATGGAGGCGAGTGATGATAGTGACTACGATAGGGTCGTGAGAAGGAAGGGGGTTGTGGACGAGGCGAAGAAAGGAGTTGTGATAAGGCGGTGTCGTAAGGGGAAGAGACGACTCGGGCCGAAATGCACGGGAGGAAAAGGAAGGGGGAAGGAGGTCGTCGTGGATGGGAGATTGGCGTAAGGGAGAGAGAACAAGATTAAG
>NC_051415.1:22573573-22573714 GCF_015228065.2 Penaeus monodon
GAGTCGCAAGGACGTGACTCCAGCAGCATTTCGCAGCCCCCTGACCCGACACGGCCTCCTCATCCGCCAAGATGGATCGATGTGGTGGGATCTATCCTATTACTCTTGGATAATAAGACTCTCAAAAAGGAAATCGAAGAC
>NC_051415.1:22573753-22574022 GCF_015228065.2 Penaeus monodon
CGGTTAAAAGTATAAACAGCATTTCCTCTTAGATCAAATTCCCTATGCGGCTCTATCGGATCTCAAATTCAATTTATCTCCCTCGGCAGACCTCCGAGCCTACCAAGATCCTCTTCGGCCTCGCCTGGAAATCATTAATTCAAACGTCCCTGATGGCCTTCCAAACACGTCACTTAAAATTACTCACAATTCCAGCTGAAATTACCTCCTCCCACCCCCCCTCCTTCCCTCCTCCCCTTCCCCAAACAACAGGCCTACTAACACCGGCG
>NC_051415.1:22574054-22574343 GCF_015228065.2 Penaeus monodon
AAGACCGGACTTCACAGACTATAAATCCCGCCCTAACAAGGAGAAGGCCGCCGTGGGTGGTGAGCGAGGGCGGTTATTTGGAAGATCAGGAGTAATCCATCAGTGTAGTGTGACACTCGGGCCGCGGTGTCACCTAAGAGCAGGGGACATTACCTACTATTAAGACGCTCTGGCCCTCTCATTACCGGACAACGGCCGACACGCTGTCTCAGGAAGCACCATAAATCACCCGCAGTTAGTCACCCGCGCGGCATAACAACACAACTTCCAGGTCTTCTACAGGATGATG
>NC_051415.1:22574414-22574512 GCF_015228065.2 Penaeus monodon
TTACTGGGCCCCGTTGTCTCTCTTTCCTTCACGTTGCGATTGTAAATGAAAAAGTGCTCTGCTCATAATTGAAAAGTCATATTTTCAAACGAAGATGC
>NC_051415.1:22574572-22575669 GCF_015228065.2 Penaeus monodon
TGCACTGGCACAAAGAAAAGGAAATTAAAACTAAAACACTACGCGAAAAATTCCGTAGCTGACATCAGGACCTCCTGCTTCCTCTCTGCAAAATTCGGGAGCATAATGCCTTCTCTTCAACTTCACTCGAAAGAAAAAAAAATGCAATGGGTATAGGCACTTAAAAAGAGCTCATAAGATGGGAAATCTAAAATCACAATCTAACAATGGATTACATTACACGATCTAGAAGCCAGTGGAATTTCTAAGAAGCTATCATGAATAAAATAGCCATTCAATAGTTCTCGGTCATTGCCCCTGAACTGCCTTAATCTGCATATCTCCTCGACTAACCCAATCTTTGAACCAGAATCAGAATTCCACTAATTATGGTCTTTAGCTACGATAACGTGCTATAACTTCGCGTGCAATTATGCTCGCTCACATCTGATCCCAGCTGAAATCTTCCAGGCGAGCACACCTTGGACCCTGAGACTCGACGCCCCGGCCGGCGCACACATCCCGGGCGCCGGGCTTCCTCCTTGCACGACGGAGGGCTCACGAAGCCCTTCCTCAGCCCTGGATGCTGTAGACGGCTGCCTCGCTCTCGAGGGGTGCGGAAGTGGAAAGGAAGAAGAGACAATCGTCTTTCGGTGGGTTATTGTTCCACTCTCTTATAATATAAACGATACAGTGCAGTATCACTCGCCATCATGCAACGGAAGAAACCTCCCTCGCTAAAATAAAGTCATCCAAAGGAACTGCAGAGTTAAAAATGCTCCACTCCTAAAAACAAATGTCCTGTCCTGCTCCATGGCGTTTAGACGCAAGAACCCGAGGGCACGAGGCCCAGGGCCCTCTCCAGCCTCACAAGAGCGCTGCGTGGCCAAGTTGTTACAGACCCACGCACGCAATGGCTCATCCACGGACATTGGGGAGGGTCCTGAAAGTTGTTACTCTGTTACTGGCGGTGCTGGAGGGCTCCGAGTGCGCCATCATGAGGGAGAGCGTGAGGGGAGTTTGCTGCGAGCTCGGGCCGGCCTGCTCTGGCCAAGCTTTTGTTGCTCGAATGTAGACACCTCTGGGATGGCCGTAATAATAATCCGTTGCGATGGAGA
>NC_051415.1:22575882-22576515 GCF_015228065.2 Penaeus monodon
ACCTAATTACAAAACGACTTAAAATGAGCGCATAGACGCGACCGAGCGAGTGGCCATGAGGGGGGTGAGTGCGGGCCAGGTGGAGTAGGATGAGGGCCATGTCGTCATCTCAGAGCTGCTACAGATTAAGTGGCCTTCTACAAGTTCGGGGACTCGGGGTGACAGGATGTACGGTTTTGTAATAAAAATGTGAGGTAATTTGCCGCCTCATCGCCGCCGCGTGATGGGTTCCGCCGCTAATCTTATGCAAAATGAAAGTCTATTTCACAGTCCACCGGGCCCGTGCATCCATCTCCAGGACCCCATTATTCCCCGAGGGCTCCGCTCACGCTCCATGACTTTCGCTCAGAGAAATTGTTACAACTACCCTCGGGAGCGACTCTTTGTGAAATGGAGCGAAAGATATAGGGCAGCAGCCTTTACGAATGTCTTCGGAGACCTCAAACTATTCTTTAACAGTACATCAAGAAAAAAAGACCAAATGAAATTAATGGTTCATTCGACAACAGTTGAGACAAAAGTCCCAAACATCTGACCAGCCACTTCCCAGATTAACTGCCTCGCTCTTTTCCAAAGCTTTAACTACCTGCAGTATTTACCTGACGATGGGGAATACCGCTCCATCGTTAGATG
>NC_051415.1:22576547-22576725 GCF_015228065.2 Penaeus monodon
AATGCACCAGTTAAAAGGGTTGAGAAGCATTTCGCACAAGCAATTTTCAGTCGGTTGAATCAATGCTAAGATAACCTTACAATAAGTTAGTAACAAGATCTCTTTATTAAGAGTGACCTCGAGAGGGGGCGGGGTGACCGGCGTGGGATGACCTCGAAGGTTGAAAATACGGAGGAGG
>NC_051415.1:22576795-22577055 GCF_015228065.2 Penaeus monodon
TCAGAGTTACAGCGGCAATCATAGAGGCGCGGCCTCCGCTGCCCTAGTGGCTGAGATGAGCATGTGTAGGAGGCGAAGGCAAGGATTCTAACCAAAGGAAATCATGAGAGGGAAGGCGACAGTGGTGCCGGATGCCATGGGGGCAGCATTCGTGATTTGATGGCGCAGGTGGGCGTCGTGGGCGCGACGCTGAAGAGGAGTGCCATACTTATGACGTATAGAGTCCAAGTTCCTGCGAGAGTGGCCAACAGGACCGTCGT
>NC_051415.1:22577108-22578455 GCF_015228065.2 Penaeus monodon
TCCAGCCGGGGGGCCACAAGGACGGCCCAGACCGAATATCTTCCCGTCCGCCTCGTGAACATGACCACTAACTGTCACCGACTGATTTGTACAGTGACTCACCCGAGACAACCGGGCCATGACTTCAGCAATTTTTAACGAAGCTCCCGAGGCCAGCGCGGCGTATATATTTCACTGACCTCAACGTCACTTTCAAAATCAGATCCTTTATCAATATATTAGATGTGTTCTCGAAACGGCCTCGGCAGGAATCAGCGCTCCGTGTCGCTACTATCGGATATGATCAAAGATAACATTAAACTTACTGGCCATCGCCATTTTCAGTTTGGCTCGATAAATTGCGAACCCTTCCGAGACGGCAGGAGGCGGGCGCTGAGGTAAGCACCGGGAAGGAGAGGACGACTCGCCATCACGTCCCCTTCCCCGAACGACGACCGACTTGGGTAACGACAATAACAGAGCCGGGAACTTTGTTTCGTGAGGAAGCACTGCTACCCGCTCGCCAGCCAGCCTCGGCATTATATCTGTCACCACAACAGATGTTCGGAGGCACCCGCGCCCGCTTCTTGGAGGCCCTTGCGAACTCACTTCGTTTCACCGTTCCCCTGTCTGTTCGTTCCCCTCGTTCCTTTGCCGTAGTTCGTTCCCCTCGTTCTTTTGCCTCAGTTCGTTCCCCTCGTTCTTTTGCCTCAGTTCGTTCCCCTCGTTCCTTTGCCTCACTTCGTTCCCCTCGTTCCTTTGCCTCACTTCGTTCCCCTCGTTCCTTTGCCTCACTTCGTTCCTCTCGTTCTCCCGCCTTTCCTTGAACTACAGACCGCGGCCGCCTTGGCAAGAAGGCAAACCGCAGAGTCTTATCGAACTCTGGTAAATTACGGATAATCGTCAAAAGGGATGATCTAATCTGGGTATCCCGGAACGGACGGTCCAGCGATCAAATGTAACGTCGACCGAGGAGGCCCTCTTTGTCCATAAACTGAGAAGAGAACAATATCGATTCCCCAACTAACATTATGAAGACGTGTTTATTACCCTATATATCAGATTGCTAACTGCCAACTTTCCAGAAGCTAATCAGTCCACTAGAATGCCAGGAGATTCGAACATGGACCGTTGTATATCCCTATCTTAAGAGCAAAGAGGCAGACAGACGTCAGGACACAGAAGCAACTCTGGTATTGGGCACAACTTTTAAATACCCAGGTCATAGGTTATGGACGCAGATTCAAGAGTGAAGGAGGGAGCTAAGAATGACACAAGCGGAAAGATATAAAAATTGAGAAGGGAAGAAGGAAGGACATATAGCGAGGGAAAAGAGAGACGGCAAGGAAGTTAGAGGATGAAAAAAGA
>NC_051415.1:22578486-22578642 GCF_015228065.2 Penaeus monodon
GGCGGGGAAGGTTCGTGCCGTATCATCGGCAGCAGCGACAGGTCCTTTCCGCCAGCGAGGAGGTCCTTCGGGTGGGTAAACACGACGGGAGGAGATCCCTTGGTGCGCCTTGGGAAAAAAATATTCATATATATTTTTGCCTACAAATAACAGTCT
>NC_051415.1:22578702-22580780 GCF_015228065.2 Penaeus monodon
GTAGCTCATTATATTCACGCACACAAACACTCATCACTCTTTTCCAGATAAATCACTTGTACATGGCCTAACTCCGCGCATCTGAAATAACGTCAGTTTTATCTTAATAATGCGCAAACACTCCTAGAATATATAGCTCAACAAAGGAAAACGATGATCCTCATTGTCTGGATGTGAGTGAGCAAAAAAAAAGAAAAGAAACTTGGATAGGTATGCGCTGTTATTCTTGATGATCACGATTTAACACTAATACGATTAATTATCATAAAAAAGAAGCTGCAATAGTTTATTTAACTTTTGATATCACTACCATGCAGAAGACTACTAAAATAGTAATGAATAAACGATGAATAGTTCTCACCAAGACCATTGTCAACCAATTTAATATTTCGCTGACAAATAACACGAATGTCATCGGGGTACGAATTAAGTTTCGAAGCTGTGCGTGGCGAATTCTGAAACGAAATTCGAAATCGACATGGCGGTCGGTTCGAAGCCAGGCTCGGAAGGCTCTCCCGGCCACGTCAGGCAAGCGGTGAAACCGGGAAATACCTGTCGCGTCCTGGCCACAGTGCCTCATCCTGAGTCACGATTGAACGCTAAGCATCCCGTTCTTCGGTCACAGGTGGCCTGCCCTCTTTCAGGGCAGATCGTGACCGCCTCCGATTACCGGGTCGCGATTGCTTCCCGGGCTGTGCTGTGGGCGACGCACTTTTATTTTCATGTCTTTGCGACATTTTATTGTAATCGGGGCGAGGGTTTATGCTCTCAGCCTTTCTTTTATGAGGTTAAAGACCAAGATGTATCTGCTCTGACAAGGAGCACATTTAGTGCATTCTGAAAAAGACCCAGGTAATATTATTGCAAATAAAAACAAAACAACACTGTTATTTCTCACCCTTTTAAATGAAACTTGACGATAAATTACAAACATACTATCCTCTCAACATCCATTGACATACACTAATATCTGATTTTTCTCTGACTTTTGGACTGGCCGTGTCGATGACCTGTCCACGCAAAGGAATCAATAACGTTCATGCGTTATGAAGTGAAGAATTCCCTTTCCATAATGTGCCTGCATCTCTTAACATGCTCTCACGCTGTTCCACCAGAAATACCTTCTCTTACATCTTGCGCTAAAATGGAAATATCCCTTCCTCTCTCATAAGAGAAATATGAAAACAAAGAAACACACACTCCTCTTTAAGCACACAGTCTTACCCGCAACATTTTTACGCAAATTTGCCTCGGCATAACCCTCACCTGCAGTCAAAATCGTCATTTCGATTTCAATTTCCACTTGCAAATGGAGGGTTGACGCACAGGGTGACAGAAGGCGTGTGGCCGTGTGGTGCGGGCGTGCAACAGACGGCGACCGGACGAGCGTCGCCACTCGCCGCCCAACAATCATCTGTATCGTTGTCACCCAATAAACAACGGAGTCGACGTCGCCTGCGCCCAGCCTTTCGCAACGCAATATATGCCGCATAAAACAAGCATAAAGACAGTCATCGCCGCCACCTCAACCACAAAAGCTATTGCCGTCCACAAATATGTAATTTCATATACAAGTCTAAATAAGGTCTGGCATTGGTGATGGTCCATCATAACTCCCGACCGTATGAGAAGAAGAAGAAAAAAAAATGCGGCGGCCAGCGCCCCGGGGAAGCTTAAAAAGAAACTGTCCATTACATGTTGCTATCACTACCGCCTCACGTCATACTTGTATTTTATACATCGGGGAAACCCGCTGATCAATAGTAATGGAACGTGTGGTGGGACTGCATCTCGTAAAAAAAAATATGTCGACAACAAAAACAGCCGCACCTAGGCTTGTTGCTGTTCTGAATCCCTGACAGCTGGAAGGCGACAGCGCCTGGAGGACGAGTAAACCAACGCCGAGCGCGCAGGAGACGGCGAGCTTTAAAGACACGGCCGGGACCTCTTGGCATCGTCGGCGAGTGCACGCCTGCGATTACCTTCGCACGACGTCCATTAGACAAATATGTAGTTCGACCGGAGCTCATTTCCTCTGACAAAATCTTATAACCGACGAACAAAGCTCGAAATGCTTG
>NC_051415.1:22580836-22581711 GCF_015228065.2 Penaeus monodon
ACTCAACCCTACGCACTCGTCGAATCGCAAGTTTCCACAGATCGAGGAAATTGTTATGACTGTAAATGAGGCGAACCTTAAACAGTTTACGTTATGTCATTCCCACGGGCTGAACTTGCACATAACGGAGGGTAAACAAGCACAGCAGAAGAGGGGCACGGGAAGAGGGGGGCTAGCCGGCTGATGGATGCGACTTGCAAGAGAAAAGGAATAATTACAGCAGGTGCATTTGCTTAGCAAGGAGAGACATGGAAGATAATGATGAGCGAGGGGGGGGAGAGGAGGAGAAAGAAGGGGGTTACAAGAACAACAAAATAAAACACACACAGAATAGTACGTATTACGAATTAGTATTCAGACTAGATAAGCACTGCAATAAGGGTGGACAGGCCACAGCAAGGGTAGGAGAAGCACTTGAAGGCACCGAGGGCGAATTTGCAGGCCAGGGTCGACGTCTCGCAGCGCAGGGCAAGGCGTCCGCAGAGGGAGGGCCGAGTCATCCAGGCCGTAGGTGGAGCAGTTCTAGGGCCGAGAGGACAATACTTAAATGGGTGGAGCATTCCTCGGGGAGGGCAGGACATTGACAAGGAGGGGTGGAGCGTGGCCATGAGAAGGTGGAGCGTACCCAGAGGTGGGTCGAGCAGGGGCACAAATGCACGCAAGGTGACCGGCGTGCGAGCGTGTCGGGCAGCGCAAACACGAGGGCGTGAATGACAAACAGCATCGGGCGCCTGGCACTCGCACCATCACGCGGCGGCCGGTCAACATCGCCCTCTCATATTTGCGTCATATAAACGACATAAAATGAATGAGTGAAATAAGCCGTCTCGACCATTAGCTAACCGGGACGTGTAAACGCCGCGCGATCAATATTA
>NC_051415.1:22584269-22585776 GCF_015228065.2 Penaeus monodon
AGCCTTTACAAGAGGTTTCCATCGAAAATGAGAAAGCGCTCCGAAGCGTGAAGGCCTCCGAGGCGGCGATCGCAGCCCGAGGTCCCTTCCCTCGAATGCAAGCCGGCATCGCGCACCAGAAACATACACAGGTCTTAGTAAGTTTGGGTAATGAGAACCAGCTCTCATCCTGGATTTTTCCCCAGCATGTTCTTCATTTTTTATACATGTTCACCCGTGATTCATATATCTAGTGGGAATTAATCTAAAGACATAATTACTAACCTCGCAGAGCAGTCTAGTTAACTCTGAGCAACAGGAAGATCATAGTCGTCATATAATATTAAGCACCTAATCACCGCCTGGATGGGAATTTTAATTAAAAGTTAATAGATAATGCCTCACTATTTTCCGCTCCGTGCGACGGTCGTTCACATTTGGAGTGCGTTTGGCCTAGAGTTATCGCGCGGGCGGCGTCGTGGCGTGATCTGAGCGGCCGGCTTCGTCTCACACTTGCTTCATCTCCGTTATCAATCACTCATTGATAACTAATGTTGCGGTACTTATGAATCATTCTGCGATAGCGACGCATAACAGTGAAAAGGAAATCAAAACAAAAGCCCGTGCGATAAGAGCAATGACATAATGCAGGCGATCAAGTGGCGCTTATCTCATCAAACGGCGCCGATAAGCTGCCATCAATTATCAACGTAATGCATCAAGCGGCTGTCCAGATTGTGAGTATCGACAGTGTTCTCGCAGGTACACTTCCACCACCAAAGGAAGGCGCTCGAAGTCTCGCCTCCACAGAATATCCACAGCAATTCTATAGTCTTTCTCATCAATATTATATTTCAATTAACTTTTCAACTATCATACGTCTCTTTCCTTTATTTCAACAGGCTGGCACTGCACTCTCGTCTCATCCTTCTTCCCTGGCACCAAGAGTGTCTTCACAACAATTTTCGTGGAAGTAGGAAATTTCCGTCACATTCTGGGATATATTATAAACATAATATAAAAATCCTTTTCGTATGGACTCGCGGCTAGAGGGCTGGGGATAATGCTGGGATAAAATACCCACTATGCATCTGCCACTAATGTCAGATTAATGTTAATAGGGTAAATTTGTTTATTTTATGTACATAACTCCATAATGGGGGCGTATTTACAAGTGCATAACATTTTATTTGAATATAAACGTAATTTTATATACCTAATTTGTCACTGTTAAAAAGTTATTAAATGCGCATACACTGCTGGTACTAAATCGCAGATTAATGTGCATAAACTGACGTATAAAAGCGTGATTCAATGTGCACAACTTATTCGGATGAATGCGGGTTATATTTTACACACACGAAGCGCTTTAATGACGATCGGAAACAAAATTGTAGATCTTGTTGAAAAATGGCAATTTAGGTCCGTTTCGTCGTGCTTAACAAGTTGACGGCGAAATGGGCTTTTTTAATTTTCATGGCGCGGATACATGAATAAGAGGAGGGAGGGGGGACCCTGCCTTCCCTCT
>NC_051415.1:22587424-22587877 GCF_015228065.2 Penaeus monodon
TGCTACCCACTCGCCTATTCCTTACCACACCATCTGACACAGCTATCTAAACGACCCTCTCTCGCGTTCTTCGCCAACAAGCAATACGAATCCTTTATAAAGATGGAAAAAAGTAGCATCCAATCCCATCTTTATTTACAAAGCTGACTCAGTCGATCGATGTCCAAATCTCATTCGCTTTTTTCGAGTCATATAATTGGGCGTAACGACCGTGTTTCTGTGAACGAGGCTTCGTGCGGTGACGTCGAGGGTCAGATAAGACTAGCCGTCAGGGGCTGTCACTGGCTGGCCGTCTCATTTACATTGCTAATAAAATAACGATTAAAATATTATCAAAGCAGGAACACATCAGTTCCTTCTCTATACATCAGTAGTCTTTATATCAATAGTCTTGCTTTTTTCGCTGTAATTCTAATTCCATTAATTTGTTTTCCATCAATCGCACATCTTTGA
>NC_051415.1:22587943-22591465 GCF_015228065.2 Penaeus monodon
CTCATGAGTTTAATCTCTCTTCCATCCATTCAATCTACCTTCCCATCTAAATATCCTTCGCATCCCGTTCCTGAGGCCGACGTCGGGGAGATGCCGCTGGACATGACGCAGGAGCCGGCCATCAGCGAAGAGGAGACGCGGACATGACGTGGAGCGCGAGACCTACAGAGGACGGGAGTTGTAGGACAAGACGTTCGGGCCTCTGGGAGACCTCGGCCGCTCGTAAACAACTGGGTGGGATGGATGATGCTTTAGTAACGCCCGCGAGACTTTCGCTGGACTCCTCGTTATCACAAACTGTTCTCGGTCGCCATTTATATCAGAACCACTAGCCGTCTTTTGTGGATTGCACCTCTAATACATACTATTCTGAAATAACGAGCAAATGCAGATATAGGACATGGTTCTGGAAGAACGGCGAAGGACTCCCCCCCCCCCACCTGGTCAAGACGCCCATCAGTGCTCGCGAAGCCCTATGGTGGCGCATCGGAACCGCAAACCTCGCCTGCATTTAGGCTCCCAATTACACCTGGCCCGTAATTGTTCCCGTAAGTGAGCGGCTCGTAGACGGCGTCGGGTGTCGAGATAACACGGGCATACCTGGTGGAGTGGGTTTAGGCCAGTAAGTTGTGTGAGACACGGCACACCTGCGATAACGTCAGCTTCACTTGGCCCAGGTAGTGTCAGCCCCATCGCCAACTCGACGTGAACACCTCCCGCCGGTCACCTTGTTAGCGGACCCACCCGGCCACCGCCCCCCTTGAGGCCGGCGAGGGGGGGGGGAGAAGGGCAACGAGGTGGCAATGAGGGAGAGATGAAGGCCAAGAGGTTGCAGATTCAGTGTTATCTCGTTAGAGGCAGAGTACAGCGTTAGGCCTTGATGGAAGAAAAAACGGGATATTTCAATTATCTGGCTCGAGTGGCATGCACTTTTCGTGTACTACATTCTTTCGCTTTCTTTTCTCGCTTTCTTGTAGGAAACAAATGGCGGTGGTTCTTGCCCTTGTAGTGACAGCAAGGGACATGTGTCGAGCCTCCTCTTCCGGTAACAATCTGACATTCAAATGACCTTTACAAAAGAAAAAAATGTGATTGAGCTTTTTTTCAGACAAAAGGGTGTAATCGCAACCCAAGATGTCATTCTTAACTATCATTATTTTCAGTATCGAATGGAGAGTTTCGATGACAAAAGTTATCAAGAAAGAAGAACTGAAAGTGAGGGCCTGCGCTGGGAGAGACGAAGACCTTCCTGAACAGGATGATGTCCGTTTTACTCATGAGCAATACTACAAAAATAGCACTGCTCATGACGTTTAAGCAAAAGTCCATCCTGTTTCCAGTGACCTTTAAAAAAACAACAGCCGCCGTAACCATTACAGAAAAAGACTACATTGCACAGATAAGACGGCTCGCTCCCCCCAAAGTGGCAGCGCAATCTTCAAACAGCGAGTGAACACCAGCTTCAGCAGTAACTGGACCTCCTGACATCGGCGTCGGCCCGTGAGCCCCTGGCCCCCTCGGCACCAGTACCTCCGGTGCGGATGTCACTCCCATCCCCGTATTGTAAGCCACATTGGACACTGTCACAACAAATTGGTTGGAGCGTCCGGTTACGTGTCCACTTGGTGTCCACTTCTTTACCACAGACACCGATTATCGCATTGGATCTGTCGGGGCTCCGCGCAGGACGGCATTCTTCCACCAAATTGATGGGGTCGAGGAGCCATGCCCGGGCCCGGCCTAATTGGCACGCCCCTTCACCCCCATCGCTACAAACATGCCAACTTATACACGCCGAAAATGACAAAAGTGAACTGGTCTGAGCAACACGACGGCGCTTGTCGTGTTCGGGGATCCCGGACGAGGTTATCAGCGGGACACATCGGCCCCGCGCCAACGCGTTGCTTCAAGCCTGGAGGCTGAAGGCGTTAGCTGTGGGTGTGTCTCGTGACATGACAGCGCAGGTCCACACTGATTAACAAACGGGTAGATTTGTGTGTTCCAGTGCCGAATAATTATTTATGGCAATGAAAATTAACACATTATAATTGCCCTTATTCATGAGTCTTATTTTTCTGTACCTAATCTTTGCATGCATAAAGCAGCATCAAGATGATACGATAATTGGACCGATTAAATATTCCTGATATTTTTATCCAATAATCTAGAACCTGAATCGAGATATCGCTGCTAACGTGGGCGGCCGCCATCTCCTCACCTTCACAGAAATAAAGAGAACGAGACAATTCTTTGAAAAGGTGAAAAGTCATCCCTCAGTTCGTTTTGTGTAGGTGGCGGCCTATTCATAATCAAAGCTGATAAAATGATAGCATTCACACGGCCCATTCCTGCGACCGTACTCACGATAAACACACACGACACAAATAAACATCTAAGGATCAGGATCAGAAAAAAAATCGTTTCCTATCTACGTCTTGGGGATAACTTCACGTCATAACATCGCTTCTTTTTCATCTGCATCTGTGACCCACACACACGCCCTCTGGACCTGCAATGATATGTATTCGAGCAGAAATGTGCTTTAACTATACGTAAATGTGCACGAGAACAGATACACAGACTTGACGGAAGCGATGGTTTATTTCAGAGCGGAATGGATGATGTCCGAACGTGTGGTGTGGCAGCAGATGCGGAGGGAAAGCAGATGTCTTTTCGAGGAAGCAGGTGTGGAGGCTAACCACCGAGGGCACATAATGAGTGTGAGTTAGCACTTGACCTTCGTGCCTGGAGTCTCCAAAGATAAGGCGGCCTTTGGTGGCCCGCCCGCCTCCTCACCGGCCACCAGATACCCTAGCGATAGCGCCCTCGGAATTTCTCCTCCTATCAGCCTGGGAGCAGATAAACCTCGCCAGTCTGACAATGGACGGTTACTTCTCTCATCTGATAGGCGCTATCAGCAAGGTGACGACGGCAAACACCTTGCTCAAGTACCAGTTTCCTGCAACTCTGCCAGCACTCTAGACATGTCAATGGCCGAAGTGTGGTCCCTTCCCCGATACCAAGGGCTGGGCCACTCGGATGCTGGTATTGTGCATGCCAGCATGCTAATTCTTTTGATGATGCACTAACTTTAATTCTAATTCTTGTAACATATTGACCATATTTCCAAGGCAAGCTCAAATAACGGCGGACCGTTTAAAAGGCAGAAATCACGCTACAGTACTCCGGTCGGAGTACTGTCCTTTGTGGGCAAAGACGCTCCCGTAACATTGCGTAGTAACTGTTAAAGGCATTGCAGGAAGAAAGTGATAAGGCCGCACGTGGCCGCGGGCGCTCGCAGCACAATTCCTGCTGCATTGCACAAGGTATCGTAGGAAACAGCATGGTCTTTCGACATTCGGTCCAGAGCAGCAGTAAGCCCCGGCGGGTCACAGGGCTTATAATGGCGTAAGAGGGACGGGTTTAAAATTATATATCTTCGGCGCTCGGTCTGCCTCTAATTTAGGAGGGGATTTTAAAGGAGGCCAAAGCCGCCTCATTTCTCGGCGGGGTCGAGGGCTT
>NC_051415.1:22591505-22591966 GCF_015228065.2 Penaeus monodon
ACTACACTCCGAGAGGGCGTCCTTCCCTCCGAGGACAATGTGCACAAATCCGTGGTGAATGCGCGCTAAAGTTCGCCGTGACTCGCCGCTGATGAACCTTTATTGCAGTGTGTGACGCTGCTCAGATGGAGGAGATTTCGTTCGCTCCTTCAGGTCCAAATCAGGCTCGTGTGTGACAGGGCTGACTACGCGGGTTGACACACATGCTGTGAGTTACGATGTCGTACATTAGGTGGCTCACCCAGCCTTACCTCGCCTTCCCGGGAAGAAAACTGGGAGGGGTGGGGGTGAAAGGGGGCAGGGAGGGGGCGGCTGGGACTCCCCTCACCTGCTCGCCCTCGTCTGGTAAGGGCAGGGCGCATTTGACTTGCAATGCGGTGGCGTGCCCTCGCCTCTAATGCGACTCCCCAGGTAAGGGAATTCTTCAACCATATTCCTCTCATTTTTAACACTTACACAGT
>NC_051415.1:22592021-22592273 GCF_015228065.2 Penaeus monodon
TTACTACATATTTGTATCCGCATTCATTCTCACGCCAATATCTCCCCTAATATTCATATCTTCCTCTGCCACAACGCACAGAATTTATTTCACTCAGGTCTACTGAACGATAAACCTCTCACTTTTGGCCTAAAAGCGGCGCCTGCAATCACTCCCATCCAATCCGCCTCCACCAGCCACCTCAAAGCTCAACATAAACAACCGTTGGACGAACCGACCCGGTTATAATTCTACCCCCGCCCCTTCCCCCCC
>NC_051415.1:22592333-22592705 GCF_015228065.2 Penaeus monodon
GGGAGCCCCGAATACTTATTCGAGTTTAACGGCGTCTGCGTACGTCCCCTTGAATGGCGCAATGAGAGGGAATGCGAAGTCCGGGCTCAGCGCGATCCTTCCTCGGCCGTTCCGAATCTCACAAGTCTTGATCAAATCTCTCTTACTTTTCCCGAACGAATATAAACTTTTTTTCTTTGTCGGGAGGGACGGGAGGATGGGATAAGAGGGGGAGGGCTGTCCGAAGGGCGATAGACGGGGAGGAAAGAAGAAGGGAGAATAGTGATGAGCGGTAGAGACGGTGGCGAGGAGGACGAGGACAAGGACAAGGAGGAGGATGGGAGGGAGGAAAGGAGGAATGGCGAGGAAAGGACGGAAGGACAAGCGGGGGAG
>NC_051415.1:22592744-22592833 GCF_015228065.2 Penaeus monodon
CATATTCAGATGACATCGCAATAGCAGGGGGATATTAAAGGAAAGAAAAAGAAGATAGGTAAAGATAAGAACCACAATGGACGAGGAAA
>NC_051415.1:22592933-22593774 GCF_015228065.2 Penaeus monodon
CAGCTTGGCAAGGAGAATATTTTACCAAAGGAGGGCGCTAAGCAAAACATTCCATCTGCTTTGAAATCTGGGAGCAAACAGAAAAAAGGAAGCATATTAAGATGGCATTGTTGTGGTTCTCATGATAATATTTGGCGCAGTTCCTGGCGGGAGTGGAGGATAAACCCCCGCGACTGCCGCTACGCCGTCCTGCCGCCTGCCGCCAACAACTCTGGAGCTCCTGCAATAAATTGTTGCGTGTCAGCGTGGAAGTTGGCAGAGGAAGACAGTTGCGGAGTGCCGGGGCCATAACCGTCAGAGGCAGGAGGCGCCGCTGACGAAGGGCCTCGCAGGAGTTCACACCGTCCGTAAACAACCCGCAAAAAATTCCTAATATCCCACCTAGTAAAAAATAATCCCGGGTCTCTAGCCAGTTCTCTCGTCGCCGTAAATATCAGGCAGGAATAAACGTTCCTTAACAAACAGCGCCGGACTGTGTGAGTTCGCTTTTGCCCGTCTCCCGGCTCCTGCCGCGCATCCGTCCGCCCGTCTTGCCATGCCCAAAATGGTGCCAAGCCGGCGTCCGTACCACCATGCTCAAAGTGGTCCAAAGCCAGCGTCCGTGTTACCATACCCAAATTGGTGCCAAGCCAGCGTCCGTATTACCTTATTCAAAATGGCGCCAAGCCAGCGTTCGTCTTATCATAATAAAAACGGGACAAAGATAGCCTGACACCCATACAAAAGAGGCAAAGACCCAAAAGTAAATATGAAAAATAAACGATAATCAAACAGGCAATGAATATCAAGCGTTTAAAACACCCACATGACTTCTGGCTGAAGCCCCGATAAAAATAATGGT
>NC_051415.1:22593813-22594120 GCF_015228065.2 Penaeus monodon
CTCACAAATAATAAACAGCCAACAAAATCAAAACAGAAAACACTTCAACCTTCGCACAGAACACGTAATAAACAAATATTCTAATGAAGACGCTACTCCAAAGGCGAGGGAATAAATGCTGGGTAATCCTACAAAACAAAGGGAGATCTTCCCACAGGGTGATAAGAACACTTAAAGACCCAAGTCATTATGCTTGATGAGCTCTCCTTCACTAGACACTGCAGAAGCGGCGAAATAACAAAGGCGAGTTGAATTACGGGATACAGGCTATGGACTTCCAAACAAGGGGTGTTAAATGCAGCCGCTG
>NC_051415.1:22594225-22594330 GCF_015228065.2 Penaeus monodon
CATATCCCATACTCGCGCAACATCCACACACCAGCACCGCAATCAAAATCCACACCTATGTCCATAAAAGAGTAAAAGATAACACCAAGAACGAGTTTTCCGCGG
>NC_051415.1:22594363-22594738 GCF_015228065.2 Penaeus monodon
ACAACCACCGCGATCCGGTAGTGCACCTTGGCCAGATTCGCACACTGCAGCTTAGAATTTCGCAAGGGTTATAAACAAGTCGCAGACATTCATAAGGTATAAGCAATGGAGCGAGGAACAGAAGATTCCTTCGTAAACAACAACCTCCCCCCCTCCCCCCGAAAAATCTGCAACCGCATTTATAACCTCGGCTTTTCCTTCCTCACACAAACACGCCCATTGCCACCTCCATAGACATGCGCACGTTACACAAAATTCACAGCGGCGTCAGGCACAAAAAAAAAAGTTTCCCGTCGAGCACCAAGACGTATATTACGTGTCCCTTTCCTTGCTTCCTTCGCCTGGCCCTTTCTTTTTTCTTGCGATGCAAACTTG
>NC_051415.1:22594772-22594948 GCF_015228065.2 Penaeus monodon
TCAAATCCATATATTCAAGTATTTATTAGGCACCCTTACCTACCGTATTCGCTATTTTTTATCATTTTTATCTCATCTCCACGAAAACTAATTCCAAATTCTTTCTTCTCGCAGGTTTTCCTATTCCTCACTTTCTTCAATATCCGTTTTCTTCCCCTCTACGTTTTCTTCTTCCG
>NC_051415.1:22594974-22596368 GCF_015228065.2 Penaeus monodon
ACCTCTTGGCATCCAGCATCCAGAGTAACATTCAATATCTCCGCCATAAACATCAGCGTCCCTCCCGAGCCAGCATTCATCTACATATTTCTTGATACCACTCGATAACAAAAATATATTTTCACAACCATTTCGGAATAATATAGTTTTTTTTCTGTCTCTTTCCTTCCATACACATAATAATTGGTTCCTGGAAAGAGGTCTACATTTCTCTTCCCCGTCGTCTCTTTACAGTGTCGTTTCCTCTCCGTGAAATTTTCTTTTCAGCATCATAATTTCTCTCGAAAGTAGGCATTTTCCCCCCATTTAGCATCAGTATCTCCATCGTCATTATAGATTCCAACAGAATATCAACATCCCCCTGACACCACTAACTTAACATCTTCCAGCAACTCCACAAACAACTTTCACCATCATGCAGCACTTTCTACTCAGAGGCCCACAGTCAGTCACAGTCCCAGCCACCTTCTCTCCGTCACCCTTTCTTCTCCTCCGCACGCTCGTTCTCTTAAGCATTACTTCCTCCTTTCTTTGTTCTCACAACCTTCCCTAGCCTTGTAGAGGTTCTTCTTCATCTAAATACATTCATGATACTATGAACGACGCTGACCCGGAGCGCTGTTCCGACTTTCCCGTCCCTTTGTACTTCAAGTGGCTCTCCCGGCGTCCTACTACAACCCCAGACTGCTGCCAAATCCGGCCCAATCGGCGATCCCGAATCCTGTCCCTGGCCCCCACAATGGCTCTTAGCAGCGGTCCAACATCAACACCCTCCCACCGGCCCCCATGACAGCCCCAACAACACTAAATAACGGACCAACGTACCCAGATGGGCGCCAAAAACATCTCGGGATGGCAGCAGCGCTGGAACCGGACCCGACATTTTCTTAACATTTGATTCAAGAAACGCCCTCCCTTCTTCCCCAGCCCAACATCCCCCACAGCGAACCACAGCTCTGCGCCAAAGCGAAGCCCACGCCAGAGGCCCGAGCGAAGCGGCGGCGTCAACGGCGGCCCCACCGAGGGAGAAAAATCCTGGGGGCGAGGCAAAGCACGGCCAACGAGGCCCCGTCGAACGAACTATTATAACATAAAAACGACTCCCCGAAACTTCTACAAGAAACCCCACGAGACCCCAGTGCGCCAAGCAACGCCCACTCCCCCAGCAGCGCCCAACCCCAGAGGCCCCAGCATTGCGGCCAGAGTGAAGAGTCGGTGCTCAATGACCCGCGCATTTCCACGCTAAATCATCGCTGAAAGTCCGTAATGCCATCCTATTTGCAACCTTCCTTTCCGCTCCCCATAGCCCGGCGCAGAGCACACGCCGCCGCCATGATGTCCTCTCGGGCCGGGGAGGAAAGGCGGGGAGGAGAGGAGACGGCGTGGGGGCCACA
>NC_051415.1:22596451-22596551 GCF_015228065.2 Penaeus monodon
TCCAGTTGAGGTAAAGGACAAATAAAATGAAGAGGGAGAAATGGAAGAAAATAGATGACGGAAGAGGACGGAGATTCGGAGAACGAGAGGGAACAAAACG
>NC_051415.1:22596619-22596910 GCF_015228065.2 Penaeus monodon
CTGAAAAAGTGAAGCTCGATGGCGCTGGGCCGCTGGGTCTCTCCTCGTGACGGAGGGGTCGGGAGGGAATGTATCAAGGGCGCCTGTGATGAAGGGGAGGGAGGGCCAGTTGTGAAGGCCAAGCGTATGGCTCAATGGGCACGGAGGCTCATGTCTGGGGCGTTGGAGGGGGGGGGGTATCTGGGTGAGGTGCTAAGTGAAGGGACGGGAAGATCCACATGAAGATAATAAAAATAAACTAGTAAAAATACGAGACAAAACTTGAAGACGCCTTTATAACGCTCACCGGCG
>NC_051415.1:22597105-22597416 GCF_015228065.2 Penaeus monodon
AAGAAACGACCAAAGACGACGAAGGGAACGAAAGTCCCAAGAGGCGGAGCAGTGAAAACAGACGCGGCGAAGTGAAAGTGGACAAGACGATGATGATGAAGGAAGTGGACGAACAGGAGATAATGCTAACAGTACAAGAGAACGGCGGCAGTGAAAGGCAGACGGTGAAAGGAAGTAGCCAAAGACAAGCGACAACAAAGGAGACGCCGAAGAGAAAATGGGATAACGAATCTTCAGCTCCGTCGGGCCTAGAGGGAAAATTGAGTGGCGGAAAATATACATGCACTATCATTAAGCTTTTTAAATCCACT
>NC_051415.1:22597860-22598030 GCF_015228065.2 Penaeus monodon
CGACCTTCCCTTATTTCTGCGCGGATTATCGGGGAATCAATATTTTTCACTAGTAAACGGAGCATTTTCGTGCCGGCGCCGCGTTTTTCCCCCGTGTTCATTTTTCCCCGGCGGTGGATAAAGGCCATTCCAGGTGCGTGTGTCCCACCTCCACCACTTGATCTTCCATG
>NC_051415.1:22598264-22598410 GCF_015228065.2 Penaeus monodon
AGCTGCTTGGTTAATTGGGCGTCACTTCTTTTCTTTTTTTTTCTGAGAAAATAAGACACTTACCATGTGCTATAAATGATATTCCTAAGTCTTCAAAATCTCCGTCGCTGTGTGCGCATGCCACTCTCGCTCTCTATCCCTTTTCT
>NC_051415.1:22598831-22599508 GCF_015228065.2 Penaeus monodon
GCAAGTGACAAAAAATGTCTCCAGCCCTAATAACCAGAACTTCAAACAGCCTCGACTCCCTTACCAGAGGCAGCTTAACCAGCTCGGGTCTGCTGCTACTGGCGCCTTGACGATCATTGCGCTACTGCAGAGAGCGATAAGGGTTAGTTCTCATTAAGGTGCCACGGGTGTGTTGGCACTACGGTAAAGAGGGCCATATAAAACTACCGCCACCACATTTGCATGGAACTACCTATCTTCTGAAATTACGAGCGCGCTTAATTAAAACATGACCTTCGCAAATTAAGGACCTTTAGAATTAAAAAAAAAGAAAATTTATTAGCAGAAAGACAAACTTTTAACGTGTACGTTCATAGACGTCTGCCAAAGCAATGAAATCTAAAAGCGTATGTATACATGCGCGGGGAAAATTACAATACATATGTCATTCAAAAACCAATGGAACAGGAGTGAGCAAACGGCCCCCAGACGGGAAATCTACGAACGACGAGATCGAAATCGAAAAAAAAAGTCGGGATCACACCAAGGCGTGGGCGTGGGCGTGCAACTCGGCAAATACGTGGGCGGAGATGGGAAGCAGGTGGGGAGAAGGGAATGGAGAAAGAAGGAAACGAGGAGAAAATGAGAAGCATAAAAGTAGACGTAGGCTACGTGGCGCATGCCTAGGCAAACACGAG
>NC_051415.1:22599603-22600157 GCF_015228065.2 Penaeus monodon
AAGGCGCCAAGACGCGTCCGGGGGCTTGGCACTCCAGCGCGGGAGAGGACGCCATTACTGGAGGTGCCTCATCCCCAGCGCTGATAACCACAACGCCACACATGATTAAGCTCCGCCAAACACGGAGATGGACCGGAAATGCGTCGGGCTTGGGAGGAACGGAGAATGGAAGGATGGGATAACGGGGGAACTGGAGATACGATGCTGATACCCGCTCGCTTTAAGGACGGATATCTTCCTCCCGCGTTCAGGCGCTAAACCGTGCCGTTGTAACGCCCTAACTGATGCTTCTCTGCCTACTGCTTCTTCGCTAGCAGAGTACCTCGCTACGCACAATCGAGGTAAGTACTGTGGTAAGTACTGTGCTTTGCCTAATATCAATGCTAAACAAGTACAGATTCTGCAGGAGGCGTCTCTGGCAAGGCCTCCAACCCCACTAACGCTTTCTTCACAAGATTTTTCAGATCGCTCGTGTCTTCCCAGGATTACGCATCAAAACCACAGTAGCCATAATGAGGAAGGCCTCGTCCCGCCCCCGGAGCGAGGCCGCCTTA
>NC_051415.1:22600187-22601176 GCF_015228065.2 Penaeus monodon
TCGTGGAGCGGCGCCCCAACAAAAAACCCGTTGGCGGCGTCCTGTAAATCACGGACGATGGCAAGGCTAACGCGGGAATTGTTGCTCGCGTTTCGGGAACGGCCTGGCGGATGTCTGGAGTACCACATAAATTACGCTGTTTGCAGATCGCCGTTGTGATATTGAACGCTACACGAGCTTCCGCAGGGGAACGCTGGCGCGGCGTCTCGCACACCCCCGCGGCCGCCGAACATAGCAACAACACAGCCTCTCTTCCCACATCCACACGCTCGTTATGGGGCCTTTATGGCCCTTTGTACTGCATATTTCATCGTTATTCCATCGCACCATCTCGGCACTATATCGGGTTCTGCACCAAGATTAAACACGGCTAGCGTTCCTTAAAAGAAACCTTGCAGCGAATAAATCCCGAGGTAACTACTGCACACAAAAATATAAATCCTTGATCTCGCCTCGCAAAACAATTCCGTCTCCTTCGCAGCGAGCGCCGCCGACCAGCACTCGAGCCGCATCACACGCCCGGCTAGATGACATAATCCGGCCTGATTAATGACGCTCTGAAGTGACAGCCTCATTCCCAAGACGTAGTAGCAACCAACCACTTGCCGGCACCCGCCAACAGGCCTACTACTACAAGGCCGCAGGAGAAAAATTGGGTAATCTAATTTTCCACCTCAATGCCGATTTGAAGGGGGAGGCCAGTGACGGAGGGAACGGCGGCCGAGGGCGGAGGACGGCCTCTCAGGGTCCATTCAGGCGGCGCTGCTGATACCCTCGAGTGATAACTCGGTCGCCGCCACCGTCTTTCAAGATATCTACGACTCCGCGTCAGGGCTGTCACGTCACGCGAGGCTCGAAGGGGAAAAAACACACTGACTGATCCATTGGAATTTATAAGCCGTAAAGGTTTTCAACTAGGATGATTTACCGTTTATGAACTCTTTGAGAAAGATGTAAAAGACGTAACTTACGAATATCAGTCGACCCCT
>NC_051415.1:22601658-22603540 GCF_015228065.2 Penaeus monodon
ATACAAGCCTCGACGCTAAACGAAGCTGCAATTGGCAACTAAAAATGTTACTGAGGTCGAACGACACGAAGCACACGGCATAATTCTATTCAGTCCCAATCTCGACACAAACGCATTACATTCAAAATGGTACGAGAGGAGAAGATACTCCAGGCCTAACTCTATTGCGGCGTCCCCTCTTTCCCCAGCGACGAGGGGAAGGAACCACTTCCATCTAAATGCTAAGACGGTGACCGATCCCCCCTCCCAACCCCTCCCCACCCGCCAACACTCGCACATATACAAGCTCCCTTTCCTTCCTGTCACAGCTTCCAGCAAAGAATGAGGGGGAAGGAGAGCGAAGACAGACGAAAAGAAACCCTTACTGGAAACGCCTTTTTTTCCCCTTGTAACAGCAAGAACAGTTTTTTTCCTGGGAACAACAAATACAGTACTTTTTTCCCTAGGAACAGCAAATATTGTACTTTTTCTCAGGGAAAACAAATACCGCATT
Source organism: Penaeus monodon (assembly GCF_015228065.2). NCBI lineage: Eukaryota > Metazoa > Arthropoda > Malacostraca > Decapoda > Penaeidae > Penaeus > Penaeus monodon. Next base: position 22,602,152 of record NC_051415.1, read on the forward strand.
TTCCGTAGGGTAAACAAATACCGTATTTATCCATAGGAACAACAAATACAGTAATTATCCTACCTAGGAAGAGCAAATGCAATATTTTATCCCTACGAACAGCAAGTATTTTTTTTTCCAGGGAACACAAAGCACAGTACCCCTTTTCCCTAGAAACAGCAAGTATGGACGTCCGCTCAACTACCCCGCAGTGCTCCAAGCGCTCCAAACACTCCATCACAAAGTGCACACCTCTGAGAGTACATACGGGCACTTCAGCGTGCTCGCGATGGTTTTATTGCGGTAATACCAGCCCATCTTACCTCCCCCTCGTGAGCCGTCACCAGGACAGCTAGCTCGTCGCGTTCACCTACCTGTGAAAAGAGAAGAAAAAAAAGAGGTTAATTAAGTTTCTTGGTATGTACACAAGTCACATGTATAACATAACGAGGCATTAAAGCAACACTAACTCTGGTTGTACTTCCCGCGGGGGAGAGGAATGTTGCCGACTCTTTTTTTCTGCGTCCACATTTTTCGTCTTGCAGTTCGGAAACAATGTTTTTTTAGCTACCTCCACCGCATTAACCTTGAACTTTTAATGACATTAATAGAACACGATTTTTTGTCAAGAAGAGAAAATGACAGGTGTTTATTAAATATATAAATGTAAGAATCACACAAACTGAACAATGACAACTTCAATAGTAATTTCCTGTAGAACAACATGATCAGTAACATCAAAATGACGACAAAAGTAATGTATAATTGAATAATAAAATACATAACAATACATTTTCTTCGACACATGGAAGGTCGAAATACTTAAAAGCAATACAGATGCTTCCAAGAATTATAACTGCGTTCTTCGCGACAGGAAATGCTGGAAAGTCGAGGAGCATCATGCTTGGTGACATTAATTGAGATCACGTCCATCTTGCCTTCTGCGGAGCCAGGGCTAACTTATCACCAAAGCTGTTCGATGCAGACAAATATCCATTTGAGAGGACTCTATGGATAAAATACCGCCAATAAAAAAATATGAAGTTCAAGCAAGTGATATGACAAGAGGACGACAATCACGACCAGTGCGGCAGTGTCGTCCATATTGGCTGCGTGTGGCAGGGCGGGGCCGTGGTTGGCCACATGGCCTCAGCCCCTACATCCTACCTCGCTATAGTGGTGTAGCCACGCATTCACCTCCATCATGGCGCACGTGTCAGCCCAGGTGAGGCTTGTGTGCTGGCGACAGGTGTGGGTGTGGCAACAGGTGTGTATATATAGGGGTGTGGGCGGGGAGGGCAGGGGCGCCCCTCCCCCTGGCCGGCCCCATGGTGCTGTGTGGCTGGGGAGCTGCTGATTGCATTGTTGCACGCTGGTGCTGCCGCGGGTTTTACGAGCGTTGCACGAATA
>NC_051415.1:22603671-22604142 GCF_015228065.2 Penaeus monodon
ACACACACCCACACCACGCCACTAACCACGCCCTCACCACACCTTACACATCTATGGTGCGGGACACGCGCGGGCATCTCTGCTTGGCTCGAGATTTAAGACGGAGGATCAGGCGCCACTCATGAGCTGGCGAGACACGCCACGGCAACACATCTCGCGGCCGACGGCGCACCTCGGGCCTCCAGCCACCGCCACTTCGGCTGCCCCGCCACGAGCACGACTCGCCACCAGTCATACCTCCGCCACATTGCACACCTGGGTCAGGCCGCACAGGGGTGAAGTCCCCCTAATAGGGGACGGATTGTGGTGCTACAGGCAGGCGGGGCGTGTGGTGTGGGTGAGGAGGGCGGCGGGTGTGGCGGCGGGTGTAGTGGTGTGGGTAGCGGCCAGTGTGTGTACCTGGCTGGGCACGGCGCACTGCAAGGATCACGCCGTCATTTGCATACTGGCCTTGCCGCCTCGCTCCCTACC
>NC_051415.1:22604188-22604350 GCF_015228065.2 Penaeus monodon
GCCAGAGCGTCTACCTTGCACAGTCGCTGCAACATACCACATGCATCGCCATGGCCACGTTACTCCCCGCGTGATGTGCGGCTCGACGGTCTACACGACACCTTATACCTGACTTACAATTACCGAGATGATATTGTTTTAACATTTAGAGCGTGGCAGCAC
>NC_051415.1:22604378-22605492 GCF_015228065.2 Penaeus monodon
CAGAAGAAAGCGTCACCCCCGGTTCCGTGCTTCTGCTCTGCCGTTTTCGCGGAGGGACAAAGTGAATCCACAATAACGCCAAAACGTGGAAGCTGTGACTCTGATAATATTACAGTCCACACGTGGTGGTGTGTGGTGCTTTATATGCAACGGCTGTGAAGCCGTACTATATCTTTATAAAATAGTGTTGTTCGTTACAGTGATCATGTTATTTTAATGCTTGTAATGATGGGGCGATTTGAATTCGCATTGTGTCATTATCTACTAGAAATATTGCAACGTCATTGGCTGTAGTGGTGTAGCTGTGAGGGCAATCTGAACGTCGGTGTGCTGCAGTATCTGTGGACCTGTTTGCTGTGCCATCGGAATCATGTAGCTTCTTAGTCGTCGCGCTGTTGTGGCTTAATTCAGCGATGATATGACTGCGTTCCTGAAGCGCCTTGCCAGAGAGGACACATCAGTATCCACATGACGCCAACTAATCCCTCCCCGTCCCCACTGTCCTCCAAAAATACAACTGCATACATCACACTCTCTCCTCATGCGCTGGATCATGCGTCCAACATATACGATACGAGCGAGTCCGTAACAGGAGGATGATATATACAACTGATCATGTTCTAATGAAGCCATCAACGGGCATCATCTCGCCTTGCCTCGTGCCTCACATGCAACTTCGTTCTGAGTGCCAGGATGTGAAATGACCTGCCAATGTTTAGATTCCCCACAAAATTGTGTGCTACCGAAAAAAATATACGTATACTAAAAAAAATATATGTCAACCAACGCGAATCGTCCAAATCAGCCCAGCACACTACAGAGACTTCAAACATATATCATTACTATCATCCAAAACGTTTTAGTATATTATCATCTAAAAGTTTTAAAGCAAATCTAGACAAATGTCAATACGCAGGAGTAACATACATCATGTCCAGAAAACTCATTAAGAGCAAATATTGCGCAATACCCAGAACCATAGATTAACAACAGCACTCATAAAGATAGATAGATTACTGGAATAATCTGTAATGCACAATGGGCACTAAGACAACTGATTTAGTAATCTTTAAGGTAAACAGTTTCTAAATCGTTTAATCGAATAATTCAAGGC
>NC_051415.1:22606728-22606922 GCF_015228065.2 Penaeus monodon
ACAGCGACGCAGAGCATACACATCATGACCTAACCACAGCAAGCAGGTGAGCAAGAGAGGGCTGACTATACACCCCGGCGCGTGCAGGTGTGCCACTGATGAATGCTCACGTCTGGGGCCCTGTGTTGTTGTGGAGACGGACATGTAGCCACCAATATACTCTTCCAAACATCCATTACAAAACAATGAACGAC
>NC_051415.1:22607279-22608071 GCF_015228065.2 Penaeus monodon
AAACCCCCGAATATCTTAAACCTCCCTGACATTTGAATGCCCAATAACAATATCGGATGGCATTTAAACAGCCAATGAGACTGCGCATCTTAAGTCTCAGCTTAATGCTCTGTCACTTCACAAGAAAGCTAATTTGTTGATTTGTCTTCTCGCTGCCTCGACCCCGCAACTGACGTGCTGAATGAACACTGCGGTTATGAGGCCATTCACAGGCTGCTGGATAATGTGACGCTGTGGCCACTGGAAGGGGGAGATTGTATACAAATGGGTATGGTGGTAGGTAATGTGATCGCTCCAATGGGTACGTGGCAGTTACGGTTGAAGGCACGGTGTCATTCATGGGGATGTACCAGTATTAATCGCTAAGTGTTTACGATTAAATCAAGTATGTGGCGGTCCAAAGGGATATATGTAGCCATGAATAGGTATGGCGGCCTTTTTAAATGATTTATACTGACAGAAAAGGGTTTGCGGCAGTCAGGGTGGAAACATGCTGGCATATACAGTTATGCGGTGCAGCATGACAAAAATGGATCAAATGCTACAACTGGGCATGGAACGAACGCATGCAACCCTTTGGACCGGGAGCTGGGATACCAGACAGTAGAAGAGGATACCAGTGGTATGCACATCGAATGGGTCGACGCTGGCTCGAGTGGGAGAGATGTTGGTACGAAAGTGGACTTGGCGGTGTGATAAGACGGCAGGTGTTGTGTGAAGGGAGGCGGAGGGGGCAAAGCTGACGTAACCAACTGTTTCACCTTTTTCTCCTTTGAGCGCCCTATTCTATAA
>NC_051415.1:22608213-22608331 GCF_015228065.2 Penaeus monodon
AATAACCACTTGCATCAAAACTCGCACACAACCAATATAACAAGGTGCTGATGCCAGGTCTCACCCTCTGATAGGATCCATCGTGGAGTCTGACTCGTCCTGCGGTGTGTCCTTGTGC
>NC_051415.1:22608602-22608817 GCF_015228065.2 Penaeus monodon
ATTCTTAACAGTGCTGGTCTGGATATGTAGTTGGGGCGTTTGTAGACAATGTGGTAATTTTGTGTGACCGATAATTTTTATGTCCCTGTCCTCATTAGCAGTGGTAATAAAGGTAGTTCGCGTCTTCCCTTTCTTGTTCTGTGGAAGTTTTTATGTATTCTCTTTTTCCCTAATCACCACAGCCATTTTAAACATTACTGCAACCCAAACTAGCG
>NC_051415.1:22608854-22608935 GCF_015228065.2 Penaeus monodon
TATACACCCCCCTTTCGGATCCTCAAAATCTCCAAACACAAAAAATCGCGCTCCACTAACACCATCATCACCGCAGTCATC
>NC_051415.1:22609002-22609207 GCF_015228065.2 Penaeus monodon
AGCTCCGTCATCAGCAAGCGCTCGACCTTCGGAGTCAGCTGGATGCATCTCGGACCATTATCATAACAAAAACAACGAGCCCCACACGCCTACCAATTTGCAGCCGTAAATTACGCACAAACTCGCCGTCCACAGTCGGCGGGACATGGTCAACCTGCGTCTGAACACGGGAAACATCGCCTCCTCCCACCGCCTTATTTACACA
>NC_051415.1:22609264-22609551 GCF_015228065.2 Penaeus monodon
TCTACGTCTACTTCTACCCCGCGAGGAGCCTTTGCGAGACGGCCCTGCTGCTGTTGGTATCTACTGCGACTGCTGCATGTAGCCTTCTGCCCTACACTACCGTTACCAACGGCGTCCCTCCCTCCGCCGTCATCGCTGGCTCATTTGCACAGACATGCCTTGTACCTCCGCTGCCGCCCTCGTCTTGTAGCACTTTACCTAAACGTTTAATGCACTTTACTAGTGCCAACAGAATGCACTTGCAAATGATTATTGCCGAGTAAAAAGCGAGCATGTGCACGGTAAAT
>NC_051415.1:22609578-22609759 GCF_015228065.2 Penaeus monodon
TACAGATTTTAATCTTTCTCGGGAGGGAACTCAATCAAACTTGTGCACACGAAGCTGTTACTTGCTCAAGTGCGTTTGGCTTGGATACCCGACTCCAATCCTCATGCTATCGCCTCTTCCCTTCCTTCTGCTCTCTCTTCTTCGCAACAGTGGTGCCACCGAGGACAAACACGCGCGCGCG
>NC_051415.1:22609862-22610003 GCF_015228065.2 Penaeus monodon
TGTCATTGGCCTTCTAAACTTTTTCTTCCCCCCTGAATTGCGTTTATGCATCATCGCTCTCCCCTATTTCCCTTTTCTTCATGACCTAACCCACATACCGTCTCCCTGACCCCCCGCACTCCCTTCTCTTTTCCATTCTTG
>NC_051415.1:22610269-22610937 GCF_015228065.2 Penaeus monodon
ATGGCGCTATTCAAATGACGGCGAGGGTGCACCTAAATCATGGCGGGCATCAGCCAGGAATTTGCAAATTAGATGTTGGCATGGACCGCTCCCGGCCAGCCAGCACCCCCCCCCCTCCTTACCCTGCATCTTATTCTCATCTGCCTCCTCCATAATACAGCTCTTTATCCATCATCTCCCTCTGATTCTTTATATTCGTTCCCTCTTCTCCCTTCGCTTATCTCGCCTATCTTCGTCTCTCTATCTCCCTCTTTTTCTTATTGCCTATCGTCCTGTGATCTCTCCTGGTTTCTTGTCTTAGCTGCCCGTCCATCATCTTCATGGAACGCCATTTTTTAATATCCCTCCGCCATCATATAATTGTCAACTGCCTTCTTCGCATCGCATCCACGTTTCTCATTTCCTTTATTGTCATTGCTATACAATTACTCTTTATTTTGTTACTCCTCTTTCTCCTACTCCGTTTCTAACCCACCTACATTCTTTCCTTTCAGCCCCTGATCATGGCACCTTAAATCTGCAACTAGCATCTCCTTCGTCGACAATGAGACTTTTCCCCCTATGCTAAAACTCCTTCCAGCACGGCCCAGAGCCCCAGCACCGCAGCGGTCGGGGATTCCAAGCCAAAGCCACGCAAATACAACCCTACTTCCAGGACTCGAGGAACA
>NC_051415.1:22611036-22611329 GCF_015228065.2 Penaeus monodon
ACAGAAAACCCCCTATGACGAAATCCTAAGCTTCTCGCCAAAAGCCCTAAAAAGCCCTAACTACGATTCTAAGACTCGGGATAAGGCTTTGATCCCCGGACAAGCGAGTGCCGTCAGAAGGCTTGGAGATCCACGAGAAGGCCTGGCGTGACGTGGTGCAGAACACACGAAGAATAAGTAATATGCGGCGCCAGGATATTACCATAGCAAAGGCTGCAAATATTCAAATCAGGTCCCTGCAGAGCATACTCCATGGGGTCTAGGTACTGGTGCGCCATGTAGGGACCTAACAC
>NC_051415.1:22611375-22614006 GCF_015228065.2 Penaeus monodon
AGATCCTGCTGTATTTACGGCTTGTGTCGGCACAAGCACAATGTCAGAGGATAGCCGCTTGTAATTACTAATGCTTAAGTTACACACGCGGACTGTACCCTGCACCGCAAGTGAGCTCCTCTCTGTATTCACTCGTACCCACCACCACTACCTTGAGAGATAGTTGTTAATCAAGGTCCGGGGAACGATCGCAAATATACCCCAACGGGTTAATGACGACAGAATCGCATTAATCACACAAGCATCGACAATGGTAAGCTGCTCTGTTTAAGCGTTACACCCGATTGGCGAGGCAGCGAGTTATGGTTGGTCCCGACAAATAAGAGAGCGGCCGCATCATTTAGGAGAGCTGCCTCGCCCTGCGCTACTGATAGTGACGGATTTTAATCGGCTGCGAGACGAGCATGACTGACAGATGTAGCCACACTTAAGCTGTCCACCTGCCCCCGGCCCGGACAATCATAATAAAACAAAACCGGATCAGGGTACTCACCTGTCTCGCACTCATAACCTCATCTATATGACATAATTGGCTCTTTTACTGCCCGATGTTATCTTTCCATCACCCGACCCGTGCGTTCGCGCAGTCGGTGCAGTAGCCTGATTATTTTCTCTCTAATCATTCTTGTTATCTCTGCAATCATCATAAGCATCGCCATCAACAACTTTATCCTAATGAGTCATCGAAGTCTCGCCCGATTAAGCGCCATCCCACATCATTGCAAGCAGAAGAATGCTCCTCTCCCTCGCAAACCCTCAGCACACTACTAACCTGCATTGCCAATTCATTGCCAGCTCCTCCGCCGACAAACAGGTTTTCCTCTACGGCAACGAGGCTCCCAATAAACCCTACACCACCGCATTCCCACGTAGGTCCTTGACATATCGCCATGTTGGAGAGGCCCTACAACGCCTCGCTCCTCAGCAGATCCTACGCGACGGGACACGCATACGGGATCCTGGTAGCTAGCGTGACGTGAATGAAAATAAGTTCCCATGAGAGGTTCAGGTAAGTCAAGGTAAAGTCCAACATGAACTCAATGGCGGCGTAATGCGCGAGTACGGCCGGGTCTATAAAAGCCGAGTCAATCAGTGGTTACATTATGTGTGAAGTAACAACAATGTGATAGTTGGCCGGTTATGGACTATAAAACAGGTCCCCTTGAGCCGCGAGCCACAACCTAGCGCTCGCTGCCGGAAAGCTTCGCTCGCCGGCTGCCACAGCGAGAGGCGTAACTGCGAACCATAGTGAAACAGATGCGCCGCGTTCTCCGTGTCCATCATACTGCTAATAAATAATGCTTGGCCATAGCTGTAAATTAGCCGTGTATAAATACGTATGCACGCACGGTGATTTACAGCAAGGGCTCAGGGTAGTCCCGCACGGCCTGCTTGTCACTCTGCCAGTCCTGCTGGCGCTGCTGCTCCCTGCTTGCGTCGTTAGCCTGCACCGCCATCCATCCTTCCACTGTCCTACATCACTATTCCGAGCATTACTTGCAACAAATTTCGGGGGCATGGACACGCGGCGGCCGAGGATCGGGTGATGGACGCGCCGAGGACCGGTAAGGCCGTAAACAGCGCCCGTCACGTGGTCATGAGGAATGTTGCGAGGCCACTCGATATATGACGTAACTTGCAGAGGCACACCTCTTGTTGCATGCTAATGAAGCATTCTTTTTTTATTTTTTCGATCGAGCTCTAAATTCGTGTTTTTTGTCTGACTGCTTATCTATCAAATTCGTGCTTTTTATTTCTATATAATGCATTCAGCTTTTCTACTTGCACATATTGCAGACACGACGAGCAACGGATGACCTGTTAGAGAAACCAGACAGCCTGTGAAGGCAAAAAGAAAAGGGTGAGGCGACAGTAAGAGACACAGTAGGACAATAAAACGAGTAGGAAGATGAGCCGCAGGTCACGCCGAGGTCAGCCAGCGGGTCACGGGGGTCAACATCAACACTGCAACACGTTATCGCCGCGAGGAGCTCGGGAGACCCTTGTGCCTCCCTCCGCCCGGCCCTGGATCCTTCCATTTACCTTAATGGCAATAAAACCAAGGAGGCGGCTATTTCAGATAAGACAAGTCGCTGGGTATCTTGCAACAATGTCATCAGCGCCTGACGCGACGCTCTCGGCCTCCTGCAAATACCTCGGGCCAAACAATGCATCATCTCGCCCAGCCGAGCAACACGCGCTTCTCCCCGTCAGCCCGGGCCTCAAAACGCAGCTAACCCCCAGGGGCGCCGTCGAAGAAGGAGCTAATCAAAAGAAATCGCCCATAAAGAACTCTGACATCTAAATATATTCAACTAAAACAGTATTTCAAGAAAAAAGGAATAAAAAACACCCCCACTACCTCCACTTTCATTCAACATTTAAAAAATAATAAAGCTTCAATCCAATATCTAAATCTCTCTAACGGGACAAAATTATCATATATATCAGCCATTCCGTCTCTTATTGGCAACATTTTTGGTAGAAACATCGTAATTTGATAACATCATCACTTTGTATCAACGCTATCAACTCATTATGCAATCAAACTATCGTTATCCTTTGAATAAAAATGTGAATTTAGAAATCAGAAAAAAGTGAATTTGAATTAGATGACTGGGAAGGGGATAT
>NC_051415.1:22614259-22614572 GCF_015228065.2 Penaeus monodon
GTAAGGGAGAAGGCAGGTGTCCAGGAAAGGATATAGAGACTGAACAGCTGTTGGAAACGGCGCTCGCCAAATATGCCCCTGGCAGGTGGACTGTCTCAGCATTTTTTTAAAAGTATATTCCTCCAAATGCAAATTATTCACATGGAACCGGCACTTTTACCTTTATTTAGAGCCCCATTAATAAAAATCAGGATGCTTTAAAATTCATAAATAATTTATCACTTACACGTTATAATTACAAAGCACACCTATAATTTCAAACACATGTACGGTTTACATGCTGCGTGTGAGTGAGAAAGACAGAAAAGGATTG
>NC_051415.1:22614983-22615138 GCF_015228065.2 Penaeus monodon
GGAACAATTGAAGAGAGGCGGCCGAGGGCAGGTGGAGGCAGTCGAAAGACACGTCTCGTTCGTCCGAAGCGAGGCTCTCCAGGTGGGAACACAAGACTAGACACTCTCGAGTTACCACCTAATGCACCATGGATGACGTTCAGATAAATATTATA
>NC_051415.1:22615324-22615683 GCF_015228065.2 Penaeus monodon
GCTCTGCCTGCCTGTCCCTGTTTTTCTCCTTCATTAGTCCACATTCATTCCACAGGATGAGCGGCCTCGGATTTAGATCATCATCACGGGCCAATATAGCACAAGTTAAAAATTAATTTCGTGTGCGGTCACCAATGAGCGTGAACCGGGGCGTGGTGTGAGCGCCGAACGGGACTTAGTGATACAGCAGTAAGTGTTGCGTATCCCGGGAGGATAATTAGGTTAAGAGCTTCCCCTCAGCCGCCGAGCCCCAGCCCGCCAGATCACTCTTTTACTACCCGAACATTGGCTCAATCACGGCCACCCCCGGCCCCCTTCCCCTCGCCCTTTCCGTCCTGACCGACCGGGCTCGCTGACCC
>NC_051415.1:22615965-22616306 GCF_015228065.2 Penaeus monodon
GTCAGATGAGATCAAACGGCCTCTCCGACCACTCGCACGACTTAAGTACCTCGCCGCTATCTTTATTTTGAGAGCGAGTGTACTATTCACAATTAACATTCCTCGTAGATCATTCGTTGAATCCTGGGATCTGGGCGAACACGGTTTGTTGCGGTCGTGTGTGTGGGCGCCTACATGGGGGGAGACGCGGGCGTGCACTCCCTTCCACTCCCCCTCCCGGCCGGGTTTACGACCAATAAAAGGCGGTCGACACTTGATCACGGAGGATTTCCTACTTGAAAGGGTTTGAGGGTGCTGCCAAATACCGCTAATATGAGGGTGGATACTCACACGCCTGATTA
>NC_051415.1:22616357-22617229 GCF_015228065.2 Penaeus monodon
TTGTACCTAGCAACTTCCCTTAGTCCGACCACCCATCTTCCTGCTGTCCAAAGTATGTTCCGCACATTAACCTATGGTAATACTCCGTACATCAACCTGGTACTAAACCCATGGTACTGCACCGTACAGTAACTTTGTACTATACTTTTTGGTCAACGATCAAAGCAATTCCTCTGGTTGATTGTTCGTTCCGACCTCATCTCCCCGTCTTAGTGACCTATCGCTCACAGTCACCTCTGCCCTATCAACCATCGACGTCCCGCAATCAGCAACCAACATGATTCCAAAACAACCTTCTTCCGCTCCACTCCCTGCATCCTTCTCTTAACCAAGACGCCTAAATCTCTCCCTTAAACACCTTGACACAGGCCACGCAATCTAGCAACCCAACCACGGACGAAGTGCAAAATGCACAGCGCGGCACATAAGCATCACTCCGACTTATGCACAGATCCAGAGTCAAAAAATGACGCAACAGCATTGGTGCGACGGGCGAGAGTGGTGGCAGTCGTGGGGCTGATGACACTCGGCTCAGGACGAGGAGACTCTTAGTAACATGAGACAAGAAGACCATTTTAAGATACCAGAGAGAATGTGTTAGTGGGGGTTTGTTGTTGTTGGTACTGCTACTATAGCTCGCTTTGCTGGTGTTGATGGCCCCGGGGAATGTTGATGCTGATGCACACGATGTGATGAAATGATGCTGTTCACGGGGTAAGCATAACGACGATGAGGAAGGCGTCATAGGCGACGCTGAAAGTGGTGATCAAAATGAGTTTTGATGCGAGTGAAGAGAGAGGACAAGGGGATGGAAAATATTAACGACCGAAAAGCATGACGGTATTAAAGGATGAAAATTAAAATAAGTTAAG
>NC_051415.1:22617722-22620175 GCF_015228065.2 Penaeus monodon
TGCCTGCCAGAGGGAGGAGTGGAGGAAAGGGAGTGGTGGAGGGGGGTGGGAATGGTGGAGGGGAAGGGCGAGGTAGGAAAGGGGGGGAGTGGAGTTGTAGGATTCGAGTTGTTGGGAGTGAATGGTGGAGCTGGAGGAATAGTGGGTGAGAGAATAGGGGGTGCGGGGGTGCGAGAGAGAAGGGTGCGGGGGCGAGAGGGAAGGGTGCGGGGGCGAGAGGGAAGGGTGCGGGGGCGAGAGGGAAGGGTGCGGGGGGGTGCGGGGGCGAGTGGGAGGGGAGCGGGCGGCGAGTGGGAGGGGAGCGGGCGGCGAGTGGGTTGGGGACAGTGAGGGAGAGTGGGAGTGGAGCGGGGGGGGAGTGGAAGGGAGGGAGTGTGGGATGGAGAACGGGACGGGGAGTGAGAGGGGGAAGGGAGGTGACGGGCGGGACACGGGCGGGACACGGGCGGGTGGCGGTGTCGCTGCCAGCCTCCCGCCAGACCGCAAGGCTATGCACCTTGTTTATGGGCGCCCCCGCGACCCCTCTCGGATTTATGGAGGGTAAGAGGAAAGTGGTAGGCGGGAGTGTATTCATGACGCGACGTGTGCCTGGTGAGCCTGGCTGGAGGTCGAGCATGACGAGGACACACGGCGCGACCTATAAGGCCCGCCAGGCAGGTTTTCGGAGTTTATGAGCCTTGCATCATGCCCCAGCCTCCTCTCAAGGAACTCCTCGCTGCGACACACACGCGTCCCGCATTCACTTCCATTCAATCACGCGAAGGGGCATCCCACACGCCGTCGGGCCCGGGTCAACACGAGAGATTCCCCGACATGCCCCGCGCCCCGACGCCGAACACGACACCGCGGGACGACAGTTAAGCTCGTCCAGGGGATCAGGAGAGGCAAACAAACAACACATCTCGGTCCGCACTCCAACAGGCGAGCAAGTAAAGCAAGCACATAGAGCCACCGATGGTCATCTGGAGGGATATTATGAAAGTCATATCGGATAAACATCAACCCCGCCTGTAAAACTCTGCGATCTTTCATGATCACGCATGACGCCCATGCTAACAGCTTAGAACGCACCATAATCTCGGTATTAGAACGCATCACCGACAAGCTTTTCAACGACGAAATGAGTGATGCTTCGGATGGCAAGGGTGCTAATGGGGGGCGCGACCTCCTCGCTACCTCTTGCGGCGGACCCGGAGGCCGCGCTGGGGAGTCTCCTGAGGAGTGGCTCGAATTAGAGGCGAACACGGAGCTCGGAGCACGAGGGAAGGGCTCAGGGTGTGGGAGAGGAACCAGGATGAAGATGGGCAGAGAGAGAGGAGGAACAGTGCGAGTGTAAGATGAGGAGGCGACAGAGGACTGAGAGGAAGCAAGTCACCGCGGCAGAGCTCGGAGGGGTCACGCATCACATATAATCCAGAGGCATCAAAACGACCGTCTATAACGCGGATCCCGCCATGTCATCCAAGCCCGATACACTTTTCTCCCATCGCACGCGCCAGCATCCGATTTTAATATCCACTCGCACTCACGATCACGTACGCAAAACCTCATGCTCTCGACTGATCCCCCGCACTATATTTGGCCTCACTCCCATTTCCCTCAATCTCTTTCTGGGAACATCAAATACCCGGCGATCAAAATGGCCACAGCAAAAACGTGGCCGTCGTAGTTAGTAGAATAATAATCAACGCCGAAAGAAAAACTCTTGAGGCGCTGTAACCTGAAACGTTCATCTGATCGCAATTAAGAAGATAAGGCCCGCGGAGGATCAACTAAGGCAATGTAAGAAGGAGCGCCACAAGAAAATCAAAATAGTGACAACCAGCCCGTAATGAGAGGGATCGGGACAAACAAGAGAGAAAAATAAAGACAGACATAAACAGAGATTAGAGAGGCGGAGGAAGAAAAAGATTAGTAAGAAAAGGGGAAAGAGGAGGAGAAGCAACAGAAGGATGAACGGAGAGGAGCGGGAAAGGGCCGGAGAAGCAAAGGGCGGCGGACGAGGGGCAGGCCAGGGCCCAGTCGCCGCGAGACTCCCCAGGGGCATTCCGCGGCACCATCTTTGGCGGGAGCGCGGGTCACGAGTGCCCTTGTGAGGGATCCTCGAGCGAAGCCAACACTCCAGGGCTCTCTACATACACACGCTTTTTAACTTCCACTTTACGAGTTCGAGTCTTGATGACACACAGTTCCCCTGCATCAATGATGAGCTGGCTTCCCTGCGCCGGATTTGAAACATCCGAGGGGATTACGGGGGAATACGCGCCTGCACGTGAACTAAAAAGGCGGCCACCAGGATCGCGTCGTGCCGGCATCGCCCTCGGAGAAGACTGAGGGGACGCAACGCTCGTAGAACTAATGGTACGGAGAGAAGAAAGGAAATAGAATCCCGCCGCAGTCTTTCAAGTCTAATGTCAAAAGAATGGGAGGGATTTGAAATTCAACAGCTGTAT
>NC_051415.1:22620217-22620435 GCF_015228065.2 Penaeus monodon
GCGATAGCAGCGCTAGCGGAAAGTGTATCACAACACAGCACTAACATACACAAGGGTCGCCGCGGGACGTTTCGCGGTTTTATTTCAATGTGTGCGGTTTTACGTGCACGTTTTACGAGGGCGGGACTCCGTAACACAGTTTTGGGGCCTTCTGAACCGCCGGGCGGGGACCACAGCACCTGCGGGCTGACACTGCCAAGGACACACTCTCATATCAA
>NC_051415.1:22620643-22621012 GCF_015228065.2 Penaeus monodon
GGGGAGGAGCTGGCGAGAGGGGTGGGGGGTAGTTAAAACTGGCGTGTCCAAGTGGCAGCCATCAATGTTTGCGGGGAGAGGCAGGCACACGTAAACAAACACTGTGGAGAGCGTATAAATACTCTCCTTATCACACGCCCGACACTTACCGTCAACACTCCACGCATCTTCGAGACACTTACCAATACCCTCATCAATGTCCGTCTTAAACAACGCCTATCATTACAGCCACCACCACCGTTTCCAATGGCGCTTGCCTGTGTTGTCGCCACCGATAAGCAGCATCGTAATAAACTAACAGGGTATTAATCATGTAACGGATGTAAAAACGGCGAATAATGGAAACAGATGTAGCACAAGTGTACTATA
>NC_051415.1:22621650-22622467 GCF_015228065.2 Penaeus monodon
AGGCGGTCGCACAGGGGCATTATGGTCCGAACTTTAGTACGGGTAACAATAAAAATATACAAATTAAATATCTAAACAAACACACACACACTCGCTCTTTTGTGGGGTGCTGGTGCAGTCTTCTTCTATCCATTATGAAAACACAACAAAGCGTCCTTACAAACGTCACATTTCATACTGTTACCCCCTCCTCCCCGCTAAAAAAGGGGAAGTGCGAGATAATGGTTCATCGATGATGCAAGTTTCTGAAAGCATAGTGGTCACATCATGCCGCATTTCGTCCCGGGTGAACATTGGCCCCTTTAATTCTATCAATCATCCCCCCCTTGCCCCCCTCCCCCTCATTGCTCGGCCAAGTGACGGACCATAAAGCGCGTCTCGAGCGCCGTCATCGAGGCTCAGAGGTCGACTCCCGGGCCTGCAATCGACCTGCCGCGTCGTTGGCCCCAACTGCCCCCATCGCTCCTCGCTCCGGACGGCATCAGTTGCGCTGTTATCAGTACTGGACGCGCGAGAGTTATGTATTTGGTTTCCGCTTCTGAGCAATGAAACGCCGTAACGCCGCGGAATTCAAGAGCAAATAGTTGGCGAAAAAATACAAACTTTACCGCTTAACATTTGCAAACAACGCTTGGGTTTACACGTATCGCCGAGAAAAACTCATTTCCTTCAAATTCTCTTTCCCAGCAAACATTTTGAAATACAAATATCAGCAAATGTCCGATATCCCGCCCGATATCCCACATGGCCGCAAAAACCGGGCGATAAAAGTGATCCCGCGGTCCAGCCACAGGACCAATGATCCGGAACGATGCGT
>NC_051415.1:22622550-22622730 GCF_015228065.2 Penaeus monodon
TATCCAGCTTCCTATTGCCCCTAGCCCGTCTTACCATTGTCCTTGCCTCGAATCTCCGTTCCCTGTTCCCCTGCCATGGCCATCTATCTACCTTACCAAGACCCTGCTCCACCACCTCTTCACTCTGCTTCTCGCACCCCCGTTCCTTCTTTCCCTTCCTATGCCATGCACTTGTCACCA
>NC_051415.1:22622851-22622932 GCF_015228065.2 Penaeus monodon
TCTTCTCCCCACACTCTAACGGGCACCAACACCAGCCCGCCACGTTATGATGGTTTCCTGCACACTAACGGCCAAGGTAGA
>NC_051415.1:22623528-22624103 GCF_015228065.2 Penaeus monodon
CAACTCCTTACAGGTCAATACAGCACGGCCCTTGCTGGCATATGCTGCTGGTCACATCTAACTCAAGAAACAGAACACCCAAACCCATTCAGCCTTAAGAAAGACATAAAACACTAAAATTATGAGATCTTGGCGATGTAGAACCACAGGACATATCAAACCTTTACGAATCGCTATCATTTCGCGAACTTTCAATTGTCCCCCATATCTGATTTACTAAATGAAAAAATGCTATGGAGATTAAGATAAGGCATATGTGATCGAGAGGCATACATGTGCAGAGTCTGATGATGACACGGGAAGCCTTCAAAAAGAGAGAAGTGGTAGGTCGGCACATGGTTAGTTCAGTACGCAGGTGTGCCGCCTTCTTGCCACGTACAATATGGAAGGACTACATGTTCTCCGTAGATCAGAAAAGCCCTTTATACACCACTTCCTCCGCCTGCCAGCCCCGCCCCCTAGCAAACCATCGCCGGTGTCGCCATTCTCATCGCTGGATATCACAGTCGTGAAAACGAAAAGCCTGGCCGGGGAGGTCAAAGGAACACACACGTGGCTAGCCGGGAGAGGGCGGT
>NC_051415.1:22624181-22624765 GCF_015228065.2 Penaeus monodon
ACAGATCAAATTTCCCTGTGGTTAGGCAGCTTGATAACCCTGTCACGGGAGATTTGTTGTCCACGGCAGAGTGTAAGAAATACAAGTATCGGACGGCTCGTAAAACTGGCGGCCCACCTCCGATTTTTACCTCGATACCAACAAACCAGTTCCCCCTTTCCCCACCATCCCCATCCCCCCACACCTTCCCCCTCCAAATTGAAGCCCCTCCAGATATCCCTTTCAACGAGGCCTTTCCCTATACGATACTCGCCATTACCAATACTTTGTATCAACTCCTGCCTTGTGATGTGTGTGTGTCACTGCCTCTGCCGTACCCAGGGACCCGTTCTCGGAACCGAAATCCGTGAAACACACCAACCAACACCACGGCAAAAAATAATGATAAATCAAAGCTTGACAAAACGACAAATAAAATCATAAAGGACTAAAGACAATTCACGCACAAAGGCAAAACGGGCTTACCCAACCACCGATCACAATCAACGATTAAAAAAGCCTTTATTTCGACCGATCCCCGCGTTACTTTCACGCCCATATCGAGCGCTCCCTCCCCACCCCGAAATCAAGAAACGCCAATACCG
>NC_051415.1:22624790-22624884 GCF_015228065.2 Penaeus monodon
GAGAGAGAACCACCCTCCCTTAATACACGAACCCTTAAATGAAACCATAAATATTGAGAGTCCAACACAACAACAAAATAAAAGCTCAAGCTCC
>NC_051415.1:22624915-22625059 GCF_015228065.2 Penaeus monodon
GGAGCGGCTTTTCGGTGGCTTTGGGGAGGGGGAGGGGGGCTGCAGGCGTCTTTGCTTGAAGAGTGTGCCTGTGCTTGCTATGGTCACTCGTGCTGCAAGGATATGACTGAAGATAGAGGCAAACAGACATACACAGAAGTATAT
>NC_051415.1:22625203-22625893 GCF_015228065.2 Penaeus monodon
AATAGTTTATTGATATAAAGCTATCCATCAGTATGAGCAAGTAGCAAGCTGACAGACAGACGGTCCGAGCTCATACCCCTCCCCCAAGAGAAGACGTGAAACGACGACAAGCAACGAACGTCTCGACGGCCGCCCTGTGCCTGCGCGGCGGGCGGGACGAGGCGGGCGAGTCGTAGCGCGGCTCTGCATGAATGAACGCATGAGGAAGTCTGGCAGCATAAAAGCAAGAAATATCAGGGCGGCCCCATTCTGCACGACGCACACCACGCTCGGCTGGACCCATCCATTCTTCCCAAGTTCCAATTTGAACTCTTCCTCCGAGGTACACAGTTTTCCCTTGGCGTCGCTCGCCGGGGGAATTTAGGGCTAGGGTTACAGCAGATCAAACACGCTGCTAAACATGCTTTTGTCTTGCTTGGCTCTGGCAGGGTCCACGCTGCCTTTGCCCTCTTCTCATTTTCAGATGGGACACGGTGAAGAGGGAGATAAGATAGGGGGTGAAAAAAGTGAGGAGAGAAGAAAAGAAGACCCTGAGGAAAAAGAAAAAGACAAAAGAGTTCTCGAGACAAGGAAATACACGTGTAACAAGCGTTATAACACGCGTAATAAAAGAGTGTACGTGTAATAGACGTCGGAAGGGGTGACAGTGGGTAAGTTAGAAGTATTAATAAGTGCACTGATGGCAGGGGA
>NC_051415.1:22626063-22626582 GCF_015228065.2 Penaeus monodon
AAAGGGAAGGAGTGCAAGAATATGGGGGTAGGAGCGGGAAGAGGAATGAAAAGGAGGAAAGCTAGGAAGGAGGGTAGAGAAGAACGTTGAAGTGCCTTCAATGCCAAGTGGAGGAGGGAGAGGTGGTAAGGAGGGAGGAGGGGACAGAGGTATCTGCTGACATCAATACCTCCGCTCTTAACCCATGAACGAACCCCCATTTTCTTCATCGCTGATTTACCCGCGCCCGTAAAGCATCGCTGATAAACTGTTATTCAGACATAAACGCCCACTCCTTTCCCGGCAACAATTCACACAGCCATATATTAGTGGCGAGGCTGACTTACCACCCAAGACTTAACTTATCCCAGCACTCTATCTAAGTTACCAGAGTTGATCAGAGTGAACTTGCCATCAGTTTAGTGTATTTCTGAGAGAGAGAGAAAGAGACGTGGGTGGGAGGGTGGAGGGGGTATCTTTTTTAATCTACTCTTCCCTCTGTTTCTTTCCCCTCGCTTTCCCTCTCTCCGAGAACCCTCC
>NC_051415.1:22626835-22627256 GCF_015228065.2 Penaeus monodon
GGCGGGGCCAAAGCTACGACCGTGCACGCTCACCAGAAAAAGATAAATGACAACGAATGGGTTAGGACAGAGGAAAAACTTTCTGATTACAAAGCCCCGGTCCCGCTCTGGCGACAGTAATAGCCGGGGATAAAATTTCAATTTCTATAAATCTCTCCATTTTATTTGTTCCACTGATTTCGCAGGCACGAGGGATAAAATGGCTAGTTTTTTTCTCCTATCTAGCAGCTATTCTACGATTATTTTGCGTAGTCGCCAGGATATTTGTAATGCGCTATTTTATTCCGCAGCTTTACTTACGGCGGAGGACTAAATCTGCAGCTCTTATCATGTCGTCTCCAGCCCGTGATATATTACCATACAGGCCGCAGCGACCCCGGGGGCACTTCGCCCTCCGCTTCCGCTACACGGAAAATGATAA
>NC_051415.1:22627482-22628357 GCF_015228065.2 Penaeus monodon
TATAACTCTTCACATTCTGGTTATCGTTATGACGTTGTCTCTTTCCTCCTCCACTTCCCCTTACCACTTTGTTTCTCCTTATTCTCATCATCGCTTCCCCTCTGACCTTGCTTATCCCCTTCCCCTAAAGTGCAGCATCCGTGGCATCATCTTTTACTGCGAGTTTACCCACTTTTAACCTCTCATATACCATCTATTACTACACGAGCGACCTTTCCACCGATTCCTGTTTGCCATCTCCTCTGTCTTTCGTATTTACCACCTCCCCCTCCCCCACAATGCCCTGCTGCCCCACTGGCATCTCCCGCCTCATATTAGCTGTCCCTCCATTCAAAAACTTTTCCATTCTATCTCTCGAGTTTGCCTCCAACATCATCATATTCGTCCCCTTTTCCCTCCCCCCTGCCCCCATTATTTTCACCTCCTCTCATCCTACATGACCTGGTCTCTCACTCCCATTACTTCCAATGTGACCTTACGCTTCTTGCCCTTCTTGGACTCGACCTTTCCCCCTCTTCTCCACCTCCGTCGTGACCATCAGATCCCCCCCCCCCTCGTTCTCGACCCAACAACCTCCACAGCCATTTTCCGCAATATCTCCCCTGCCCAAACTTTGGCCCTGGTGTCTCCCTGTGGCATCGTCGTAGGGGGGGGGAGGGGGGAGCAGGTGGGATTAGAAAAAAAAAATGTAATGAGGAGGGGTGGTGGTGAGCGGGGCAATGGATGACATCTCAACGTACTTAGTATTTCCTTTTGAAATTGACGGCCTCTCGTACGACAAACGGTGACATCCTCCTCCAAAACGACTATGAGACCGTTACAAAGGGGGGATCCACCTAGAAAGACCGATTTTAAAAACTTGGAAACAAAATCGT
>NC_051415.1:22628389-22628528 GCF_015228065.2 Penaeus monodon
GTTATCCTCGTGGACTCTTATACTCGGCTTCTTCCCTCGGCTCTGGCATGCCCCGCCTTTATCGCATGGCGGCGTTCTGTTCTTAATAACATTCCTTCGAGTGCCGTGTGTCGTCGTCAAGGAGACACAGAAACGCGAG
>NC_051415.1:22628584-22628652 GCF_015228065.2 Penaeus monodon
AATAAACTTACAAAGACTGTTTGACTTACAGATACAACAGTCCGACGACAGGAAAAATGTAAAGAGGT
>NC_051415.1:22628909-22629324 GCF_015228065.2 Penaeus monodon
GAGAATGGGTCGATGTTGATCTTAGTCTCACCATTTTACCTCTGTGCCTCCAATGACCAACAACAGCGTGAAGAATGAGAGCCCGCAATAAACGGTTCAAAACTTGCACAGGGGGACCAGAGCCAGGAACGTGAGCGGGGATGGGAAAGGGCGAGGATGAGTAACAGAAGGATGGGGAAGGGCGGGAGGAAAGGCAAGAGGAGAATGAGAAGATGAGGAAAGAAAGAAAGGAGGAAACGAGAAGGACGAGATGAAGATATGGTGATGATCATCATGAAAAAGAAATTAATAAAACAAGAAGAGAGGATACAGCATGTCCTGGTTAGCAAGACATTACTGGCCTTCCCTCAGCGTCGTGCGTCCCACCGCTGTAAAAACGAAATAACAAGAGAAGCCCCTACAAGCGGCACGACAT
>NC_051415.1:22629377-22630028 GCF_015228065.2 Penaeus monodon
TAAGACAGAGTGGGCGGTTCAGGCGGGGATCAACACAGCCCACCACCGACAAATTGTTCTCAACTTTTCTCATTTAGAGCGGGGCGGCCGAACCGTTCATCGCCGGGCGGGCGGGCACAGAACTCAACAATGGTATATTATAGCAGTCGGGGGACTGCCCACTATTTCACCACGCTCCGCTTATTATAACCACTCGCTTACTGCTGCTCAACTTTACCTGCTACCTACCAGTTATTACTAGTTCAGGGAACACACGGCACGGAGCTATTAAAACTTAAGGGCGTAAGGAAAAGTAACCAGACTGGCTAGCCAGATATTTAAGCATGTTAAAGTTGGCTCTGTCGGTGGCGCAGCAGAAGCGCCGCATTCGTTTCTTTCCTCTCTCGTTTTCTGGAGCGTGCGAGTGTTGCTGAGCGAGTGAACGAGTGAAAATGTGAATGAGTACGCGTGAGTGGATCAGCAAGAAAGGGAGCGTTTAGGGATCTTGATCGCGTATGCGAGTTAAGTGCTTGGGTAGTTTAGGTACTTGTATGTGAACGCATACAGAAACAGAAACAGTAACCGAGGCATGTAATAAGTATGAAGATACTGGAGAGTGTGAGTTATGGGGAGAGGAAGCAGGTGATCGTAAGTATTTCAAAAGCTATCAAA
>NC_051415.1:22630077-22630475 GCF_015228065.2 Penaeus monodon
GACCGGAAGCCCTTGCTTACATTCCAGTGACATTGTGTTGTTGCCTTCTCTCTTATCCGCCCCATATCGCCGCCTCCATGAGCCTCCCTCTCATCAGCCTCCTTTGCTGCTCCGGACTATCCTAAGGTCTCGTCCCTTGGCCCTCGCTCTCAGCCACTTCCAGCCCATCCTGGCGATCCTACCTGGGTTCCCTCGCCTCTCCTCTTCCCGGCGGACTTCGCGGGGCGGGAAGCAGCCCAGCAGGAAAAAAAGTAAAGTATAAAAAAAAAAGTTTTCGCCGCCATGCTTTTACAATAATTCTAAAGAGGTTGTTTCTCTGTCGCTGGCGGATTTATCACCCCCTGCGAGTAATTTCCTAGGCGAGAATTGTTTCGGAGGCCCATGGCGGCGGTGCTGAT
>NC_051415.1:22630778-22630977 GCF_015228065.2 Penaeus monodon
AAAAAAAATCAAAACCAAACTGACACGAAAGGCGAAGGAAGGCCAGCAAGAGGATATTCAAGGAGGAAAAGTGTTTAAAAAATCCCAAGGAAGGAAGACCCTCCCAGACACAAGCGCATTGCAGAGAACGGCAAAAGACAAACCCAGAAAAGAACAGCAGGGGATCGGGCGCGACCTCCCTACGAAGGGGAAGCTCCAG
>NC_051415.1:22631022-22631103 GCF_015228065.2 Penaeus monodon
ACGGTTATAAGAGAGAAACTGTAGACTCTGGCTGCAAGAAGAATTATCTATTTAGTCGAGTCTATACATGTATAAAGATAC
>NC_051415.1:22631425-22631507 GCF_015228065.2 Penaeus monodon
TAACGCGAGTTTCTCTTTATCTTAAACCGTTGCACCTGCCCCTAGCTACCCCCCCCCCCCGCTCTGGATGAATGCAAGGCGG
>NC_051415.1:22631572-22631757 GCF_015228065.2 Penaeus monodon
GGTCCTCAGACAGGTGCGAAGGTCGGAGGGGAGTCTGGACCCCCCACTAATTCGGCCGCTAGATCACACATGCCACAATCACTCACTCTGACACCCGCATTACCATATGAATAACACACTCGCATCTGCAACCCTCAGACGCTCGTCCACGAATATTTTCCTCGCAGTTAAAAGGCCTTTGGATT
>NC_051415.1:22631782-22632136 GCF_015228065.2 Penaeus monodon
GGCGTTTCGGAAAAAAGACGAAGGTCGGTGGCAGCAAAACTATACACACAGTTGTTATTGTCGAGCACTAGTACCCGGCAAAAGAGTTTGGCACCGACAGTAACACCTACCTTTGCAACAACAAGCCTCTTTGCATATCGGCGGCTTTATCTAGCTTGCAAAGTGACACGTGCAATATAGCTAATGTGATCGGCGCGCGGTATCAGCTCATCGCAAAACATGAACTAAATATTATCTGAGCGAGGTGACACACGGCAGATTCTCCACCCGTCAGGATCCACGCCATGTGATACTCACATACTCTTTGCGTAAATAAACGGTCAAAGCTTATCTTGCGACGTCCCGGTGGGGTTT
>NC_051415.1:22632662-22632730 GCF_015228065.2 Penaeus monodon
TGCATCCTATCCTCTGTTCCCGGGAGTCTTCATCGTCCTTTCAAAGCTTCTTCGTTGCATCCCCCCAT
>NC_051415.1:22632818-22634005 GCF_015228065.2 Penaeus monodon
ACCTATTTTCCCTTCCCATCTCCCTCTTTGCCTGTCCCCCCTTTCCCCTTCTCTTCTCCCCCCTCCCTCCTCCCCCCTCTTCTTCCCCTACCCCTCTCTCCCTCAGCCACGCGACATAATTCTCAACACACCGTAGATCAAGGCTTCATTAACTCAATAGTTTCATTAACCCGAAAGCCTCGCTGATAAAAATACAGCCTCGGGAAGGGGTTATTTCCAATTACGCTGAAGCGATGTCAAGAAATATAGCCCCGCCGTTTCAGTTTTTTTTAAATGACAAATTAATCCAAGTGTTTTAGGGGAAGGTGGCAATTCCGCGCCAAAGAGCACGTCCCCGAAGGCACCTGAGACGGCGGCGTTCACCCGAGGATCTCGTCATTGCAGTCTTGACAAATTTGTGAACACTTGACTCGGGATTAGCAGCGTTTGGGAGCGGCGGCATTGCTGTCATTAATTCCTTCACCCTCCGCGCTCCGGCGACTCGGCCTTCCCGTCCTCGTCCTTCCCCGGGAGTTGGCCGCCGCGACGCTGGGGGATTTCGCCCCCGTCGGCACCCCTGCAGCCTGGACTGTAATGCGATCAACTCAGGCTTACTGGCCGCGCTCGCCTTGAAATAGAAATAAACTGAGTGACACTTAGGTGGCGAACCTACCTGGTATCATCATTTTTTTTTTTATCTTACGCAATACAGCATGTCATACAGCAAGCGCGGAGCCATCAATAATTTCCGGCGTTGTCCGCACGGTTCATGTTACTGCCGCCAATCGATTTTATGCGTGTAAACAATGGCTGATTTTGAAGGTGATATAACCGTAGTCGCTAACTATGACAGTAACTGGACTGTAGCATCCATTGTGCGATTATGCTCATTTACAATGTTCTGTCTGCCTTTCGCGAAGATCCGCTAGACATCTCAAAGCTAAAGCTCTTTATCTCTTATCTTGAACAAGGAATATAATCCAACTTTGGTCACTGATGCCATAAAATCCTCTTACTTATCCCCCTCCCTCCGCCCCTTCCATTCCTCAGCCCCGTCCTTGCTAAAAGCCCTGAACGAATGCAAAACAAACACAGCAAGGACTACCTTCCATTGTTCAGGGCCATATTTCCGGCACCGAAAGTGGCCCTGAGCGTCCCTAGGGACCACGGCGTTCCCAGAGCAAGGAGAGGACGGCGTGGTTGCAGAG
>NC_051415.1:22634061-22634470 GCF_015228065.2 Penaeus monodon
GTGTTTAATATTCATTGACCTGATGGCGGCCATATTTTCACGGAGTCAACAACGAACTCGACTGAAAATTCTGGTGTGAGGCTTGTGGGAAAAAAAATGTTATGGGGGACAACGAGTGTGTTAACAATTATCGTTGACGGCATTTATTTGGACATATGACGGTTATTAGTACAGTTATGAACTAATGGCGCCATTTCGCATTTCAAATATATTCAAATAAAAATTCCCATGGGGTATTTATCCAAATATCCAGCACAGTATGTGGGATATTTTAATAAAAATAGACCTAATTTACGGGATGTTAAGTGATCATGGATTTCATTTTTTTTATCTGTTATCGCCATATTCTGAAAATATATTTTTGCGTTTCGCTAACGTCCTCTAAACGAGTTCATCATAAAATGGCTCC
>NC_051415.1:22634660-22635768 GCF_015228065.2 Penaeus monodon
TTTTACGAAGATGGTTTCCCCATTTATACGGATTCTTACACATTTCTTTCATCTTACACACGGGACAAGCAAAGCATATGACGTCCGGAGTGTGTGGAAAACGACCTCTTACCCACCCCCCCACACCCACCCATCCCCACCACCGCCCGCACCTCCACCTAGGTCTTCCACCCAGGTCTTCCACTATCCATCAGCATCGCCAAGGAAATTCACGCGTCGTTTCTGAGTCCACCTACGCAACAAAATGGCCATCCGCAAGTCGACCATCCAGTTAGCTAGCCAAGCTTTGCCAGGCAGTCGAGTCTCTCATTGCATATGCAACGCAGAACAAACACGGTTGATGGCATCCGCTCCCCCTTGCAACTGCGCCCCCGCCTCACCACACGACCAACAGACACAAGTGTTGTTGCTGGGGGGGGGGGGGGGTGAACAGGGGCAGGATAGCAGAGGGCGAGAGAAAAAAAGGAAGAAAAAGGAGGGGAAATAAAGCAGACGGTGGAAAGAAAGCAGAAAGAAGGAAAACTAAACAGACGAGGAAGGGAAAGAAATCAGAAAGGAGGAAGGAGGGACAGAGAGTATGAAAAGAAAGCTAAAAGAGGGAAGGGAAAACAGAAAGGGGGGGGGGTGAACGCAGGCGAAGGGAAAGAAAGCAGTAAGGGCAGGAGAGAAATCAGAGAGGAGGGAAAATAAATAAAAGTGGAGTTGGGCGAAAAAGTATAAAGAGGAGATAGATCAAAGCAAAAAGAGGAAGGGAAAAGAAGAGACGAAGAGAAAAGAAAGCAGGATAATAAGTGAAAAACAAGCACAAAGGGGGAAAAGCAAGTAGAAAGGGAGGGAAAATACGACAGAAAGAGGGTAAAGAAGGGAGAGGGAAGGGAAGGGAAAGCAGCAAGAGGAGGTAAGAGAGCAGGAAGGGCAGCGAAAAGCAATCAGAAAAAAGAGAAAATAAGGCAGAGACAGGAACAAACCAGAGGAAGGTTCATGGAAAAGAACACAAAGATGATGGAAAGCAGGGATGTAAGGACTGGATGGGAACGGGACGAAGGGAACCACCGACGGGAAATGATAGAACGCGATGCCACCCGCGACGGCCACTATCCCTCCAAGC
>NC_051415.1:22635855-22636346 GCF_015228065.2 Penaeus monodon
ACGAGTTCCCTCCCCCAGCGCCTCAGGCTCGCCGCCACGCGCTCGCCACTTCCATCACGTGAACATTTCAACAAACATATGAGCGCCCTAATACCCACTGACGCTTTCTTAAAATCCACTCACTCTTTTAATCCCGTAAAATGGCTGCTAATTACCCGAAACACCTGATTACCTGGATCCGTGCGCGCGATAACCAGCCGGTGTGACCCCATTGTGCATCAGGCCGGTCCCGATCTCCGGACCCACCAATCTTTCCCGCGTCAATATCCCACTTTACTTTTATTATCACTGTATCAAACGCGAATTTTGGATCCGCTCCGTGTACAGGCTTTAAGTTACGAGACAACAAAATCTTTCAATCACCGGCGGCTTTCCCGAATGCCGCTCGCTGTACGGGGCTGCACGATGAGCGGAATATAAAGTTGGTGGCCAATTGTACGAGTCGGTACCGTCCCTTTACTAACAATATTGTGGGCTGTTGGGGTGTGTGG
>NC_051415.1:22636414-22636872 GCF_015228065.2 Penaeus monodon
GTTAAAAGAGGGGCAATTTTCAATTTTTGGATAATGGGAAAAAATAGACAAAAATTAACGAAGGGGTAATGATCCGAAGCAACATACACACACACTCACACAAAACAATACAGCTGATGAATGACAGCAATGATCCCTACGACTTAAAGGGATTAGCTCATGGCTGAAAAATGTTAATGCTTCATAATGCATAAAATTACAATGGCGGGGTATCACTGTCATGCAAATTGCAAAAAGGTAAATAAAAAAAGTGTAAAAATACATATGCTATTGGTTACGTACAGTAACATATCAAAGCCACAAAAAATACGAGATTTTATGCGAAACAAAACAGTGATCAATAATTTCGATTCGAAAAAGGCCTCTCTGTTTCGATTGCACGAAATGCCTTTCGCTCGAAGACTTACCACCACGGGCTGAGTGTCATGCTTCGAACACCAGATAATGTCTTCATATCT
>NC_051415.1:22636903-22638330 GCF_015228065.2 Penaeus monodon
CAGACTCCTCTCTCAACACTCACCTTCTCACTCCCGCGCAACCGCTCAGAGCAAAAACTACATTACGGAGTCTCTCATAGAAAGTGACTCGTGCACCAGTTCCCGTGTAATGCAGGCGGGACATAAACCACGTCTATCGCACTAATGTTTAACCTGTCGGCATAAAGAAACTCCATAACGACTCCCGCAACAGTTGAATATGTGAACCCAAGCCCAGAGTTCCGGCCTTATGTACGGCCTCAATAAGAGCCATTTACTCTTTAAACTCCCGACTAATAGCAATGGTGAGGCGTAATTGACGAGGCTGCCGATACTGACACTTGCACATTCTTTAAATAACCCCAATATTTCCCTTAAGTATCAGGCAAATAAGGATCCGCCTCGTGTGCGACGCAACCGCAGATTCCAGCTATAACAATGTACTCATCTACGACCCCCCGAACTTCACGTTGTTGGACCCTCGACCTTGCGTCATCCTGCTATACGGGTGATATTGGTCAGAGAGGCCATGCAGTCACAGACGCAGCCTTTCGGAGGTTGTTCCGAGTGTAAACGAGTTGTGGCAACACTGTACAGCCTATAACAGTAACAATAACAGAGGCGATAATGTCAACACCTAGCCTATAACCGCTGGACTTATGATCAATCAGTGGTAGGTTCGCTTCCCACCTGCACCCATACACCCGTTCTCCGAGGCACCCCTCCAACATGCACGCGGCAGCGCCCCCGCCGCTCCTGGGCGCCACTTTACTCCTTAGACTACGCAAGGACGAGGGCCACGGAACGACCTATGAATTGTGACTGGCTAAGAGGGAGGGGGGATCAATCTATATAAATAACCCACAATTTGGATTAAAGTGGAAGCACTTTCTTAAGCATTTGCTGAACTTTCCACGCAGTTTTGAGAGAACACACAAAGATCAAGAAATCACCCGAAAATGAGGAAATTCGGCCGACAAGAATACACGGAGCAAGAAACAAATAATCAGGAGATATCTCGTAAAAAAACACCCAGGGCTGAGGATAAAAAAAAAATACAATAACAAAAAAATCCATCAGGTTGGATAATCACAAGATACCCGCTTTTTTAACATACGAGACGCCAGCTAATGGAAAAATTTGCGACGTCGCAGTGAATCAGCTTCGCACTCCGTGATATATCCGAGTTAGCCTTCCGCTGCAAAATGATTACAGGTATCCCCAAGCCATAATATCAGGACAATACGTCGGACATTACGCTGTATCCCGGACAATATTTTTCCCAGAATGGCAGACTGTTAACGACCTACAATAACAAGGGTTTTGGAACAAGGGTTTATTTGTAGGTTTGGGCACGAACGCAGGCATATGGCGACCGCTGTGTATACCTGTACGCTCAAGGGTTTGCATATTACACGCGTGGTTACATGTTCGTACACGGGCCCGGG
>NC_051415.1:22638652-22641001 GCF_015228065.2 Penaeus monodon
CCAAAAAAGGGATACTCCTGACCGACCAGGCGCAGTTGGAGTCAGAACAGTACAAGTGTTGGATAATCACCCTAGCACTCGCGGAAATATATGTAACACCTGCGTTAAGAAAGTTATGGCCGGGATAAAATTTAATCTCATGGCCGTACATTCACCAAGGAACGACTAACATCAACTCATAAACTAGAGAAAAAAAAACATAAATAGACAACTGCATAACATACATACATGCATAACCCGGCCCCTTCACACATCCCCCTCAGCAGCTATAGCTTTGCCCTTCGATTCTGAACGAGGAGAGCGATCGAGTTTTTCCTTCCTCAGCCTCCATCTTCAGCTCCACCTCCATCTTCCTTTCTATCTGCTTTTACAATTTCACCTTCCTCTCCACCTTTACCTCCACATTCTCCTCCACCTGCACATTCCACTCCACACCTATCTCCTCCTCTTCCTCCGCCCCCATCTTCTCTTCCACCTCCATCTTCCCCTCCACACCTATCTCCTCCTCCTCTTCCTCCTACGTGTCACCGCCCTGTCGAGGAAACATCCGCAGGACCCGCATTCCCCGAGCCATCGCCCCGGGCCGGCATATCCAGTCCGGATCACTCCCTCCGCAAGTTCCATTACTGTAACTTACACCCTAATTATCCCTCGCATTAAGTCTGACATCACCATACGCATAAAGCAGTCGTCATAAACCCTGGTCATATTGCACTAGCGCCTTCCCCCGGCCCTCCCCAGGGGCTTCCCCGAGGCTCCCCCGGGGCCCTCCACCCACGACCTGCTCGCCGCGATAATCTATAGCTCACTAATTTTTCTCCGGATTAAAATGTAACATCCCTATTGGAAGTAGATGTGGCAGCCTTCCTCGTTAGTGCCGAGTATATTGCAAACTTGTGCAATTTGCCGGCCACAACTGTGCCGATGATGGTACTATGAGGCCATCAACAATCATACCCAGGCCATGATTAACACCAGTTATTAATTAAATTTATCGTTCAAATAATGCACAAAATGCAATAACACTAAAACACTTATCTCATAAAGTAGGTGTTGAAGCTCATTAAACAATATAGTAGTATGTGGTAGTAGGGCTATTTTTATACATTTAGCGTGATTTACGGCGGGCGGGAGGCGCTAATCCCAGCCGCCCTGGCCTAATAAAACCCTTATCTGTACACCAATTGAGGAAACACTAAACTTGTCATTTTCTTATCACGTGAAAGATAGCGCAGAGATAGGAGCGCGCACCTCGTCGCCCCTGACTCGGGAAGGCATAAGGGCGCGATTGCCGTGCGTGCGGGATCGTTCGCTGAGAGAAGCTGACGTGCTCGGGCGTAACTTGCCAGTTTGCGTGTCATTCCGCTGTCATTTTTGCTGTCGTTTACTACCTCGTTCCGGTCATGGCGCGCCTGACAACCCGGCGCGCGATAATCCACATCAAACACGGGAGAAAACTCGCCAAGATTCGCAATCATCACAGGCCGATGTGTGTTGGACCACGAAGGGCGCGGCTCGGACGTGACGATCAACAAGCCCTTCCTCTTCTGCCGCCAGAATCAGCCTGGGACGAAGTGGCCGCCGCCGCAGCCACTCCGCCTCGACGCACACCGCAAATGAAGGTCCGTTTCTTCCAAGTGGCAGCGACAGATACTGCTTATCAGCGGCTGTATCTCCCGTGACCCGTCCTCTTTCCGAAAGCCTCATTCTTCGTGCTTCCAATCTCGAAATCGACGGAGCTTTCTCATGGGCATTTGCACTTTTTTTTTTTTTAATTTCTTTCCTTGTTCTACGACTAGGAATGCTTTCAAGACCTATTAATCTCTCGCAACATACCTCATTATCCGAACTCCCTGGCTCTCTCGCAGCGCCCGGGATCACACAGCCCTCTCCATCAACCAAGAACCCAAGACAGCCAGCATTTCCTCATACATCTTTAATGCTGTACAACCCATGGCTCGCCCCCGCCCCCTCCCTACCCCCTCTCCCCCGGGGCTTGAACACGGGGGCGTCTCTCGGGAAGGTGACAAGAGGCCGTACACCTGCCCCTCTCCCGCCTCCCTAGGTCACCCTACGACACGCTGCCGTCTTGTGCTGTAGCCTCGAGCACGTTTCCTCCAAGACGTCGGGCACACGCAGGGGGGACGAAGAAGCCCCGGCGGCAACTTTGCTCACCTTCACTCTTCGTTATGTCATTTTCTACAGGTAAGCCATGCCTTGAAATAAACTTCATCTAATGCTCCTTGAGAACCTTCGGCCCACCCACTCCCTTTCCACCCCTACCTACTCCCCTTTCTTTTTCCTCTCCTTCCTCTCCATTTATAATTCTACTCCCTTTTTATCCAACTT
>NC_051415.1:22641033-22641534 GCF_015228065.2 Penaeus monodon
GTATCCCCGCCCTGCTGCCCAATCCGCCTTCGCATCTGTCTCGGCACGTACCTGCGAAAATAAACAACTACGTTAATATATGCCTCATGAATAATAAAGACTTAATATATTCATTGCAAATACTAAATCTCAACCTGCATGACAAGTGTCACATAACACGCCGGCCATCCCGTGTTCTGCAACCCGCGCGCTGGGTGTTGCGCTGTGTTCTCCCGTGATATATGGTGTTGTGTTCATCATCCGACGTGGTGTGTCATTTATGTTTGTACATACACCGCAACACGCACCCACAGCGCCAACTTTGGCATGTTACATCGTTAAAACCTATCGTATAAATACCTCCAACCTCAAACAAAAAAACAAATTTCCGCAACGTCAGAAATTCCACAGCCATTAAGGGGCATTAAGCACCGCATGCCAAAGCTCGATCAAAGCCGGATTAAGGGTGAACAGCGACGCGAAGCGGCTCAGTGGGACCACCAATAGGGGGGAATTAGGAGC
>NC_051415.1:22641859-22641957 GCF_015228065.2 Penaeus monodon
TCCGACGAAGGAGGGTCACAACACACCCGGGGGGTGGCTATGCCCGAGGGTATCAGGTGGCGTTATAGCATTACAGCAAAAACAAATAATGAGAAGGT
>NC_051415.1:22642182-22642424 GCF_015228065.2 Penaeus monodon
AGTTAACGACCTGGCGTGACCTGGCCTAGTGTATCTCGCGCCATCCATCACGACTTCTCTGGGCTCGTTTCTTCTATCATGAGCCTCCTCCTCTTATGGCTTCTATCCCCTCATTTATTTACCTCCTCATCTCCCCCTTCTTGCTTTGAATTCTCCCTTTTCCATTTTCCTGTCTCCTCTTTCACAAGATTTATCATCACCCCCATTCCTTTTTTCCCTTCATCTTCTACCTTGTCCTTCCT
>NC_051415.1:22642474-22643064 GCF_015228065.2 Penaeus monodon
GTTTTTCATTCGATTTCTTCTCCTCATTTATTTCCCTCCCTTTTATCTACTATTCTGATATCCTTCCTAATCTTTCCCCATCTCCCCCCTTCCTTCTCCTCCTCTCTCTCCGATTTCATTTAGTGGGCTCCGCGCTTACCTCGGGGTCCGCTTCTCGCCATACCAAACTCTCCCTCTTCCCTTTCCCTCTTCAACAAAAAACAACTTTATTACACTAGTGCAGTTCTTTATTGCGCTTCTTTATTCGACTTCCCTTGTTCATTCACCTCGTCCCGTCGACACTTTCCTTAATATCTTCCTTTTGCTATAAAAACAAACCCATTCATCTCACGCAAGAAAAGCACTCATCAGAGGCTGCAAACGTGGCCTTCCATTGCAAGGGAAACAGTCGAGTCGTTGCAAAGAATTCAACCGTCTATTCGCAACGAGATCCGTACCTGGTTATAAAGCATACAGCCATCCGACTGTAACAAAAACAGGCTGTTGTTGCAAAGATGCAACCATTCATTGGTGCAAAGCAAGTCATGGACGTCGCCTGAGACCGCCACATGATTAATATGGGCTAAAATGATGATGATCGCGGAGATGGT
>NC_051415.1:22643158-22643483 GCF_015228065.2 Penaeus monodon
AAAAAAAAATCAGTGCTAGGGAAGACGAAAGAGAGGGAAGACTGGATCATTATGTTGATATTGCTGGGTACATAATAGGAGCCATGTAAAAAAAAAAAAAAAATCCTGTAAATAAACGCGCGTAATGACCTAAAAGTCTTCAAAGTATGGGACTCCGAGAC
Source organism: Penaeus monodon (assembly GCF_015228065.2). Lineage (NCBI taxonomy): Eukaryota > Metazoa > Arthropoda > Malacostraca > Decapoda > Penaeidae > Penaeus > Penaeus monodon. The sequence goes on from NC_051415.1 coordinate 22,643,320, forward strand.
GACCGAAAGCAATGGAGGGCAACTTGCAGAATACTGTCAGTCTTCTCCATCAAACCCCAGCTTCTCGGAGAGAGCGAGATCGAGCCGACAGACAATTGAGCGAGGAATAATGAGGATCGTACAAGATAAAGAGAACAAGATCCGGAGAGATGCTAGATTCAATT
>NC_051415.1:22643750-22644710 GCF_015228065.2 Penaeus monodon
TTACGATGGAAGTAGCAGTGACCTGGCGCCCCCCCCCTCCCTCGTAGTGGCGTCTGAATGGCCCCCCTGGGAGGCTGCCCCGGGGCTAACGTGACTCCACCTACACCAATCTCCGCTTCTGCCAAGTAAACCACGAAAGTCCTAAGACAACATTCGCCACCAGGACAAAGGTGTGAGCGCAGCCGTTCCGCCCCCGACACTAAATTATCATCTGCCTGTGCCATCTTAGCCGGGCGCGTGGACCAGCCTACAAAACACCTATAACAAAGCCCTAAAGCTGGCGGTAGCGGTAATAAAAGCGTACATTGATAATGCAGAGAGAAGATCAGACGCCGCATCTGATGGTCCCCTCGAGACCTATGGAGTTTATGCGGCGTCGTATTGTAGAGTGCGGTGGTGAGCACCGCGCTACTCCAGGGTGTCGTTCCTCCGCCGTCTCCGCACCTAATAATACCTCATCAACTTACTCATCATCAGCCCACCACCTCTTGCGCCTCCCCCCCTCTCCATGCCAGCCTGCTACCCCCACTGCCATCCCGCACCGCAACATTAACTCAACATTATCTTCCTGACTCAAACCATTATCCCCAGGAGCGGCGGCCTATCAGGTGTAACCAATATTCAAATGTACTCAATATCACGTATATTGCTGCCTTAGGTCGAGGAGCGATGTCTCGGGCCTCCCTCAAGACCTCAGATACCAAAACAAACTTTTATTTTACCTCCTGCAATTTCTCCGCGAGTGAACCCGGAGACGCGCTGTAAATACTGCTATCAGAGCCCAAGGGAGACGGAGGAGATGGCCTGGGGAAGGGAGGACCCTCGGCCGGGGACGCCAGGAAGGCCATGCGAAGACGGAACGGAGCCAGAGGACGCGAGGGGAATGCGAGGGGAGGAGAAGCGAGGAGTGCAAGCTAGCAAGGATAAGTAGAACATGAAGGAAGAGATGCGAAGGGGAAG
>NC_051415.1:22644802-22645513 GCF_015228065.2 Penaeus monodon
CACAACTGAAAACAGGCACGAAAGAAAAGAATAACGAGGTGTGAGAGGCACAAGGGGGCAGGTATAAAGGGGCAGGAAGTCGTAGAGAGGAAGACAAGAGGACAAGTGGCGGTAATCAAAATAGATGTCAGCGTGCTTAAAGTCCAGGGGGCGGAGACGGGGCTGAGAGATGTGGTGGGATCAAGCTCAAATGAAACGTGGTGCGAATATTGATATTTATTGGCTGGCAGTCAACGAAGGGGAAAGAGACACCTCGCACAGGTCGATACTCATTAACAGAGCAAACACGGCATAACCGGCCCCAACTTGATCCATGCGACAAGCAATATATGAGAGAAATGCCAATTTCAGGACGCATGAGGAGATTCTTGCCAAGAGTGTATGGCAGGAGTGTGAGTCTGAATAAACTTAGACTAAATGAAATTACCATCGTTATTGTATGCAATAGGCAAGGTCGACGATGGCAGTATGAGGAATCAAATCTCAGGGATTATGATCTGCACGATTATTATTAGGTGAAGGGGACAGGCAGCAAGTGCAAGTGTAAAACATTATGAGGAGAGACAAGGGAGTGGGCGAGGAAACCGGCATGTGTGGGCCGAGGCATGAGAAGGGAGGATGATGTAAGGGAAACGTCTAGGTCAATTTCACACACACATGCATGTACGTATTGCATGTATACAAACATGTGCTTGTGATTTGTGTAAAAAG
>NC_051415.1:22645868-22645968 GCF_015228065.2 Penaeus monodon
TCTGGGGCCTAACTAGTGGTGACCAGAGCCATCCGGGAGTCTCTCCCTGGGACCCACGCTCACCTCCACCTACATTCACATTAAATACTTAACTCAGAAA
>NC_051415.1:22646539-22646755 GCF_015228065.2 Penaeus monodon
AAGCATCAAGAGCAATCCACCCTCGCTCCGCCGACCGGAATGAAGTCGTTGTCCTTAAAACCGAGCATTTGAAGCCTGTTCGTGCCCGTGTCGTGAACCGTGTCGCTGTGACGATTGCCCTTCGTCGGGAACCTATATTATGCAGCCTCCACAAAGATACCTGATTTTACTTGCAGCAGTTCAAAAACATATGACTTTGTCTTTGGTGTGGTCATT
>NC_051415.1:22646879-22647025 GCF_015228065.2 Penaeus monodon
AACATAACAAAGACACACGCAATGGCAGTTACAGAGTCATTCTGTCTGATGAATGAACACTCAATCTGTTTGTTAATAAAACTAATAGTTGCCTCTCAGTCTACTTCTCGTATGCCATGGCTTCACAAATGGACTAAATATAACTG
>NC_051415.1:22647263-22647605 GCF_015228065.2 Penaeus monodon
GGGGGGGAGCGGAGGAGGTGGAGGAGGATATAAACGGGCCAAAAGAAAGGAGGGAGGGGGAAGGGGCGTAAACGGGTGTAACATGGGAGGTTAAAGAGCCTGTTACTTTTTCTTCTCCGCCAACAGAAGCGCGGACATAGATCTCGTCCAGGAGCGTTTGTGCCGGCGTCGCTGAGTTCCGGCGGGATAACGGAGCTGAGTCCGGTGATCATTACAAAAACCGGCGCTGGTCCCGACTAATGCAGTACATCACGCTGCCAATGGGCTTTCCATGTATGTGACCTTTTTCAATTTGGTGGAGGGTCGACCAGAACGCCTAATGGAGACCAAGCCGGCAAATGG
>NC_051415.1:22647684-22648795 GCF_015228065.2 Penaeus monodon
CCCTGACACTGCTGCTGATGGAAGGTACGGAGACGCCGGCTGCTGCTGCTGCCTGGAATTCCCGCTACACACGCACGGGTACCTTACTGCCTGTTCGTCTATGCCTCTTTTTTGTCGTTCGGAAACTTACCCTTTTTATCCTTCGCCCCACCCTACTGTTATCGAAAAGCAAAAGGTATGCTGAACTATATTAAAAAGGAAAACACATAAGAAGAAGGAGGGGAGGGGGTGGCACCTGATTACTCACGCCGATAAAGAGAGATCACGGCTCCAACATGCGAGAAATGCAGAAGCGTACACTTCTTCAGACCCTTCCAGATCCGACCCCAAACTAGCAGGATAACATAAAAGAACAGGAGCAAACCCGTGTTGCAGCACGAAAACTTCATTAACAAAAGGGAAAAGAAAAAGAAACCGACGAGTACCACGTTGGACAACGTTTCCGATTCACTCCATTATAATAAAATCCGCACCAAAGGACGATTCACCAAGCCTTAAACTACTCTTTATCAATAACTGGTGTAAATATCAACACCGGTCTTATAAAATGTAAATTACTCTCAGCGAATCCTACGAGTCATCACGTATATTCATGCAGTATATATACATATCAGGTTCACATCTACCAACTGCGCGTTCCTGTGTAATTCATCAGCACGAGCACAGAGAGCGGGGCGAGCGTCGGCGATGACTAGATCCGCGATAGATCAGGGCCAACTATGGAATCCTGATCAGATGACGGCCCGCCCTCATAACTGCGAAGTCGCGGCTGAAGGGCCTTGACAGGGGCGTCGGAATTAGGCAAAGGGCAGAGCTAGGGAGGGAGAGGCTATGCAGGGCAGAAGGCGGGGTGGGTAGGGGGTCCTGTGGCGTGATGGCACCCGTCCAAAGGCCTACCCAGTGCATGGCTCACCTCATTACACGCGTTAGTCCCTTTCACCACACACGGCACATGCGGCGGTCAAGGCGGCCTCACGCATGCATACACACGATCGCATGTGTGCTAACTAGATCTGTCTGCTTTTTGTCTTTGTCTCCTTACACTATCTTCTTTCCTTTTCTATTGCAGAAATTCTTTTTGCTTTCACCTTTTTCAATTTACTTTTCATAA
>NC_051415.1:22648924-22649314 GCF_015228065.2 Penaeus monodon
CCCAACACACACATAACTCACAATTCATAACAATACATCAGTAAGAATGTGAGACAAGCCGAGCGGTGATGGATTACCTACACTGACAATTTCGCCTTCACACCGCTGAACGTCTCAAGAACACACACACGGCGTGGATCAATGGCAAGCCGTGACTTGCAAAGTGCGAGGAAACGCGAGGGGTGGGGGGGAGGGGGGTGGAGGGGGGAGGGGTGGAGGGGGGGGGAGATGATGGGGGAGAGGGAGAGTGAGCGCTTGCAAATGGTAAGAGACATTGTAACAAAAAAGTGAGAGAGAGAGAATAATAACGAGGGATATCAAATAAAACATTTTCAAAAATACAAAGAAACTGCAGGACATTAACGGATTGGGTGGGGTTGGAGTTACGTA
>NC_051415.1:22649393-22649572 GCF_015228065.2 Penaeus monodon
TACGAAAATCTTTTGTTCATTTTTTGTTAAATTAATTAGTCAGGTCGCGAGTCTAATGACTGGAGCATGAGAATCACGACCCTATGGCACGAGTGTATGACATAAGCAAACATTCTCTCACAGAGGGGGGGGGGGGCAGCAGGGGAGCGGGAGGGAAGGAGTGGGAGAACATAATTCAC
>NC_051415.1:22649963-22650049 GCF_015228065.2 Penaeus monodon
ATTTGAAAAGAAGATCACCGCCAAAAAATAAAAAGCACGAGAGGGAAACCCCACATGCACACCTTCACATACAACTCCCCCCCCCC
>NC_051415.1:22650074-22650437 GCF_015228065.2 Penaeus monodon
TCTCCGTGCTAGCATGGACGGGTTAAATTAGCAGAGCAGAAGTCACATTACCAGGACTAAGAGCAACGTTCATGCGATCCCACTGCAGTATTAATCCGGCCTTGAAGAGATTATAACGGTCCGGCCATTACGCTTTTTTTTCTTTTCTTTTTTAAGACATTTTCCCCAAAACAATTCGTCATCAGTCGAGCAAATTAAACGATAATTAGAGTGATTCGCAGTGATTCGCCATTCGCATCGACGCCCTTGATAAGCAAACGTCGTGAAGCGTTATGGATTTTCTTTGCTTCAGCCAACGTGTCCCTGCCGCGGAGGAAAACAGTCGCTCGTATTTTTTTTATTCACTGTTCGGCAAGTTCTTTT
>NC_051415.1:22650583-22650944 GCF_015228065.2 Penaeus monodon
CACACAAACAACAAGTATTTTTACTACACAAACAAAGAGGAGGACGAAGAAGATGTTGAGACTCCACAAAAGAAACCATTTGCAAAACGACATTTTCATACCAAGATCCCCGCAAAGAAAACACTTGCAAGAAATCCCCGCCTGTGCAATCCGGTGACCTCTTGCCCGCGGGGAATCCGTCGCCGAGGAGGATCGCGCCGCAGCGAGGAAAAATCCCCATGCGTCACAACTCGGACTGAAACGCACCCCTTAAACTTCCCCCATTCCGCGAATAACCGCAAGAACACCCCGGTAAACTTCATCTCACAACTGTAAACTAATAATCTCTGTTGTTTTGTGAACGGCGAGATTGTATGTCTAA
>NC_051415.1:22651077-22651150 GCF_015228065.2 Penaeus monodon
TTGTGGGGAGGTGTGCTTTATGTCAAATTCCGTGTGATGAGGACGGCGTTTTCTTTTCTCTTTTTGACAAAAT
>NC_051415.1:22651593-22651889 GCF_015228065.2 Penaeus monodon
CCTCGCAGGGTCATCAGTGCCAATTTGCACCACGCCAAGTTTCCCGATGGCGATGTGTTAATTACCAGGCACTTCTACACACACCATCATCGCGGCCTCATTATGCACCAAGCTTCACAACGAACTCAAGCCCACCGGATGTGTATGGTTGCGGAGGCACACTGAAGGTGGTCACGGCATACCACCATCAAACACTAGCTATTAAAAAAAAGTATGATAATCACCTCCCCAATCCGTCGTTTTCCGAGAAAAGAAGAGAAAGAAAGAGACCAGGCTGTGACACCTTATGTGCACGT
>NC_051415.1:22651934-22652405 GCF_015228065.2 Penaeus monodon
TCTAAGATACAAAACAACGTAAAAGGTTAAGCGACACGAAGTGGAAAAAAGAGAGTGGGAAAAAAAATCTACAACCTCTTTCTCAATATTTTGGGGAAAATAGCGCCAAAAAAAGCATCAACAGGAGGGTGAAAAATAATAATGCCGTCGGAGGATGCTTGTGGCAAACCAAAGCCGAGCGCCTTTATCCTCAGGGCAAAATTGGGTGCCATAAAAGCGACTACCATTAAAGCCGCCTCCAACACTCGTTAATTAAAGCAAGCGGACCGCAATGTGTGTTTGTGTGCGCGGCTGTGCGTGTTTGTTTATGGTTCCTCAGGGGGGGCGACAGGAAGGTCACGAGCTCTGACATAAACATCTCTAAAAACATTACATTAAAGGTCATGCCGGAGTGGAGGAATCCTTGTCAAGGAAGAACATCGGGCTTGCAAAAACACGGTGCAATAAAGGAGCTGTGATGCGACGATGGGA
>NC_051415.1:22652536-22653700 GCF_015228065.2 Penaeus monodon
ACGCACTAAGGTTGAGGTTTGAGCGAAGGGGATAAAGTAATAATAGGAGCATCAGAGTGTGGGTGTGGCACGCGGGGAAGCGCTTTGGGTGAGGCCTTCCTGGCACTCTCTGCTCCGCCAGCCCGGCTAACACTACATACACTGTCGACTTCAACAATGCGCCCACCAAAAACATGAGCACAATGAACCAGAATACCCAACGTTGTCGGCGAAGAAAAGAAACTAAAGATAAAACCGCATCCGGCTCAGAACCAAAACCCCAGATCGACCCTGGCTACACGTATCCTCTGTTACCCAAGTGATAAATACCACAGGGTTTTCGAGTAGTAAACAGACGGTGTGGCACGCAGGTCGTGGCGACCAGCCTGCGCCATCGCCACAACATGGACGCCACCGGACATGCATGAAAATGGCACTAAATTCCATCATTACTCCGAGACAATATGTCAACCGGACGTTTTGAGTGAACGGATCTGGTCAACGTGGGATTGGTTCGAATCACGCTTTGTAAATTGTATATTAAAGTGCGATGGGCATGAAGCGGGGAGGGGAATGCGTCCCCGGTGAAAACAAAAGGCAGAGAGCATTTCGCACCGTGTTCGAGCAGTCGCCACAGTTCTCGTTACGGCGAGGTCAGCCACGGCGCAGGCACTGTCCACTGTGAGGGCTTCCTTTCCCTGATAGCGACCTGATAATAAATCATCGCATGGAAGACTTGAGCCGTGGGCGCCAGCAGCGCGAGGGTGGGCCGCCCTGATAAATATAGACATACGCACATAGGGTGTAGAGCCCGCGCCCGCTGCGCCCTGAGCTCCAGACACTGCTTGTACGACAAGACCTCATTCCGGGGGCAACAAGCAGGACGGGACGCGTTTTTAAGACCAACAAAATCGTGGGGTCCCAAACCGGCCCCCCGCTAACGTGCTTTGTGTCCTCACCTTGGGGGGCCACGACGTTGCCATCAAGGAAACAACACGGACATACACGCCACAATACGGTCGAAATGCCCACCGAGTGATTACGCAGCCGCATACTTAGGCGCACCAGACCATTAGACGGGCAACGTTAGTCCCCACAAGGTCGAAATTACTAGCGCTAACCTTAGGTCGTTAGATGGATCAAAATTAGTATCGATCTAGCGGCGTGTCTGGGTCACATGGGCGG
>NC_051415.1:22653745-22654116 GCF_015228065.2 Penaeus monodon
AGACCCTCTGCGTCCCTAAAAACGGAATTAATTGATGCTAGTCCTTTTAGTCCTTTCCAAATCAATATGCAATTAAGAATGCCTTTGGAGGGCGCCTGTGAATGCCACCTTTTTGCCGGCTAATGGTCGTGTGGCAGACAATAGCCGGGCCATGACGACTTGGTGATTTACTCCTGCCTGCCTGTTTGCCGCTCCCCCCCACCCCCAGCCCCTCCACGCCACTCCCTCGTCAACTCAACCCAAGACCTTTAAGCTAAATAGGAGCAAAAACGTCTACATTAGTTTTCAGACGAATCTTCGAAATCAAAGGCACAATGAGCATAGCAACACAACCCGGTGCAAAGGCGGTGACTCGTTAGCTGAAGGAAGAA
>NC_051415.1:22654522-22654846 GCF_015228065.2 Penaeus monodon
ACGCAGAGCAGAAGAGTGCTCGGGGCTCTTCGCCTGCCCAATGTGGACGCCTCGTTGTCCTGCTCACAAACAATCATTACCACAAGTTGCCCCAGTCATCACATCATTATCTCATACACAGCGTCGACCGAGGAAGTCACATCACACGCGCAAGTAGACACGGCGTCAAAGTGGACACACAATGATGCTTTTTATCCGCACTCGCATTCCATTTTCGAGTAGTACAGAGTTTAATGCGCGCGTTTTAGAGTCTGAAGGAGTGATTATTTGTGCTCGGGCGCATGTTGTGAGGATGGACGGCCGTATGATTGAGGGACAGGCATT
>NC_051415.1:22654963-22655212 GCF_015228065.2 Penaeus monodon
TGATGGCGAGTGGGCGACAGAAAGATAGAAAAGAGAGAGTCGGTGAAGACAATGAGTGAGCGAATGAAAGATTGGACTGCGTGAGCGAGGCAGTGAATGAGGCAGTGTGCCAGTCCCGCTGCTGACAGACAGAGCGCGTGCACGACCGCGGAGACTAAGTGTTCTTTGTACGCTGCAGCACAAGGATGCCACGGTGCCTTGAGCCGCACACAGAGCCGAGTTTCAGAGCCACGTGGTTGTGTGTTTGTA
>NC_051415.1:22655271-22656173 GCF_015228065.2 Penaeus monodon
AGCGTGCGTGCGAAATGAGGGTACATGTTAGTGTGCGCGTGCGTGTTTTTAGTGGGTCTGACATGTGTTCACTGCTCATTTTTCTCTATTCACTACACTCTGCATGCTTTCTATTCTCCCCATTCTTCTAAGCCCACCTATTGCATTTCTGCCGAAATATGTACAGTTTAGGTGATCATCGTTCGCAGCCTTGGCCTCTCCCTGCCAACTCCGTTCATTGCAACAGCATGGCCTAATGACCGGGCAGAGGTGCCAGCCATACCTGCGGCTGTAATTACAGCCTCGGTGCTGTCCCCTTGCCCAGCCCCACCGCGTATCTGCTTACTTGTTCCTGCCCCACCCCCTTGATGACCATGCGGGGCCTCATAGAGACACCCCTTTAGTGTCACTATAAAACCTTCTTCCGCCGCTGGTGTCCCACAGACAGCCTAGTCAAAACCTTCGTTCTAGGGGACCCTCGCTTTCGCCAAGTCGTCTCTGTTAACACTATACTGACGCCGTCCTGTAGCCGCGTATGGAGCCCTACGCTGGCAACAGGAGCGCCCTTGCACGGAGCTCGCTGGCAAGCCTGGTGTGACGCAGGGGCCGCAGATAATGTATACGGGAGGCAAGGCCGGTGTCGTCGTATCTTGCGCCTCCAATAACTTTCCTGTTATTTACCTGAAGTAGTTAACCGCTCGCCCAGGCTCACTCCTAAATACTTTATAAGTTTTTCAATTACATGCAATTTCCGCAGGACTCATTTCGATTACACTAAATTTTGGACGGAATCAATTCCTACTACAGAAACTGGAGGCACAAAATATTAAACAACGCCATAAATAATTTGCTGATCTCGTCCAGATTAAATTTTTTTATGGCAACATAAAATATCGTAGCAATTAGTTACGTGCAAACACGAA
>NC_051415.1:22656322-22656752 GCF_015228065.2 Penaeus monodon
AACCACCTAAATATTTCTTTCTTAATCCTCTCGTTTTTGTTGTTGTACACTCTTTGCCATCCTTCTACAACGGAAAATACACCAAGCATTGTTCCAATTCCCCCTTCTCCTCCTTTCTTCCTTCCCTTTCCCTTTGTAATAATTCCCCTTTTCTGCTGTCTCCAGATTTCCACCTCCCCGCTGACTGGACTTACTTCTGGCCACTTAATCTCCTTCCATTTTCCATCACATTTCGCGCCCCCTACACGCCCTCCATCCCACGATCCTTCCCCCTCCGTTTCAAGGTATTCGCGAGATCTCTGCATAAAAGCCAGAGAGGGCCATTTCCCGGTGTTGCAGCGCGAGCCTGTATTACCTGATCTATTAAACTGTTACCACTATTCCGACGAAGCCTCTCTCTCGCCTTTACGTGCCCCTATCCCACCTTGCA
>NC_051415.1:22657024-22657142 GCF_015228065.2 Penaeus monodon
CATCTGCTCTGTTTGAAGACGTCGACGGCCTTGTTAGCGACGCCTCGTATATATCCCCGGCACAAGGAGATGACGACCAACACGCCTGGATCTATGAGATATCCGTGATGGTGCCACA
>NC_051415.1:22657221-22657403 GCF_015228065.2 Penaeus monodon
TAGATGTGCTGCCGCTATCAACACCACCGTTCTTGCACTGCTTGTGGTGATGGTGATGTCGGAAGGAGAAACTGCAATGGCGGTGAGGTATGGTGGAGACGCCGGCGGGGGGGGGGGGTCCGAAGGAGGCGTCTGGTTGGGCTTTTGGTGGACAGAATGGTAGCGAAGGATATGTGGAGGGT
>NC_051415.1:22657803-22658090 GCF_015228065.2 Penaeus monodon
ACACACACCGACTGTGAACGGAAACCAGCAGTGCACACAAGCATGAGACGAGGATGCCACTCCTGTGAGCCTTGAAGCTGCAGCGTCTTTCCTCGGCCGACAACCCGTGTTCCGCGCACTGGAGGTGGCATTTAAACTCGGCAACAATACGCGGCTGCCGATCCTCTCGGCGTGTGAGTGCAGCACGTTATCTGGTCGTCAATACTGGCCTTGCAGGACCTTCATTACACTCTGCACGTGCTCGCCCTTTCAAGCCTTCTCTCTTGCTTTTCTAATCCCCCCCCCCC
>NC_051415.1:22658517-22658700 GCF_015228065.2 Penaeus monodon
TCCATCTGTAACATCTACCAGCATCACCATTCACCTTCACACACAACTTCACACTACAGTAACATCACTGTCCACCTACTTAAAGGGGTATTTCAGTCTACATAAATAGAATTCGGAAAAAAGAAAGAGCACAGATCTTCAATTGTGTATTCACTGTTGATAAAAGCCGATTTTACTGGCCTG
>NC_051415.1:22658745-22658873 GCF_015228065.2 Penaeus monodon
AGGGAGAATCAAAGGGTTGTTGTGCTGGCGGCAACAACAGTGTTCTGGAGACCAGCACTCCGACGCGCTCTAGTGCACCCTTTCACGACTCCACCACACCACTGACTACCCTCATCCACGCTCATACT
>NC_051415.1:22659114-22659477 GCF_015228065.2 Penaeus monodon
CGTGAACATATAGATATACTTGAGCTAGCGAGTATGCTTTCATGTCTTCTCCGTTTCTCTGCTTTTCGGTCAAACTAAATTTCTTTGCCAAGCAGGAAGAACAAAGCTGAACGAAGAGGAAATAGAAAATAAAGGACAGAGGGTGATAGAGACAGATAAGAAATAAACCATAACGGATTAAAAATAAATAGGGAAATATGAAAATAGAAGAAATAGGGGGAAATGGGAATAAAGGAAATGGGAAAATAAGGCTCGACCCTTACTCTCGCGGGGATAGAGAACGGGGCAGAGGGGTGGGGGTGGGGTGGGGTGGGGGCATGACACTAGCACCCTATTTCAACCCTTATTCGGCATTCGCACAAA
>NC_051415.1:22659507-22659928 GCF_015228065.2 Penaeus monodon
GCACCATACGTAATTAACCCCACTCAGACCAACCCTACTATCATTACGCTTCCGGAACCTGGAACCCCCTCCCCCTTTCCCCTCTTGCCCCTTCCCCCTCTTCCACCCTTCCTTCCACCTCCCCTTCTTCCATCCTTCTTTCCACCTCCTCCTCGTTCATCTCTCTTACCCCTTCCCCCTCTTCCACCCTTCCTTCCGCCTCACCCCTCTCCCATCCCCCGTAACTCCCACCCCTACTTCGTCATTAGCAAACGAAGTCTTATTTTAGTAAAAGGAAAGGAAGACCTAAAAATTAAAATTGAAAACATGAAATGTAGCTTATAGAATAACAAAAAAGGTAGAAAATACGATGATCAAGCGAATAAAAAAGAAACACAAAACAAAAACAAGGGGAGAGGAAAGGGAATGGAAGGTAAAGGCC
>NC_051415.1:22660048-22660505 GCF_015228065.2 Penaeus monodon
GGAGAAAGGGTTACAGACAAGTGAGGGGAGAACGAAAGGGGAGAAAAGAGGGAACAACAGAGAACGCGAGGGGACGTGCTGGGGGAGGGTTGTGGGGGGGACGAGGGACAGGGATTGTAGGGAAAGGGGACAAATGGCGATGGCTTAATTCAAAATCGATTTAATCTGTCCATCATTAATCAACATTTATACACGATTTTTACCATTTTTACGGCAACGCGGATGTTAAAATGCCACGTTTTTTTTTGGTTTCAAACACAGAGATCATAATAATATCCGACGAAATTATTCAATATGCAATTTCTTTCAAATCGGACATACCGTAAATATTTTGTAACTCCCTCCTAAATGGCTAAATGCAATTGGAGCAAAAAATGTTGCCCAGGTGTCACACGACTGACATGGCGGGGAGTTGGTGCAATGGGGGTGTTCTGACGAGGTGTACCTGATACACCCA
>NC_051415.1:22660617-22660908 GCF_015228065.2 Penaeus monodon
CTTACACACACCACATACACACAGTTACATTGGCGCAGAATCAAAAATAGTATACATACACTCTCAGTTACGATATCATGCCAGTGCCAACAGTGCTAGCAAACAGCCGCAGTGACCGACAAGACACACTTCCCAGGCGCCTCGCAATGGTGACAGGCGGCCCGCTCCCTCTTCCGGCATGATAGTCTCACGGCTAAAATGCCAGATGACATCCATTGCGTCACGAGGCCGTTCTTCAGGCTAACGGTGGAAATCAACCGAGCACTCTGCGGCGCTTGATGAAAGGAAAGG
>NC_051415.1:22660999-22661089 GCF_015228065.2 Penaeus monodon
GCCGGAGGTGGAGGCATGCCACATTACTGCCAACGTTGCAACATAAAACTGTTGCTTCAATTATCACCTGCAACATCAACAACATCCAGG
>NC_051415.1:22661125-22665002 GCF_015228065.2 Penaeus monodon
ACTTGTAATGATAAGCAGCAACTACCCGCAATTAAAAGAGGAAAAATGCAAATTAGTTCAGCGGCTGGCATAATTATTACGTGAGCACTGGATCGGCCGGCGCGCGTTTACCGTAGCAGTTACCGGCCGTGATGGAAGGCTGTATGGGCTGCACACCTCATTCCCGCTCTACAAACACCGCCATTTCTCTGGTCTGTGCATAGGAGATGGGAAGGGAAGGGGCGGATCGGTTTAAGTCAAATGCTCCATTCTCGGGATCGGGGGTTCGGGGCTCGCACGCGGAATGGCGCGCGCCCGATGCCCCCTTCATTCCGTCAGCGCGAGAGCACGGAGAGCCAGATGAAAGAGTCCGATAAAGCCAGCAACCCATTTCAAGGAGAGCAGGGGAATTTCAGGTGGCTTGCACGGGGAGGGAAGGAATGGGAAGTGTGGGTGGTGACGAATGCGTTATGAAAATGTCGCATAATGTGGCTTTCATGGGGAGGGATGAGAGGGGAGGGGGAGGCGGTAAAAAATGTTTAATATGGACCATGAGGTGGCTTTAACTGGGAAGGTGATTGGATGGAACTCTTCGCGAACTACGAAAAAGCTGCATCTTTACTGTCAGTTTAAACACTCAGTCCGAGGGGGAACTCCAGCGGTCGACCTTGCAGAGTCGTCAGAGAAGGCGCGAGGCGTGATCGTCAAGCAATCGCAAGCGCTGTGTTATTCGTGGGATGTATTGGAGTGTGTCTATCATTATATGGTTGTGTCTGAGGCTGGCGGGCTGGGCCGGGGTACGCACACAATCAGGGAGAAGAAATAAGAGGTACGTCGAGATAATTACCAAGAGGGCGGGGCTCGGCCGGTTCGTGGCTGCTATTGTCTGGGCACAAATACCCCGCCTGTCCACCAAATGTGCAGCTTTCAACCGGGCTGTGTGACATGGCCATCCCGCGCCCGCCCTCAGCCCTTCCCAAACCCACGCCTACCCATATCCCCTTTCCTAACCAACCCGTCGCCAGCCCTCAGCCCCTTCTCTAAACCCTCGCAAGCCCACAGCCTTTCCCTAACCTCTGATCCATCCTCTGCCTTCTACCCAATCCCCTCGCCAGCCCTTTGCCCCTTCCCTAACCCCCGCCCGCCCTCTGCCACTTCCCCAACCCCTCGCCCGCCCTCAACCCCTTCCTGAACCCGACGCCCGATCGTACACACCCTACTTGCGTGACTGCTTGTAATCGTGTCATTCTTCAATTACCCTAACACTGATCACACTAAGCCTACAAAGCAAAACGACACCTTAATGCTGGATGAAAACAATGGCTTCTAAAAAAAATTATGATTAAAAACAGGGTTGAACTTGGTGTCACATTCTCATATCGATTCTGAAGCCGAATTTCGTGTCCGCCCCGCGCCTTCCATCATTGTATTGCCTTCCATAAATGCGAGTCACGGTGCAGGTTTGTTTCTGAACACCAAATAACATGTTGCCTCACAAAACAAAAGCGTGTCAAGCAAAACACATGCAGCACAAAGTGACATGTTCAAATAAATTCGTGGTATGTTTATGAATTTTCCTTTTGCTCTCTGACACATTTAATAAACTCGTGATATACTCATGTATTCATGTTTTCCCATTATATCTGAATAAGTCGCAAAGCATTCGCAGCTATTCTTCATGAAAAGTTGTGGCCACAGTACATGGTGTCCAAATATATACTTTCGAAGTCGCACTGCATTCATGGATTTTCAATATATGCAAAGTGCCCCAATCCATGCATGTTGTCCCAATACACGCATGCATGTTCCAGTACACGCAGAGGGAGCAGCCGAGTCTGAGCTCAATGGCAAACATGCAAAAGAACAGTTTATGTGCGAGTCCATAAATATTGTCGGTACATAATTTAAAATAGCCTCAGTACCCCGCCTCCTCCCCTCAGGTGACGAGGAATCACCCGCCGCACACATCAATAATTCCCGCACCTAAGACCACGTCCGACAAGTCACCTGGACGCGCGGATTCTATTTATGCAACACTTGTAGACTGCGGTGATACATGGAGGGAATACACACCGCGGCCTCAAGAAACGACCTCGTAGTTCTTTCGTTCCAGAACATACTTTGAATAAATAAAGACGAAAAAATCCCGTAAGCAGAGCAGTCCCACGCCCTCGCACTCACATATGCCCCGTAATAGCTCTCCATCAAACTTATCGTCATTGTAGACAGAGACAAAAATTGCTGTCATCCTCACCGAGCGTCCGTCACCCGCCAGTGTCTCGCATGATAATGATGTAGAGACGGCGAATAAATCCCCCTGGCCCTCCAACCTTTGACAAAAAGCATGTGGCAAAGACGGTCATCCATCTTGAAAAGTACAGGTGCCACCATCTTCCCCGCACACTACCGACACCACCGCCTGCATAAGTTATGGTGTCGCGGCGAGAACGACGCCCCGCGAGGCCCGCTGCCAAGCACACCCGACTACACACCAAACTTTGCAGCCGCTCATGCATGCTGTCACCGGGAATAACGGTCATATCAGTCTCTCTTCCACTGCAGGGCTCTTCGCACTCGGTTCGGCCCGATCAACTCCGCTACAGACTCCTTGCCATTCATTGTCAAGCATCGACACCAGCCCGAAAAGATTACCCGTACTCATTGCACTAACCGTATACTTTTCCTCTCGCATCGGCAACGTTTCGCCTGGCTGTCGGAGAAACGTTCCACTCCGCAGAGCCGCCGCGCCGCCACCTTGCTTCGCGCTGATCTCTCAAAAGAAACAAGCGTCGAGAAGCAAAAAAATGACGCCATCCGTCACTCCCCGTAGCACACACACTTCAGGAACGCATCGCAGTTTATGGAGTTCAAATCACAGGTTATCGCCCGACTAAATCAGAGAATAAAACCACTAACGTCCTGCACCCGTTACCCTCTACAAGCCATAGCATTATCACCGAATTTAGCAAGGCATCAGCGAGGTCCTTGCTCAATATTTCACAATCCAATACTAGAGGATTTCCCCCGCAAACGCTGCCATTCACAGATACTAAACGATGGAACACTCACATTCACCCTAAAATGGACGACGACAAGTAACCACGACAGAAATATCAGTAATTCCTACGCTATACAACTAAACCATCAAACACAACGGCAACAGATACCACAAAGGCATGATACAGCTATATAACAGACATTATTTTGTAACGTGATATAACAAACACGCGTTATAACAAAAATCCAGCCATAAAATATATCATCCGACAACAGGCCCTTATCACGGCCGACACGACGGACGGAATTAAACACTGCGAGACACAATAAAGACGAGGAGGACGCAACTCGTGAGACATGAAGGACACGGACGCTACGCCGTGACAGACAGATACCCCCTCCCTCTCTACTCATGCCCCTCCCCAACTCCACGCCCCTTGCCCTACCTCCCTATTCCGCCCTCTCATGCACATGCTACAACCCCCCGTGAGGGCGAAGGTGCCCGTATCAACACCACCACCAAAAAAAATTGAGTGGTGGAAAAACATACCTGGGGGTCGTGGGAGTGTTGGTGGGGATGAATGTTGGGGGTTGGGGAATGGGAGGGGGGGAAAGTCCACGTCTACCATCGGCCTCGCACTGATACTGTCGTGTCATCACGCAATTCACAAGGTGGACATTACAGGACCATCAAATGATAAATAAAATGATACATGGTAATTGTAACTTCAATAAAGATTTATATCTGACACGCCGACTCTTCGGGTACACCTTCCCCCAAGCTCCACCTCCCCTACCTCACACCTCTCAGGCTGCCAGCGCGGGGCTGCGCTACCAATTCATATATGCATTATGACATATGGCCGACGACCCCGCAAACTGGCCTGGGACATGACAGTCT
>NC_051415.1:22665437-22665753 GCF_015228065.2 Penaeus monodon
TGGGGAAGAGGGGCATTCAACCAGGTAGAGGACATTTGCCTGGCAGGTGCGCACTAGATGACTAGCTAGGGGGGGGCGGAGAGGAGTAGGGATAAGAGGAGGAGGGGGGCCCACCACCTTACAGTAACTCACTCCCAAGCACACACTAATATCACACCCAATATTTACTACTCGCAGCGTCCTGGAATTTACACAGATTTTCCCTAAAATATCTTACTCTCTTCTTTGACGTCGCGGTCGTTATCAATAAAATACCTTGCGTACAAACAAATAAATTACGGGCAGCGTTCGCTTACAAAACTACAGTAAAATAACA
>NC_051415.1:22665828-22665895 GCF_015228065.2 Penaeus monodon
ACACATGCATTCATATATACATACGCATATCTTTATATCAATAGAAAAATGAAGGTATGTATATACA
>NC_051415.1:22666187-22667133 GCF_015228065.2 Penaeus monodon
TTGGTATGCGTGTATGAACTAAAATAACTGAATTATATATTTTCAAAATATTTACATTCAATATATAAATAACGCCCGCTGGCTTCCACTGGCGCATAAATCCCCCGAAGGTCATGCCACGCCACACCAAATCAGTCGGCCATTGATTACACACACAAGACCTACGAGGCGGGACACGGGGAGAAGGGCAAACAAGCCGGGAGCGAAAACATCCCCGGACCCAAACAAATGGCGATCGGGACCGAGTTGCCCCGTGGATCGCTCGAAGAGATCAGGCAACTGGGTAACCCGGTGGAAACCCGAGTAACCAATGTGCTACCCGAGAAGAAAGGCAGCTACCTGAGTAACTGAGGCGCTACCGGGCCAATTCGCGGAAACATGAGCACCTCGCGACTACCTGGGTAACGGAGATCTTACCCGTGTAACCGAGTGGTTCTATCATTTCACGGGTTACTACACAGGAGCCAATGTAACTGCGACATGGTCTTAAGAGAAACTTCAGGAGAGCAACAAAAATTGAAGTTACAAAAGAGCAATGGAAGGAGACTAAAAATTCTGAATAATCAACAATACCGTATTGCAACACAACAACCGACACTAAAAACAATCGAAAACACAGTCTGTAACAAGTAACAGCTAATATCACACGCCCACTCAGCACTCGCTCTTTTATCAACAAACGCCCTGTCATTCGCACCCCTCCTTGTCGCCTTGTAATATGCCCTTTTTTATTTCAGTTTTGCCTTGGCGGAATTTTTGTGGCTCCCATCTTAATATTTATGCGGGCGTACTACTTGCCCCGTGCCCGTATTTCTCGCGCGGTGATTAATCATGGCGAGTTCATTCATCTTGGATCAGCGTGTGAGTAATGTGTCGTGAGTGAAAGAGAGAAAGAAACTGAAAATCGATACTTTTGTCAAAGGGAGAGGGCGGAGAGGGCCGGATA
>NC_051415.1:22667206-22668440 GCF_015228065.2 Penaeus monodon
GACTAGGTGCCGTATGCCGCAACAAAATGACGTTTATCCGATGATGAAGCAATTTTCAAAAATCGATAAGTACAAATCATTCTGCGGTTACAGCTGCATGCTGCCGATAACAAACGCTTAGGCGGGAACCTATTATCCTCGCAGGTGTTGGCCAGGTAACCCCACCCGTCCACAACAAAGTGTGGCCACCATATTTATCACAGGTAAGTATTCCCCTTGTCCTTTGCGCATTTAAAACATCGAGAACGTGTGTTGAATATCATATAGTCAATTTGTACCATCCTGAGAAAAAAATGTGTCTATTTATCTCCTTGTCTGCCCATCGTACCATGACACGTTTAGCCATTTCAAATCACCTTTTATACCGCAGATATTCTGCCTAAACACGACTTTGGCCCCAATGGGATATCACTGAATACCCTACGCATTCATATTCATAACGGCATCCTATTTCCTGTCTACATATGAAATACACAGACAGTAACCATCATCAGCACTTTCAAACGAGGCCAAACCTGCATCTGTAACGAGTGCCAACATACGTTATCATGGATCTACAAAAAAGAAAATCGAAGAACAATAATAAAGCTGGCCTATCTACTTGCCTATTCACTTTGGCAACATATAAAGGTTTTAAGGACTGGCGTAATCCGACACGCTATGGCATGGGCATTCTGCGTACACCAATATACGGTATTCGAGGTCCCAAATATCGCCGACGGTGCAATAAAACAATATTAAGTGCTACCGATGCTTATATTACCTGCATCAAGCATTGCAAATGCAATTATTAATGCTAATTCGCAGCACAAAAAAGCGAGAACGATGACACAGAACACAATAGAACGAACAAAATAGTAATGAGAAAAATATACTTAAAATGCAACACTATCAGCAACAATAACAGAGATATACGAATACGCATGATCATGAGAATAACACTAACAATATTCGCAAATGTTACTACACCCTTTTATGTCCTTTTCAATATACCTAATCTTTCCTACTCTGTTCTGATCATACTGGGCATTAGCTGCAACGTTTAATTATCTATTGCAGAGTAAGGATGGTTATATAAATTCAATAAAAAATAAACGACGGGCAACAAAACACACAGGTTGCATTAATCCATTACCGGACGCTAAATATACTCAGTCCTATAATCAGATTACATATCAAATATTAATGATAAAAAAAAAACGCAATCAGAACGAAACCCGTGTATCATTTACCT
>NC_051415.1:22668777-22668928 GCF_015228065.2 Penaeus monodon
TATCGCCTCCAGGAACGCAGCATGCACATTATACATGTTCCTGTACACACACAACCGGTCGAAACTGACAGTGATGCTGGTCTCGGCGATGAAGAAGTGCATCCCGGCGTGAAATGATTCCGGTGCGCCGTGACGGTCATAGATGGGGGTT
>NC_051415.1:22668994-22669411 GCF_015228065.2 Penaeus monodon
AGATTTAGGGAGAGATTGGTGTCGCCAATCTACGTTCCACCGCAAATATGACATAATCCGCCGGAAGCAGGCAACTTCCTCCTCCTCTTCGCCGAGCTTGCATACGCTTGAAATTACGTCAACTTGGAGATCGCAGATTACCGCCAGGGGTTGCGAGTGTGTGTGGGTGTGCAGGTAAACCCCCAAGGTAATGACACGTAAGTTTAGAATCACCTCTTGCAATTCACAAAGAAAAAACAGAATCTTGAAAAGTTATATACAACTCAAGAGCTCGCATCCTCAGGCCGTGTGCTTACCTCTGCTGGCACTCGGCACTTGGGGCACAAAGGCGCGTCCCCAACACATCACTCGGATGAAGGGGACTTATCAGCCGACATCGGCCGCGCCATCAATCCACGGATACATGACCGGAGGCTG
>NC_051415.1:22669497-22669784 GCF_015228065.2 Penaeus monodon
GGGCACTTACATCTTACAAACGGAGATAGGAGGGGGCGAAGGGGAGAGAGAGCGGGAGAATGGCAACGCAGGGGGAGGCGTGGAGTGGGGAAGGAGGCATCAATATCTTAAGACTGAAGGCTGAGGGTCGAACGAGAGGAAGGGTAGGAGGGGGAGAGGCATCAAGTCGTAATATTACGATATGAGAATGGAGAAGGGTTAAGGAGAGAGGAGGGAAGAAGGGAGGTGGGGGGGTGGCACTAACACCTCACGACCAGAAATGGAGCGAAGCATCACACCTTACGGCC
>NC_051415.1:22669823-22671173 GCF_015228065.2 Penaeus monodon
CGGGCGGCGGCACCAACACCTTCCGCCCATCGCTCACATCCCGCGCTCCACCTCGCAGCGGATCACACCTGCGCACTCGTTCCTCGTGTCCCCCGGGTCTGTAATAACGGGTGATGAGCTAAATAAAAAAAACGTGTTCCCGTGTGATTATGACTCAATAACATCCCTAGATCCGATCTCTACCCATTATCCGTAAAACAATTATGCTGGCCACTTACTGGCTTTTTTTCACAAGGTCATAATGTAAATTAATCAAAACCATTAGTTGGTAGCGGCCATCGTGTCGGCACCATCATCCCGCCTCGCCGACCCGTAAATCTTCATATCGGTTAAAAAGTGATCTGACCGGTGGACTTATTTTCGTCTAAGCGGCCGACGTAACTCAGCCCGCACCATTAATTTGCCTCAAATTGCACCGGCATAATGACCACCGAGTCTGCCCGCCGCCCCGCTCTGACGAAGGTGCACACGGCTGCTTACGGCGGGTTACTTACAACGGGCTGCTTACGGCGGACTGCTTACGGCGGGCTACTTACAATGGGCTTCTTACGGCGGGTTACTTACAACGGGCTTCTTACGGCGGGCTACTTACGGCGGGTTACTTGCAACGTGCTTTTTACAAAGAACTTCTTACCGAGTTCCAGTCTGCCTTGTTTTTCAAAGCGACTTTGGCAAGTTATCAATACCTGAGATTTCTCTTTCATATTTCTTTCCTTGCCTTTCTTGCTTATACTAGCAACGTTATCATTTGCATGCTTGCTGGTGAAAAAAAATCAGTAACCTTGAGTAAACCTTTAAAAAAAATCTAAGTAAATCAACAAGACAAAGAGGAGAAACAAGAAAAAATCCCTTGCCCCCCCCCTCCCAGTCCCCGATGGAGTGGCGACCCGGAGCCGAATCGGAGGCGCATCAGCCGCACAAGAACCGCCGCCTCGCCAGCCTTTCGTGACGTCACCGGCGACCGAATTTTACAGGGACATAAAATACAACGTCTTCATACGTCGACCTTCGTGCGGATGATTTTACAAATAGCTTTATGGGACGTTTAATAGATTCTATTGGTTATTTATGGCCGCTATGAGTGTTGTCATGTTAGCATGCCAAACCAAGATTTAGGGCTATGCAAATCAAGCTGATAATGAGTGGCAACAGCGTACCCACTACCTGGTCGTGGCACCACGGGCTCCAGGTAACAGCTAACGACCCGTCCGGCCACGACCCATGTATGTAACTCATCTGTGCACAGGCCACCCCGCGCACGACCCGCACCCAGCCCACTCGGGCACGCCCTGTAATGGCGAACCTTCCCTAAGGAAAGGTTCTCCCGGGACCACCATTACACAATCTCTA
>NC_051415.1:22671274-22671663 GCF_015228065.2 Penaeus monodon
TCTCGCCACAACCAGGGTTCCATTCTCTCCCAGATTGCTGAGCATCAGTACCAGTCATCATCGCAAGGCCCGTTGCCATCACGGCCGCAACCCGCTTCTTAACAATGTAACTCCGAACCAATCCTAACAACACAAATAATTCCGACACAATAACAATCAAAACAATAACCAGCTGAATGACGCCAGGTTCTGGGAAGCGAGACGAGCACAGCCTTCGGGTAAAGCCTGAAGGCGCCGCAGCCCAGTAAGGCAAGGACTGGCCAAGGTGCAACCCTCAGCCATGGCCCTCCTCAAGGACGGCCTTTCCCTCGTGGGAGCTCTATGGTGAACGACCCTAAGTGCTGTCACTCCACGCGACCCTGCTTTCTCCATATCTACAGCCTTCTAGT
>NC_051415.1:22671864-22672621 GCF_015228065.2 Penaeus monodon
CTTCTAGTGGTATTAATAGCTGTAGAAGTCGGATTGGTGATATTTTTGTGCTGACTTTCGCATCGTGGCAGGGAAGCTCGCACGGAAGGTCGCTGGGAAGCTCCGACCCCGGCGCGGCCCCCTCGAGTTTGGCCCACACCAGGTGCGGTCCCTGCGGGGAGAGGTCCTTCTCGTGTCGCGCCCAGACAGGTGAGCTTGTCCGGCGGCGAACGAGCAACACTCCCATTACAGACCAAGATCAACCAACAACCACCATCTCAGCCGAAGATAATGGGCCCGAAATATTGGCACAGGTAATAAGACTCGCACTGGCCACCCTGTCCTCCTGCGCGACCCGCCACTTGCGCCCGGCGCTGTGATCCTATCGGCCGCGCCGCCGAGGAGGCGGCCGGCCCAAGGAGCGCTTCCCCGGGGTCTTCCGTCGGGGCCGCTTTGCATATTCCGCTACTAAAGCCGCGGATTTATATGTTCGTTTTTCCATATTACTTAGAGCGAAAGAAACCGAGAGAAAAACAACGAAAGTCTTTACATATTCAGTCCATGAAGAGGGCCATGACACTTAACTGTAATATTTTGGCTTTAGCTTCAAAAATCTTATCTCTACAAGTTTCGTAACGCACATCAAGTTTTAACTATATATATCATTTTTTTCAGCATATAAGCTATCTCGCAGCGCACAAAAAGAACTAAGAATATATAGTTTTTTGTCGTTGTGAAGTCGGTAACTTTTTTACATATACTTTTGCTCTTAAATAGA
>NC_051415.1:22672687-22673074 GCF_015228065.2 Penaeus monodon
AGAGAAAAAGGTTTCACACGTAATAACAGGCCGCCAAGTCCTGTAAAAGAGACGAGTACAAAACATGCAGGAGTAACAAGGTTATGCACGTAAATCAGTCAACAGTCCAGCAAGCTGCCATCAATCATGTGCCACGGTGGGACACGCAGCTGACTGACACCTAAAGACACCATCATTCAACATCCACTCATGAAAATGGATCACCATCACGGCCATTACAATTTCTACATCCTGACGGGCCGGGTCCACTCCAATACATAACGTCATATATTCTGCACTGCTTCGAACGAAACTGCATCGCACTGTTGGCGTCTAAATCCACTTTTCTTATGTACATGGATCATAGTCGGCGACAGCTGCCCCTCCCTCCAACAGGTGAATGCGATG
>NC_051415.1:22673139-22673904 GCF_015228065.2 Penaeus monodon
GGCCGATGCTATAAATCACCGAGCCTACAGGCCTACAGGAGCCCGGACCGGGATGACGCGCCCGTCCGGAACCCAAAGCCCCTATTACAGGCTCGCCGCCCTCTCATTAGAGCGACAACGCCTATAGGCTAAGTACAACCGTGGCACACAGCCCGACACTTGCTACCTCTGCTTGCACGCCATCACACGCCCGACGCGGTAACACAAGAAAGATGGATGCGATGTCGGCCGCAATTGTGTCGTCTCGTGGAGCCGGCGGCTGGCACCGCGCGGGGTCGCCTCCCTCGTAATTATTGTCCCCCTGCCTCTTTTCTGTTACTGTTAACTTCATTATGCACATGAATAGCGGAACGTCGACTCATTTGTGCTATTTTACACAGGTTTTTATCTCTTCATAACTGTGGGAGAATCAGCACAAAGGCATTCCTATAACTAACCGTGTCTGAACAGCTAAACGGAATCAGCTTTGCGAAAGAGAACCACGCAGACATCCTAAAAACATTTATCAAAAACAATTCCATCAGCTGTTACAGTCTGTAATCTGTAATAACTAGAGCTGCCCCTCACTGACGGCGTCCCCCAGCCGCGGCCCGTTCTCATGGCCTAATAGAGAGAACACAACACCCGCCCCCCTTAAACACCTTCTATCGTATTACGTTCCCTCAGCTTCCCGCTCGTATTACACGAACTC
Organism: Penaeus monodon; assembly: GCF_015228065.2. Lineage (NCBI taxonomy): Eukaryota > Metazoa > Arthropoda > Malacostraca > Decapoda > Penaeidae > Penaeus > Penaeus monodon. Next base: position 22,673,831 of record NC_051415.1, read on the forward strand.
GTTCACTTCCCGCTTGGATTATGGACACTCGCTTACTTCCTGCTCAGATTACGGACACTCGTCTCCCGTCTGCT
>NC_051415.1:22673959-22677960 GCF_015228065.2 Penaeus monodon
AGTCCTCCCTACACTGCAGACAATCCCTCAAATCTCGGAGCACACACTCACTCCCCTCTCAGATTACGGACATCCCCACGCACTACACTAATTCCCTTCGTCCTGATGTTACGGGTCCACAGATTACAAATATTCGCCTCCCATTCCCCCTTTCCATCCCTTTCCTTATTCCTACGCCTACCTCTACATCCGAGAGAGAGAAGAATAGAAAAGGGAGAACAAAAAAGAAAGGACACTAGAAAAATAGACACAAATACAGATATAAGATGCCGCAGAAATTGTGATTAAGATAGACTGTGTGATAGAGCTAGAGACAGACAGAGATGGTGGGGAGGTCACTTGTTCTGTCATAAACCATCAGCAAAAGTATGAGTGATGAAACTCATACTTGCGACCCTCCATCTATCTGTGCTACACTCACACTTAGCTTATTTACATAGCGCCAGAGATGAACTCCTCTTTGAGTCCAAGTCCAAGAGGCACGTCCAAAAATATCACCAATACATGCTAGATCAACCCCGGAATAACCGGATAAATCACAATTGGGTAAAAGCCGCTCATTCAGTAACTCGACCTGCATCAATAAGACCCACAAATCTCTAAGACGAATCACCTCCCAGCACTTATCTTTAATTGTAATCAAAATATAGGTGTTCGAGGCCGGGCGAGATTAACGGCGGTGGGGCGCATTAATTGCAATATCAAGGGTGCGGAGGTTCATTAGCCCAGCGGGAGCGAGGGGACCGACAGAGGGCGCGGGGCGTCGGCCTGTCAGCCTGACAGCCTCGCCGCGGGGGGAACCTTGCACGCGTTTCGATCCCCGGGCTTTTTTCTCCCTCTTTTTTCTTGCACGAGCATGGTAGGGGCGTGCACGTCATCATGTCGAGGACTTCATTATCGTAGCGCCGACACCTCGCCGTGAGACGCGGGCGGCGAGCGTGGGAGCAACGCCTTCGCAAGTATAACTTCGATATCCACACTACGTGCATCCGAGTTCACACTAGATCGCCCAGCGTTCACTTGGTAATTTCTGCGTCCGGTGCAGCAAGGCGTTCACCTCGCATACTCACGTTTTGAAGGAAACTTCCCACTCACTGTTTGTCTTCCGATTGGAAGCAGATAAAGATAAAATAGATGAAATTAACACACTTACTCTGTCTGGTTCTCTATCGGGAATAACAACGTACCTGAAAAGACAAATTGTATAATTAATGGAAGAACTTACAACAACGTATTATATTACATGTAATCAAATGAGTCTGGCCAATATTGAGAATCATCCCTTAAAGTATCTGAACCACACAAATATTCCCTAGGAAAATTACGAAGGTGAACAGTGTACCCGAGGACCGTAGCTTTATCATACCATTTTAATTGGCTGGATTTCGCATATTCGTAATAAAATAACCTAAAAACAAAGCCTTAACTCAAAAAAGCACAAGGGGTGAGTAGCTGACATAGCAGTCAAGGTTTCTAAATAATGACGGGAATTCGGGGGTAGAAACATATTCCCACAGTCTACGTGAACGAGGCAGCGCTCTGATGCGCCGATTGCGGGAGCGCCTCGGAATGGATAGGAAGTTGTAATGAGCGAAGCCAAGCCGAGAATCAGGCAAGCCGTAGCTTTATTTCCTCTGCGCGAGTTCGGACACGGCGCGAGGGATATGATATGGGGCAAAGTGGAGAGGGACGTGGGACAAAGCCAAAGCAAGTTTTCTTAGAGCCGAGTCGGAGTGTGTAAGAGGCGTGGGTTTCCGGCCAAGTAGGAGGGGAAGATCAGCATTGAAGCGTGGCGACAACATGAGGATTGTGCCTGGTGGTGGTGCTGCTGGGGGGGGGGGCTGCGTTCCCTCCACCCTACCATCCAGTACCAACTCACCCCCACCTCCGCCCACCACTCGGCTAAACATTATTACTATTTACAATCCTAATCTTGAGAAGTGCGTTGTGCCAATCTTCTTTACCGACGCTACGAACCGCGAGGTCATTGAAGACATGCTAAAATATCCCAATTACCGGTAATTCGCTATATTTACCCTTCAGTAATTGTCAAATAATCCCCTCATTTTCTTAAATAACTCTGGGTTCACTTACACTAATAACAATCCTTCTTGTGAAATGTCTCAAGCTAAGTGCAATCTTCTAAACTAAAATACAACTCTAAGATATAATGGGAGCAGTAATTACAGCGCTGTCATCGCCGCACTGCAAGCCCTGCTACTATGCACTCGGACACTCCACGCTGAAATATGGAACACTTGACTATTCACTTTTATGCCTTTCTCATATTATTTTTACTTTTTCCACGAATACATCTCATTAACCTCGGTAGGGCCAGGTCGTAAAGGTAGTACTACCGGTAATATAATATTCACTATTTATTTTGAGTATCCTCATGGCACGGCAGTGGCAGCACTCGAGTGCCACCACAATCAGAGCTCCCGCGGCACTCTCCGCCGACCCCGTCGCCCACAACTCCCACCACCACAATGCCCCCCCCCCCCCTCCCATCGCCTCGTCGTATCCATCATCGCAAATGGCCCGCCATCCACCCGCCCTAATTAATTACCAATCAAATCCATCTCACCTTCAATGGGCGTCGATGTAAAGCCATGATTGATTGGGGTTGATATCGATACTCAAGACGCGAGAGGCCCAAGACGCCCCCGGCTGCCGCAGCGAGGCAGTGACAGCCGCCCTTTACTCCCACCGCGCGAAGGGCGAGGAAAGCCCCGCCGACTTGTTACGAGGCACGTACGTCACGGCGGCAACGCAAAACTTCCACTCGTACAATCAGGAGGAGTGTTCGGCGGGCACGCGGATATTTATAGAAGTATAGCCAGAATCAGGGGATGAAGGAGCGGGATTAGCAGCGTGCAGAGGGAAGTGACGAGGTAATAAGTGTCAGTGACGAGTGTCATGCCATGCTGCCGCTCTCCTAGAATTAATCTCGGGCGCTGCACCAGACGCACCAACTGTCAAACTGCTAGTACCTGGCCTTCTCAAAACATTCCTTCACCTCCGACTTTAACAAGCTCTTCGAAGCTCAAAACAAACACGGTCTAAAAGCTATTAAGTCTACACGATCATTCCGGACGACTGTGTCAACGGGTTCCTCGAACACGATCTCCTTCATTTTGCCTTTATTTACTGAAAAAAGTTGCATACCTGCGCGAGCCGGAGATAAAAGCGTGACAGCACATCGGACAGCCTTGTACTGCTGCGTCATTTTACGTGTGACTAACGCCGGCGATATCAAGTAACAGTCTCGAGTGTCCGCCAGTGACGCAGGGGGTGACAACTGGCTGCAGTTTCAGTGCTGGCGGCACTGATTATCTGGGCTGAACATTTCGCGGCTGGAATTTGAATCTCATTCAGACGCATCGCTCCTCACGAATAAATGCGGATATGAATATTTCCAATCGCGCTGGATAATCAAACTTCAAAAACATACAAATCCATAAATCATTCCCAAACCGTCCACATCAAACAAAAGCCGTCTTTGGGTTTGCGCAATGAGCTTCGTATCGATGGCAAGCTGATCGTATGGCGTTGATAGTTTGCTTTCTGTGTGACATCATGGGCGTCGTCGGCCAGGTAGAGAGGCTGGGGGGAGGGCCAAAGGAAGGGGGGGGAGCGAGGAAGGGGCGCTGCATCACGTCTTTGCCAGCGTTCAGTTATCACCACTTCCGATTTAATTTCCGTGTGTGTCCTTGGCCACAGCAGGAGCCCGCCGGCGAGGCGATGGGCGCCAGTGTACGCTGAGGGAGCCTGCAGCCGCTCGAGGGGAGCCAGGTGGCGCTGGCCATATCGGGGTACAGGTGGTGACGGGACCATTGTGTGCGCGCAAAGACAGACAGGTGGTATCAATTGTATGAGGAAGACAGTTGGTGTTGGTGCTGGGCGTCTAAGGGAGACAGGTGGTGCTGGGTGCGCGTGGGAAAATGATAGGCTTGAGTGAGATAATGACAGATGGTGTTGGACTTAAAAAGCAAAATGTT
>NC_051415.1:22678067-22678525 GCF_015228065.2 Penaeus monodon
ACCAAAGACTAGGTGCCAGGAAATAAGTTTACTCGTATCTATTGATTTCCCAAATATATTTTTTAATGGTTGCGCACCCCCTCCCCCCGAGCGCTCTTCCCCTATATTCAATATGTAAATGTGCGTTTCAAACGGCCGACCGATAAATTGTCCGTAAGCCCGTGTTGTCTGCTATAAAACATTATAGTCTCTAAAACAAAAACTTTTATTACTAGCCCGGCATCAGCCAATGACAACAAAAATAGCAATACACACACTAAAAACACACTAAAAACGCCCAGTATGTCGGACAGGCGTGACCTATCGAGCAATCTCAATCCGTGGCTGATTTGGCAGAGATCTTCGCTACTTGTAAGAGGCCATAAAAATCACGTTCCTCCCGAAGGAATCCGCGACTCTAAATACTATCAAACTTTTATGACGGAGAAAAACTGCGTCTCGCCCCACGTTACGGCCCT
>NC_051415.1:22678598-22678908 GCF_015228065.2 Penaeus monodon
ATCGGCACGAACGAACGACCTCGCTCCAACCTCTGCCGACGAGGAGGGCGTTCGTGCCTGCATATTTCGTAGCTGGAGGGACACGCACGAATCACACTAGTTAAAACAAAATGTTGGGCTCGGATACTCTGCAACCTATTCATGGAACAATTTGCAATCGTTTTGTTTACGTATATAGGAAGAAATAGAAAAAAATATATATAATGCATTGCCTTTATGCCTATACGCGTGGCTGTGAGCGCCCCACTGCACAATCCTTCAAAAAGGGAGGTGGATAAGGCACAGCGTAGGACGGCAATGCAGGCAGGTT
>NC_051415.1:22678949-22679396 GCF_015228065.2 Penaeus monodon
TAATTACTGCTCGATACATCATTACACAAACAAGGCAGGACTGGACAAATATTGACCCGCTGCCCTGTGAACATCCAACACATCACCCTTTACCTTCCGTGCCCTTCATCCACCCTTATCCCTGTCTCCTCTTTCACCAAGGTCTCATGCACTCTTTTCTCTTCTTTTTTTCCCCAGTCCCCCTCTTCCATCCTCACCCTCTCTCTGCTACTTCCCCTCATCCCCTCGCTCGCCTCCGCCCCTTCATCACTCCCTCCTCTATTGCTCCATTCTATCTCCTCCCGCCCTTAAACCTCTTCATTCCATCTCTGCTGCAACCCCTTCCCCATCATCAGGCAAAAAAGCTAACAAACGAGAAAATACGCTTGTAAACATAGTTGCAGGTAATTGCAAGCGAAATCATGCACGCACACACTCGGGGATGGGCGACTGTAAGAACCGGCAATA
>NC_051415.1:22679816-22680089 GCF_015228065.2 Penaeus monodon
CTCACAATTCACAATCTCTCTCCCCAACAAACACACACACATGTGCGTGCATGCGGACATAGTGAGTGAGGTCCACGAAGGCCGCTGGAGTAGAGCTCGCCCGCTGGCCATCGCAGCGCCCCTCCACTGCCCTCATTAACAACCTTCCCTGCATATAAAAATTTCAAATAACGCTGGATGACTGATGGTCAGCCATACAATCATTGCACTGCGTCAACAAATATGACTCTACCATTAACGCTAAGGATCCTGCAGCTGTATAAGCAAACAGGA
>NC_051415.1:22680499-22680919 GCF_015228065.2 Penaeus monodon
CACGTAGACACGTACAGTATGTTGTTCACAAATACCATGGTCATACGTCTCTATGGAGGGGTCGGCCGACTTAATGTAAAAGGAAAAAAACATCCCCAGATGTTACCTTTTGGCGGAATTACCATGTGGAAGAATTGCTGTGTGGAGGAGTTACTACGTGGAGTTACCATGTGGGGGAGTTACCTTTTGGAGGAGGCCTTGTTCCCACGTACCCTGGCTACGCGGCCAGCCCACAACAGGCCGGGAACAAAATATAATATTCCCTATCAAGACAGCCTTTATCATTATATCCGCCTCCGTCGTACATCACAAAGATAATAGTGTGAAGGGGGCGTGGCTCACCTTCCCCCCCATGTTGCACCGCAGTCTGGTCCTACTCTTCCTTCCAAGCCGCTTCACCCCCATTTTTTCGCTTTTTCT
>NC_051415.1:22680981-22681457 GCF_015228065.2 Penaeus monodon
ATCACACCTTATCTCACCTCTCCAAGAGCTCCATCCCACCAGGTCTTCCCCTTCCCCTTATCTTCTCTACACCTCTATCTTCTCTGTCTACCCTTTCCACCTCCTTCCACCTTTCACTCCCACTCTTCTTTAGCGAAAATCTATACCCATCTTTCCTTCAAGAAACCCGGGAATCAGGCAAGATATCCTGCGTCCAACATCCATTAAAACTTTTACACACATACAATATTATTTCCATATGTACCCGAGGTGCTGGAACGACATCGACAAGCACACTAACAACAGAATTATTGCGGTACAAACCTGCGGACAACCCCCCCCCCCGAAATTCACTTTATTCCTCCGTTTTATTATAATCGTCCTCGCATCATCTCTATCTTTATGACCATCATCGCGAAAGGCCATTAATACTTAAGCCTATTCTTTTTATCTGCAAATCGTGACGGCCTGAGAATAGCGTCCCGCAGAAGAAGGCT
>NC_051415.1:22681512-22681597 GCF_015228065.2 Penaeus monodon
CATGTGCGTGAGGAAGGGAGGCCCGGGAGGTGTAAAGGCAGTAGGCGGCGGCTGCAAGAGTGATTGATAACATGGCACAGTCCCG
>NC_051415.1:22681653-22681860 GCF_015228065.2 Penaeus monodon
CGTTACAAGGCATCACTCTCTGCTCTCTTTACCTTTTCTTCCTCTCCCATCTCCCCCAACACGTCGATCCATCTCTTGTTCCCAATGCCATCGCTCCCACTTTCACCCCCGCTTCCTCCTTGCTTCTCCATCATTCTGGGCTTTTCATATACGGCCCCTTTTCCTTTCCTCCATTTTTCTACACTTTCTCGCTTTTTATACCATACA
>NC_051415.1:22682097-22682790 GCF_015228065.2 Penaeus monodon
CAAACACAACACCTGGTCGGGCTTACATATTTCCTCTTCCTCCCCACATACCACGCCTGAACCCCAGCCGTCTTCCCCCTTCTACTCACATACCACACGGATCCTGCCTGCCAAACCTTCCCCATTCTTCACCTTAACTCCACGTACGACATAGGCCTATGAGCCACAAATAATAATGAATCCGATGACGTAAATGACAAATCCATTCACACAATACGCGAATGAATATGCAAACCCGATCAAACACAAATGCTAAGAGTTCCTGTCTCTCCTTCCCGCCAATGGATGCACGTCTTCTGCCTCGAAGTCCTGTTCTCACAAGCTGGTGTCAGCGATTATCACCCCACCAAACCCCACACACTATACTTGGTACACCAGAGTCCGCCCCCCCCTCACCCCCAGCAGGGAACCCACCAACCACCCTGCCAAACACAAACATACAAAATGTGCCGATGTGTACACGAGCCGCCAAACATCAACATACACGATGAGTAAAGTGTAATCGCGACCAAGTGACATAAGCGCGTCTGGAGTCAATACTTGTTTTATGGTGGGAGGGCCTGACCTTCGGAGATGGTGTGTGCATTTTCCTTTAACAGAGCAATATGCAATCAACTGTATAAATCTGCGACATGTATATGTGAACATCCACATGCGCCCGCATGCACGCACACGTACACGAACCACGCCCAC
>NC_051415.1:22682820-22683914 GCF_015228065.2 Penaeus monodon
ACGCTCAGCCCTCCAGAACATAATCTCAGTGTGGCCATACCTGTGCTTCGCGAGGCATGTTACTCGTCATTAACATTCACCTTTCCGCCACGAAAATGTCCACTCGTTAAGCGTTCTCCGTTTGTCTCTCGGGCGAGGAAGGCATCCGCAATATCTGAGACGAGCAATTAATGGGGCTACTGGTCACTCGCTGATTCGCAGTGCACTTCGTCAGCCACTCATTAAATGAAGATACAGACGCATGGTATCAGCTGAGTGTTAAGCCTTGCGAGTGTAAATATTTGGTACGTGCAAGATATTGGGCGGCATTTTTAGAAATTCTGAATAAGTAAACACACCAAGTTAGTGTGTGTATCTAAACGAGAGGGAAAAATCACTACTGCTAGATGCAACAGTAGGTCACATGCTATTTTTGGCCATGTATGTACATAAGAAAGTATTACCTATACAGCAACAACATTAGCCATGATTCGCACTTAGAATGTTTTTACAGATAAGACGCTGTGAAATTACATTCGGTGAGCAACAGTAATTAGGTTTGTGTACTATCTATGATGTAAAAAAAAAATCAAAGCAATCAGGGAAGAAGTGATTTAACAAAGAAGTAAAGGGCATGCCACGACAATCGCCCGACTGAAGACCCACCGCCCTATCTCTCTCTCCGGATGACGCCGGCGGGACACGTCCGAGAGGTGTCAGTGCCTCGGGGCGACTCTACAAACAGGTGCCATGTGTAGATCCGCTCAAGGAGGCGACGGGAGGGTGTAGGGACGCGGGTTCGCGTCACCGCCCGGGCTTTCTCAACAAACAAGACCATCGCCAAGATGCGCACCGCTCCGCCCCGACGTTACCAATGCCCGCTGTATCAACACGGCCGTCACTTACGACACAATGGATGCTCCGTAACCCTTCATACAGACGCCGCTGAAGAAGTGCTTTTATTACCCCCCACCGAAAGTAAATAGGTGATAGCAAACAAATAAAACTCTCCGAAATGGCAATAAATCAATAAATAATCTGTTATCGATTTCAAACAAAAATAAATACTCGTAGTATAACAACAAACGAACTCGATATTGCACATGACCAATCTC
>NC_051415.1:22683971-22684759 GCF_015228065.2 Penaeus monodon
CGTGCGCGAGACGTGCAATCTTCAATAGCTCATCACCTTCCTTCTATCGTCAGGGGATGTATATACTCTACAGTGCATAGTAGAGCAACCTCACGCTTCACTTCAACGACAGCATATACCACACAGTTTAACGGTCTGGGAAAGCTGCCTCTCCCGTACCTCTGGATGGTGTGTATTATCCAACTACCGCCATCCTGTTAACAGCCTTCCAGTCGAGTTGTAGAAAGAAGTGGACTAGAAGTTCCCAGTCATAAGGAAGGAACGAAGTCCAAATACATATATCTCAATCTGCTCATCTGATCCCTGAACAATTACCATAACCTTAAAGCATTTCGCTATGAGGAAAACTTCGCACCACTTACCTCTACGCCCACTCTATTCAACTTAAATCTATCTCTACGTCCATTTCATTCCATTTAGATCTACCTGCCTCTACGCCCACTTCATTTACCTTAAATCTACCTGCCTCATCAAACTTGGGCAATACGAACTATACTTCAGTGCGAGTTCCATCCGCTGTATTCGGGTTCCACGCTGTTTGAGCCCACACTAAAAAAGTTTATTCGGTGCGGATCGCGACCCCGATCAGGAGGTAAACAAGCACCCAGCGCGTTTCTCAACACCCCTAACAAATACAAATACCTTCCACTCGAAAACACATCTTCCCACAGTCAAGATTATGTGGCATATATCCGCAAGCCAGACAACCCGCTATGTTCCAAACAAAAACTCAAACTTTCCACTTAATTTTCTCCATCTTCAACCACTCCCTCGGTTCGTCCCCGTTT
>NC_051415.1:22684837-22684990 GCF_015228065.2 Penaeus monodon
CTCTCCACCGTCGCCCGTCTCCTACGTTTCGTTTTAGACTCTCTTGCTCTCTTTTGTTCCCTTCGAGTCTACTGTTCCATACATACACCTTTTCCTTTACAATTTTCTAACGAGGATGGCGGTGTGTGTGTTTCGAGTGTCTCTCTGGTGCTG
>NC_051415.1:22685045-22685214 GCF_015228065.2 Penaeus monodon
ACCCAATTACTGCCATTCGAACATTAACCTTCCACTCCTACTGTGTTCCTCCCTCATTCTCGTCCCCTCTAACCCTCGCCTGCCCTCCCTCTCTGCCTCATTTCAGCTATATTTTTTACTCGTTTCGTTCTTCATTCTTCCCTCTGGTTATGTCTCGCCTGCCCTTTTA
>NC_051415.1:22685331-22687282 GCF_015228065.2 Penaeus monodon
CACCCCACATACGCACCACCCACGACCGGTCTCACACTCCTCGCCTCCATTCGTCTCCCATCCCCTGAGCCCCCACTGCCCCCAGCGTCACACACACCAGGGCCCTCCCCGGCGCCGCTCCCCGTGCGCCCCTCCCCCCACCTGCCTGGTGAGTGACAGGCTCGTGACTGGAGGGTCGCACACCCGGGACGCACCACGCCAATTATTGCTGTTATTTCCCTCCATCATTGAGAACTTTCAGAGGCTGGCTCTCGCTGCTTCCTCGCTCCCCACACGGGCGCCTGGAATGTGGATCCTTTTTAGTATAATTTCCTGGCCGCTCTGACGGTGCTGGAATGTGCCGAGGACGAGTGTTGCAATGACTGCGTTCAACTGACTCACTCACACGGGTTTGCAACGCTGCCAACCGTGTCGTATCCTGAACGACGATCCTCCACCCTCCACTTCGTCTTGTCGTCGCGTCGTCTTCGATGGGGGACGGTCGTGCTGACTGTCTGCTGAGAAGAGGATGTTGCCTTTTTCCATTGCGCTCTATGAACTCCTGAAGATCTGTCAGCGTTCCCGGTTAAATTTAATAATTTATCATAAAGTACTTGCTGTTATTCTTTCCTACATCTCTATTCACAACTCTTCATAAAATCAAATGATGGATATTTTCTAACCTGAGCCAATTACTCCATCCTTAGAACGGCATCTCTGGACCCATTTCACGCATCCAGACGAAATCCCGTCTTCTTCCTGGCCTCTTCCCTATTCCTTGTGCCTTCGCCAACGCAATTCCCTCCTTCTATAAGCTCGCGCTCATGCTTGGACTACTTCTCCAGCACGGCTTCAAGGTAACCCCGTTTCGGCCTTCCCACTCTTCCCAGCTGCCGCGCCCTCTGTACCCAGTCAGTCTCCGCAGCACCTACCTCGCCCCGGTCAGTCTCCCCAGCACCTATCTCGCCCCGGTCAGTCTCCCCAGCACCTGTATTGCCCCGGTCAGTCTCCCCAGCACCTACCTAGTCCCGGTCAGTCTCCCCAGCACCTGTCTAGCCCCGGTCAGTCTCCCCAGGACCTGTCTTGCCCCGGTCAGTCTCCCCAGGACCTACCTCGCCCCGGTCAGTCTCCCCAGCACCGGGCCCCGGCAGCGTGAACACAAAGGGCTGCGTCGTGACCCGGGACCGACATTAACGTCAGAGTATTGAAAGTTACACGTCACGAATGCACGAATCCACGGGTAAGTCGACCCACGGACGCTCCGCTGTTCGTGCTTGGCGTCCATACCTACCCGGGGTAGGGACCGTAATTATATTTGCGAATGATGATACGAAAATAAATATAACACGGTCAAATTAACCAGCAATTAAAACGGGGTAACCTTTTAATGGGGCCATAAACCGGGAAATCATTCAATGCCTCTGCGGAGCGCCGACCTTGGTGTTGCAACAGCGTAACACCTGGACACGGCCTGCAACATTGCTAGGGCAGGAGAGGGAGCGGGGGAGGAGTGGGCTGCACCAGGTCAAGCAATTTATTCCTGACACCAGTTAACACTCAGCTCTATCGACTAGGGTGCACACCATCGCTTGTGAGAAGTCCGGAGAAAACGAAAAGCATCTAAATATATATGAATAAGTAAATACAGAAACATGACGCTCAACTAGCACGGCATAACTGCATTTCACAACATAGCATCTCGGCAGGAGCGTGGTGGCGAACGGCCAAAGCGAGCAGATTCACTCTCGAGGAAGTGCGTGGCGAGGTGCGGCCGCCCTGGTGCTGTCTCGGAATGGCGAAGTGATTTTGGAAACATATGGCGTCTGCGGGTAACAGATGTTCCCCTGGGAGCTGCTTGAGTGACAGGCGTGTCCCTTTATAACTGACTCTACCTGTGAGGTGAGGATTAGGCAGGGAAGATGCCTGTCTTCTCTTTCCCCACCCCTTGCCCCTCCCCCAATGCCCCTTTTAC
>NC_051415.1:22687369-22687651 GCF_015228065.2 Penaeus monodon
ACCTGAAGCCGAAAGGGAAGACTCCTCACCAACCACACACGACAGTTTCCATGGCCTTACCTGAAAAGGAGAGTACATTAACATCTTTACATTACATAAAACTATTTATAAATCTGTCTGTGAAATATATAGGATCTATCTACAAGACATTTAAGGGCTGTAAAGATAAAATAAAATAAAACAAAAGGGTTGTGCATAAAAAATGCATACAGAACAAAGGAACATATCATATCAGTATGCGGAAAGGGAGTTAGACCTGCTTTATACTTCCTACTGATAGGG
>NC_051415.1:22687796-22688293 GCF_015228065.2 Penaeus monodon
TTCCTAGGCATTCCAGAAACGATAAGCAAGTAAAGCGTTAATTATATTTCGCAACAATAAACATGCGCGGCCAATGACACACACCGACGCAACAGCGCATGTTTCACGGGTGTCCACGGCGACAGGACCTGCAGCCACAAACATCCCACTGACACCTAGATTAACACTGACCGCAATTTATTGAGAATAACTAAAAAAGAGGAGACCAGATGATCTATCGCCCAGCATCATGTTTACCAAATAACCACCACTGTTTCCAAACACAGGGGTCGGCCACGTTTCATAACTCGGCCCCATCACAATGGCAGCCTCGACACCAGTTTGGCCGGCGTCCTCCCCCTGTGGTCCACCGCTTCCATAACGCTGAACGCAACACAACAATCCATACAAGGAATCCTGTCCGTGTGCTATATTATCCCGAAGAATAACATGCAAGAACAACAAAAATTAACCAATACCCAACCAAACTAGGAGTAAAGGACTATGATTTGATTAAA
>NC_051415.1:22689096-22689204 GCF_015228065.2 Penaeus monodon
CAAAAACCCATACATAGGTAAGAATGACTGACAGTTGCTTTTTAACTAAGAGAGATTTAAGTAATCGATTTACTTTTTTGGGGGGACCATATAAGAGCAAGTAGGCAA
>NC_051415.1:22689237-22690066 GCF_015228065.2 Penaeus monodon
CGTAACCCCTCACAAAGAAATTACACAATAAAAAATAGGATAGAGACAAGAGGCAACAAGTCCACTTCTGTCGGGTACTGAGGGCCCTAGGCGAAGTCCCGCCAACGCAAGGCCCCGCACAGGCTCGGCAAAGGCCAGGCAAAGGCTAGGCAAGGGCGGAGGTGGGTGGCCAGGGAGCGCCAGCGGACAGGGTAGCTGTTAATTAGCAGGGCGGGTCGAGCGGGCACCTCGGACACGCTCCCTAATGAGCTAGTCAAAACCACCGCTGCCACAGATCATGCGGCCTCGTCCTGCCACAACATCCTGCTTAAATATGATTAATAATCGCGACACAAAATGGAGGGGGTGGAAGATAAGAGGCTCCTCCATTTTCAAATATTTCATTTATCAAAAATACCCACAACAGTGGTGGAAATAATGCACCGCATATGTAGAAAACGCCCGTATATTTACTTTTCTGAAAATTTAATGAGGTACTGCTTTGAGCATCAACTCATTATCCCAATTTCCTCCCATCTCTTCTTCCTCCGAAATAGCTTCTTTTCCATTCCCAAGATCCCAGTGTCTGCCTGCCTGCCTGTCGAAATCACGAGGACCCACACACAATGCACACCCGAGCAGACAAAAATATATAAGCTAAAAGCGAGGCCACGCACTGCACAGCCTCTTTACTGAGATACGTGTACAGCAGACCATTGTTGTTTACCACGGCGTGTTGTTGTTCCCCCGGGCGTGTGTTCCTCAAAGCCCGACAACAAGGCCACAGTGACTTGAGCAAGGGCGAGTAAGGGACACCCTTGCTAGTCACTTCCAAGCTCCTGATTCCTCC
>NC_051415.1:22690131-22690656 GCF_015228065.2 Penaeus monodon
TGCATCCCACCACAGTCGTCCTCGCGTCACCCGACCTGCCGATAATGCGCTCGATACCTTGGCAGAAACGTTTAGCATACAACTTAATCCACTAGTTAATCCGCAATCTAATCCGTTTAATCCGGCGGCGGCCACTGGTGTAATCCGGTAATCCTCGGAGTGGGCAGCGGGGTCGTGGCGGGGATCCCGGGCCTGAGCGCCGCCCTCGTCAAAACTAAGACTGTTTGTTTGGTCCTAACATACCCCGGCCACAAACAAGCCTGCCCTCCCGCTCCTCACGGACTGATATCATCGCGGCCAAACCACTTCCTCGACACGCTAGCTTCACGTGCGCACACACCGCGGGCATTTCCCCTCCTGCAGTCTCGTCGCCGAACAAATGCATGACCTCTGTGGCTCTTTCTCCTCCCTGCGGCTCCGTCGAAGGAGTCACACGTGGCTGATACACTGGACGCCTGGCTCGTCTAGGAGATTTCTGTGGCAGAAATCCTTCTCTGTCGGACCACACACAGCTAAGAAATTATA
>NC_051415.1:22690706-22691179 GCF_015228065.2 Penaeus monodon
AATAAGGGTGAAGCGGGGGATATTCAACACCTTTTCGATGCTCGACACACCCTTGCATATTCGACATTCGATACTGCCGGATTCTTTCGCTAATCAAACCTCCGGCATCGACGCTCCGTGTAATTTGAAATCCGGAGAAATTACGTACTGATTCTGGCTAACAAGCAAAGCGGAAAACTATGCCGTATAGTCATATTAAAGAACATGTTACCGAGTCCTTTTCCGCACGATTGACTACAAGGGTCCGGCAAACCGCCAATTACACAAGCAGGAACTAACACTAATTCTCCTCCAGACTCGGAGATATAGAAGAACCTGGATTCGATTACTATCAGAAAATGTCTGTGATTAAAAACCTGATATGCAAGGCGTCCACAACGCAGGATGCTTCGGGTTGTCATATAACCACGAGACCAAAGGCGCCGAAGGATCACAACACCACATGCCCTCAGCTGGGAACAAAGCGCTGTCTC
>NC_051415.1:22691251-22692180 GCF_015228065.2 Penaeus monodon
TAATGTTGAATTCCTCCAGTCAGCAACGGCTCTGGCTGGTCAGCAAAGGAGCTCAGCAACGGCAAAAGACGCGCCAAGGAGGCCGGTGTGAGAGGAGCAGAATCTCCGACACACAAACCCTCGCTTCGGAAGGTTAAATTATCCATGGAAACATAATTAGTCGGGAGGATAATCGAGTCAGCAAAGGAGCACACAGCGAGATATGAAGGCTAGCAGATAATCGAGGCACAAAGGTCGTAAGCAGAGGAACGAGACGCAAAATGAAGGGAGGAGATAAGGCCAAGAGAATGTCCGGCACGGTGTCAACAAGCCATGGTTAAGCATGCAGAGTGATGAGGCGAATCCGGAATGAAAAAAAAAACAGAAAAGTGAACTGTCGTGGCATAGCATGGGTAATAAGAGAGGGGAAAAAATAAGGAAAATGAGGTCAGCATGGAAACAGCCAAAGGAGGGAGTGGGGAGGGCAAGGGACACGACGGAAACAAGAGGAAAAGGTTTTTGAGAAGGAAAGGAAAGGAGAGGGTGAGAGGCTCGGAAAGCGTATGCCAGAAGCAGCTTCTGCAGCCACATGCCGTCGCGCCGGTAGGACTGGGGGCGTGTCTGCTGATGGGATTACGTGAGGGCTCCACGACTCTGGGGATTACCCTTCACACTTGACCAGACCTGCGCTAGCCTCCGCCCTAATCCTGCGCCGGGTATCGTTCGCCGATACAACCCGTGTACCTGCCACCCACCGACACGCCATACACGCCAGGCGGCCTCCCACTGCCCCGGCCGCACAATGTGTGTAACGTACTGTCTGACCCATAAAATTTGCCCCATCCCACCCACTCTTTCGCCCATCTTCGCTCGTATCACGCCTATCATCATCATTCCAGAGTACATCCAACCACCCACAAACCCTAAAACCTTTACCGACAAGTGAACGG
>NC_051415.1:22692334-22692489 GCF_015228065.2 Penaeus monodon
GCTTACTATCCTCTACCTCTCTCTCCTTGAGTGAGTGTGTGTGTCTCTTCTAAAATCATATTTCGAAATTCACAGAAAGAATCATTTAAAAGTCCCAACACATCCGGTACATTCAAATTGACTCCTTGAAAGCCGCTCATCAAAGCCAACGTTTA
>NC_051415.1:22692967-22693435 GCF_015228065.2 Penaeus monodon
TGGGTTAGAGTCTAGAAAGAGGTAATTGAAGGAGGGATAGCGAAGGCGTATAAGGTATAATTATTAGTACCTGGTGTCACATATACCACCCGCAGGGCCCAGACCTCTCCCCGCCGAAGCCATTCCCAGAGGCCACTTCTCCTGTCTAAAGGCCACACTGCACGCAGCCTGGCTTAATAGCGCAAAGCCAAGCCCGCCTCCCCGGCTCGGGACGCGGACTTTAACGCACAAATGCGCACATTAATCTCGTGCGCCTCTGCATGACACAGCCAGACGAATTTTTCTCTTGTTAAAGTGCGCATCAAACGGAAATCTTAAAAGAAGGATATAAAGGGGGAAAGGCAGGGGTTAAAAAAGTCTGAAGCAGAAGAAGAAATCAAAGAGACTGGTTCTGGGAGAAGCAGCTATGAGGTTACTCGCTTCAGAGAAGCAGTTGGTTCTGAAACCAACAGCTATGGCGGAATCGCG
>NC_051415.1:22693465-22693729 GCF_015228065.2 Penaeus monodon
GGTGAGTGGGCGGGAGGGGGGGTGCCGTCGTCCACAACCGGATGAATATAGCAAAAGAAAAAAAAACATGATAAGAACGGAGAGAAGGCAAGGCAAAAAGAATGGATAAAAAGTAGGAGAACGAAAACGACAATGTACATCACAGCTGATAATTACGGGGTGCAGAGAGGGAGGGTATGCTGAGGAATAGAAAGTGAGAGCATTAGAAGGGGGATGAATATATACAGAAGAAAAGCGAATGGAGAACCCAAAAGAAGCGCGCGA
>NC_051415.1:22694078-22694651 GCF_015228065.2 Penaeus monodon
TGTCCCCTTGGTCTGGCCGCGCACCGCATACCCTCTCATTACTTCACTTAAACCCATTAAACACTTCACAAAACACGCTCACAACTCGTCATCATCCTGATTAACGAGTAGGGTCTGAGCGTGAGTTAGGATGGTGCACGGGCCGTCCCATCACTCCTTCTACCAGCCCTAATCTTCCTTGCAGATCGCAACTATTAGGAGTCACGGCTGTTTTCTCCCCCCCCCCCCTCCACTCTCCCTCAAGCGCAGTCGGCGGAGCGAATTTTTGAAAGCTCGAGGCCGACCTCCAGCCTCTCTCTCCCTGACTAAGGACCAAGTTTTCTCTAAAATTCAAAACGGGACAAATCAATAAAACTGTTGCCAAAACTTCAGTGAAGACCTGGTAACAAATGTACTCCTGTTAACAATCGCTTGTAAACGTAATTTCTGCAAAAACAGACAATCAATTGCTGGAAGGCAGAGAATAATTGGTTAGTGACAGCACGATAAATATCAGGGGTGTGCGAGAAGTCTTCAGAAACCTGTGTCACAAACCTGTAAATACGAACCCGCGACTGATAAGTAAAGTAATCA
>NC_051415.1:22694940-22695690 GCF_015228065.2 Penaeus monodon
TTTTTAATGATACTCTACCCTAAAACCCCATAAAGCAGCCCTTCTTAACAGCGGACGGCACGGGCGTGTGTGCGCACTAAACGCCACCGCCAATGCACCTAACTCTCCCGCCTGGGAACCCCGCAGGAGCCGGCAGTGGGGCGGGCCGAGCCGGCGAGTCCGCTGATAGAATTCGTGCCGAGGAGCATGGCCGGCGTCCCACCAAAGAAAATTCAACAGGATTGTCACTGTAATCTGAAGCAATAATTTGGGCGAGGAAATTGGCGGGCCGTCATTTTTAGACAAGAGAGTCGGACGTGTCTCCCCTCCTGAACAGCAACCGTGGGCCGCGCGTATTACCATTCCCCCGGCACAAATACCCGGTTATTACCCACAACCCCAGAATTTCCTCAATTCACTACAAAACACGAGCGTCCACAATGGCTTTTACATTCCTCGTGGACGGCGAGGACGCCAGGAGGTATTACGTCCGACGCCACATATTGGGACTTCTCTCGCCGTCTTACAAACAAACGGCCCAACGTACAACCTCTAATATTCATATGCACCGAATTTATTGTAATGAAAGTATAAAGTGTAACAGCCGGTGCAAGGATAAAGCGTGACGCAACGGAGTATAACACGCGTGCCACGACGGCCAAGGTGGACCGGGTGCCGGCCGTAAACCACCTCCGAAACGAGGGCAGTTCGCGTTTCGCGCTTTTCGCCTCGCCGCCGCCCTCCTTCGCCGCCCTCAAAGATCGCCTCGAC
>NC_051415.1:22695844-22696412 GCF_015228065.2 Penaeus monodon
AATCGACAGTCTCCCCTGCCTTCTTCACTCTCCAGGAACGTAAAAAAATGCCACGTGCATATGTAGAAATCTACATGTGTATAAATAAACATGAGCATATACACACTGCATTAATATACATTTCTATTCAAATATATATACATATTAACACACGCACATCGTCAGCAATTATGCAAATAAAAAGGCCATTAAAAGTCATGTAACACTGCCGTGCTAAACACCCTATTTTGTCCAATATACTAAGACAACTTTTCTGCAAATGTAATGTTACAAAAATCGCCACGACTTCTGACAAAAGGTGCCATAAAAACGACAAAGAAGAGGTGTTGGCAATTTAGGCGACGGACGAGGAGGAGAGAGAAATGGAGAGCAAGCGGGCGTGAAGGACGGAATAAAGACGCAGGTGTGAAAGGCAAGATAAGCAAAATGAAAGGGTGGCTAGATACACATATGTGAAACGGAAAGATAAAGCTTCGAGTCGACGAGAATTCGCTGTCGTCACCTCTTACGCCACTGCTTCAGAAACGTTTAGAGAGAGAAGCCTTGGCCATATCAATGTAAGCACATG
>NC_051415.1:22696446-22697153 GCF_015228065.2 Penaeus monodon
ACGACTAAAGATACTTAAATAGATATAAGCAAAATAACGGAGAATTGCAAATTATAAAAAAAATATATATATAAGGAATAAAAACAAGAACTAGCCTAATCGTATCTTTAAAAAAACTAATATATATTTCGTTTTTTCCCCACACTGAATGTTATAAAACTGATAAAGTGAAATTTGGAATAAATATCATAAAGTGAAATTACATATTCGCAGCATAACATTTCCATAAAACCGCAGCTGATCTCGCTGTTCGAACTGTGTATCTATACGCTAAGTAGCTGTCTGCGACCCTCGTTCGGCCGCAGCACCTGCTTTAACCTTGCCCCCCCCCCCCGATCCAAGATAACTTACTCCCCTTCCCATTAATCCCTCAATGACCCCCCTTATTCTCGTAATAACCACAGACAGACCTTTCCTCCATCCACCATCATCCCAGACAACCAATAGATGCCTCTCTCCTAATCCCCCCCCCTTCACGTACTGACTCTATACAACCCTTGCTGTCCCCCCCCCCTATTAACTATCCCCATCCAATCCCTAACTGCCCCCTCCCCTTCCCCCCCATTTACCCTCACCCTTCTACGTATCATAACCCCATCCAACCCCTCCCCTAACTCGCTTCCCCACGTAAAAACACCAGACAACCCTTTAATATCCATCCCTTAATTCGCCCCTTGCCCCCAACCCCTCACCTAATACCCCCCCCC
>NC_051415.1:22697207-22697716 GCF_015228065.2 Penaeus monodon
TTTCACCCCTTCATCCCCTTCTGAGTAACAACCCCCTTACTGCCCCTCACCTAATTCTCCCTTGCCCTTCTCTCCCTATCCTAATAACCTAGGATCCCCCCTCCGGGACCCCCTGCGCCCCCGCGAGCCGTCCGGAGCCCGTCCGTTCCGCGCCACGTGGATGCGCCGCAAGGGTGAAGGACGCCTCGCGCGGACCATCATCAGATATGTATAACGCTGACCGCAAACCCGCAAACATGGCCGCCGCCACCTGTTGTTCCCCCGCGATCTGACAATTACTACGATGCTCACACCGCATCCTATTAGCATATTAAATGAACTTGTTCCCGTAGGCCTAGACAGTAACAAAACTGAGGACTCAACTCGAGCCTTAATGAAGCTATCAACTGCAATGCAAACACTAACTTCTGCTTTAACTGCAAGCATTCCTTACAGAAAGTCCACTCAGTCGGCAGCAATTCGGGGCAATCCGTTCCTGCAAGCGCACTGGAAGCATCTCCGCGGCGCCG
>NC_051415.1:22698087-22699376 GCF_015228065.2 Penaeus monodon
GGCGGATCTCAGTTCTTAAAGGCCGAGAAGCCGGGCGCTGCCATCCCTCTTCGTGCGGCAAAATACAAGCGTCCGGCACGATCGTGAGGTTGACGACAACGTCATGCATGTTGCCTCTGGTCCTGACCCGGCGCTTATCTCGCCACCAAGGCACGCTCATGACGGCCTCGCAATGACATTATCTGGAGTTTAAATGTCTGCCGGATGTGGCCCCAAGTCCGTGAGTCAGACGTTGATGAACTTGTCATGCTCGTCCTCGTAGGGGAAGCCGCCCTCCGCCTCCGCAACTTATATATCCGCGGAGATAAATTGCCATTCCTTTTTCGTTAAAATATTCTCCGGCTAAAATAAAAGATAGTGCGTGTGAAGCATTTCAAATACCATCATCCACTGGTAACTAGTGTGAAATTACACCTAAGCTTTAAAAATTACATTCAATCATACAAACCCTTACATGAAAGTAATCGTTACCGACCAACCTCTTACTATCATTATACTTTGGACATGAACACGACACCCTTTTTTCTGGCGTTCTTTCCCCTTTCCCAGTAACATAACCATGCCGCCACTACTCGTACTCATCGCCTGTCATCACAGCTGCTTAATACTACTGCTGTCGCCTCCCTCTCGGAGAATCATTTTCACCACCACTTACCACCGCGGTTTCTATCTTTTTTACAAGCTCCATCCGCGACGCTCCTTGACTGGTGCCATTTCCATCCCAGCGTGCTTAGCCACCTGTGCCCCCGCAGCACCATCCCGGCCCCCATCGCCCCATCTTTCCCGAGGTTGTCCTTCCATCCCTGCGAGGCCCATCCCGGCAAAGCGTCCCACGCCGACACCTGGGCGCCCCCGAGCTGCAAAACTTTTACAAGGCGTCCAAATACCCTCATAAGTCCCGCGCAATGCACAGGTCCCCTACAATTTGGAGGCAGTATATATAAGGCTATTATTACCCGACGATACTCAAATTGTTATTACACCTGCCTAAATAAGCGAGGTTTCATGCCTCATCCTCGCACCGTCACCATAATGAACACGCCGGACCACAACGCGTCAGGGGCCCCACCATGGCCGCCCCGGATGAGGGACACTTCGCCCTTCTCTTCGCCCACTTTACGCCTCACACCCTTCATTACGGGATTACACAAAAATGAAAAAAAAAAACGGTCTAAATAGGTGTTTCCTGTGAATATCCACAGAGCAGCGAAACAATGGAAAATTCAATGTGTTGCAAAGATATTGATAAGCAGTTGCATCCTCCTGTGCCTGCGTGTATATTCTGTTAG
>NC_051415.1:22699444-22699511 GCF_015228065.2 Penaeus monodon
CGAGCTGAGAAGTCTTGTGTCAAGATGCAGCAAAAACGAGTAAGCGGCTGTCTTTTGGTGACGGCGA
>NC_051415.1:22699540-22700588 GCF_015228065.2 Penaeus monodon
ACTCGTGTTCCTCCAGTGTTGGGGTGTTGAGAGGCAACATGCGAGTGGGTGATCTGTCACAATAGAGGGCCGGGAGCACGTCGCCCAGCCTCTCTTTACCGCACCACCACGCACTCTCCTCGTTACCAACACACTCTTTACCACTTAACACATCTTTATACATTATTAACGCAGTCTTCACGTTACTACCGCATTCTCGTGTTTCTCGAATCTCTTGTCCAAGGGCGTGCACAACACCTACGAAGCACGGCCGGCCCTCCGCCCCGCCGCTTCCGCATTACCTGCTCCTGCCGATGCCCGGGCCTCCTGTGTCCCCCTGCCTCCCTCTCGCAGTGACCTCCCCGCAACGCCACTTCTTCACCCATCTGCAGGACATGTGTTAACACTTCTCTATTTCCGTTGTGAGGACGATTCTCGGAAGGCCAGAGCCCCTGCAACTTCAATCCGCCTGGGAGTCTTACTTCTACGAGCTCATTACGGAAGCCTCGGTGGGTTGTCCCCTACAATGTATTCTCTCTATCTAAACCAAAGCCACTATAAGGACATACAAGAATGTTGATGAGGACGTGTATGTGTATACCACGTTGATATATCTTGGGAAAACTTTTCATTCACTGTCATACATATGGGGGCTCGTCACGCGATCAGTTTTACGAGTCGACCGGAGTAGTACGACAATTCAATTCCCGACAACGATAGCGGAACCGGCGAGAATCCACCCGCATAACGTTTTTACAAAATGACAAAAGTATGCGCGCCAATCTCCACCGCCACCATACACGACCTGGTCGTAATCGGGTGACTGACTCCGCACTATTTGGCACTGCAGTGAACAACCACCACCGCCGCCATGAACCGTGAACCATGGACCGAAATCTATAAGTCTGCTGCAGGTCGTGTCGCGTGTCTGTGTACTTCTGGTGACCTCTGCTAATAAAATGAAATCAGATTTTATTGAAGCCAATCCCCGCGTACCCGAAATCAATACTTATTGCTTCCTTTGAAAATAAAAGCATTCTAGACGATTCGCGTGTGTGTGTTTGTGTGC
>NC_051415.1:22701389-22701906 GCF_015228065.2 Penaeus monodon
GGGCAGCGGAGAGGGGGAGCGAGGGGATCCGCGGAGCCCTCGTGACGTGGGCCTTCCTTTGTTTCTGGAGTAAATGATCACAACACGAGGGTGGCGTTTGGCTCCCATATGTACCCTGTCTCACCCTCACGCCTCAAACATCTGTTTTCTTGGATTGAAGAGGCAATGCGCTTCCAAAAGAAGGTATATCAAGTCAATAGAAGCCACGTTTGCATGTATAATGGAGAAGTCCAATGCAAAATATGAACAACTGTGGCCGGATTTTTTAGTAACCCCCGCCCCCTCAATGCATGCTTGAGTGAATACACATACCGCAGAAAGCAGCGCATACGAACGCATTGCAAGTTTATATGTGTAAACAACACCCGCGCCAGGAGTTGTATATATGTCCCCCATCCCCTCACCCCGAGCGATGAAGGAGAGAGGGACTCCCTTCTCGTCCGGATTACCCGACACAGGTTATTGCCCGAGCCGTCCTCATAAATCTGTAAATCACGTCTCCAGCAGTCTTCGGAAA
>NC_051415.1:22701986-22702592 GCF_015228065.2 Penaeus monodon
GAGCGCCAGGCACAAATGAGCAGGACCCACATCAACCGCTCTATCACGGCCCACGTCCACGTTCAATTTCTTACGGCAGACGTCACCGAGACACGCGGCAATTTATAAACAAATAAAGCTAATGTGACCTCCTCCACGCCCGTTCAGGATAAACCTTTCTCAAGCTTCCCTCAAAAGTGCACCTCCAGCAATAGGCCTGAAACTCGACGTCACTCCGCGTCCCCTGGTGAGAGCTCGGCCGAGCTCGACGGCGGCCCAGAGCACCGCAAGCGGCGGCTCGGGCAGAAGTGGCTCCGCAGCATCCCATCCGCTCCACCTACATCTCCTGTGTAGCCTCTAGCGACAGTTTTATCTCCGAACTCTCAGTCCTTAACTTGGTTTGACATAGTTTCAACATGCAATAAAAGCATACAGCATAGTAAACAAAGCGGGCCAACATAACCGAAAGAGAAGTGAGCAAGAATTCCTCCTGCTTAATAGCCGCGGCTGATAGCCCCAGTTGGATGCTTCAGGTATCTGTCTGCAACACTCACCAGGGATAAGTCGCCACTTAAACGTCACAGCACTCACCTGAAAGAAAGAAAAAGGAGAGGTGTTATTTCAGCC
>NC_051415.1:22702632-22703166 GCF_015228065.2 Penaeus monodon
AAACTAGCTTAAGGGGAAAAAATAAACATATCGTCACCTCCAACATGCACGCGGATAGCCTCTGCGACTGAGCGATGTCGATAAACACTTTGTGAACACTTTACTTTGGAAGGCGAGAGATGCGACCAATAATTCCTCGCGCCTCGAGTTGCTAAATCACTCGGCTGCGACGCCATAAAACACCAATAACAGATGTTGCAAAATTATGCACTTTGTCTCTGCGAAGGTCTGTGCACAACGAAGCCGGCATAATTATTTGTTTTTTTTTCCTTCAACTTCACCTCATGACGGCAGAGTTTTACAAAAAAAAAGACGTGGAAAAACGTATAAATAAATACATCATATACATAATGCTATTTATCCAACACTATGTACAAAAAATAAGCAACATTTTCTCAAAGTGACTACGAACTTTTAAGTGACTAATAAATTCGATTAAGCCATTGATTTTCCTCGTCGTTTTCTTTTTTCTTCTTTAATTCAGCTTGGTGTGGTCAGCAAAAATACCCAACAATCCACCCGCACGCAAGAAGT
>NC_051415.1:22703299-22704191 GCF_015228065.2 Penaeus monodon
TCAAGCTAGATTAATTCCACCCGCACAAAAACACGATCACCTTCGCTCCCATGCAAAGCCAATATCCCAGAGGCCGCTACAGATGGCGGCTATGTTGTAGGTCCACGGGAGGCCCTTCTTGCTCTCGACCCTCGCTGGAACAACAACATATCCGACTCACACGACACACGCTGCGTCTTTCTCGCACGTCACACCTCGTCCACCCGAACACAGCTTACATTGCTTATTCTGTGACTGGGCTCTATGCTGTATACCTTACTCATCTTACAAATTTGAACTGTATACACTCTAATGTTTGTCTCAAAATTACGTTCTTTTGCATCTAGCACTGATTCTGCCATCCCCGGTCATCGTTGCGTGTTGCAATCCATCTGTACCACGCCTCAAACTGACGATGCCTCTGGCCGTAAATACAGAAATCATCAAACTCAGAAAACCCGACGTACATCTTCGTGCATTTCACAATAACCCGATGCCTGTTGCAATGCTCCTAGGGGATGAAAGACCTAACATGTCATCTACTTTTTCTCTCTTTCTTGCCTACTTTTTATAACTGCAGTACCATTATCAAAATATTATAATCACATATATCTTGCGATTTCACTAACCGGACCCCCACCCCTGCCCGCCTTCCTAAATATTACATCAGCTAAGATGAAGTCAATTTCGGAAAATTATCAGATATAGTCCAAGCTTTCCATCAACTTATCAACTGTGTGCTTATAATTTTGGCTCGGATCAAGATCAAGATCCCCCCTCCCCCCTCTCTCCCAGCAGATGTATCAAACTGAACAACACTTGAATGCAGTGATTTCTTTTCCAATGAAATCGGTACGTCATGGATACACGACAAAACATTCCAGATTTTTCGACGCGGCGGACAAAAAAAGGG
>NC_051415.1:22704603-22704899 GCF_015228065.2 Penaeus monodon
CGGGGCCCTCGTGCTCATATACGGTCCGCGATACGGCAAGAGTGACATCAATTTGTGCGATACGATACAACCATCAGCATCCAATATATCTCGGAAGCGGGACAAGGTACTGAGCCCGAAGACATAAGGAAGCAAATGTTGGCCGCCTCTCACGGCATGGAGGAGCGGCGGCGGTGTCGGTCTTTTCATTTTATTCCTGCGGCAAGACATCTCCGATAAAATGGAAACCAATGCGGTCAATAAAGCTAATAAATAATATCATCATCGTAACGGAGAGGATGATAGAGAGGCACACA
>NC_051415.1:22704936-22705036 GCF_015228065.2 Penaeus monodon
CACAAAGACGAAATACTAGTATAAACAGTTTAATTAGTAGTAGTAATACACTTACAGGTGGTGGTGGTGGATTAGTTGGTGTAGTTGTAGCATCAAACTG
>NC_051415.1:22705259-22705479 GCF_015228065.2 Penaeus monodon
AGTTTATTTAATTGCAGCGAGTGAATAACGTACATCCCCTAAAGCCAAGGTTCGTGCACCCCATGCGCCGAACTCGAAAAGAGATATACTTCGGCTTTTTGGAAGAGTGAGCAAACTGCCGAGGGCGCAGGTAAAGCGTGGCACAAGCTAATTATCGATGACATTTGATTAATAACAGGCAGACACGAACGATTCCCACAGCCGCGCATGTGCACGGAAG
>NC_051415.1:22705859-22707567 GCF_015228065.2 Penaeus monodon
TGTTAATCCGAAAAGTCAATTTACCTGGAAGCCTTAATGCACGAAACAATCATACAACAGTTGACACAGCGACCACTTGATTCCGCTGCCATGCGACCTCTTCGACAGTACAAAAATGTCAACCTAAAAGTGCGAAAGAGTTCAGGTTCAACGACGAAATATAAAGATACATAACTCTCCCAAAGCCATCATAGTCTCCAAACATCCGTGAAGTTTTGCAACTTCCCCCATATCCCCGAATTCTATGGTAAGCAAAAGGTGGACCAATGACATCCAGCCACTATTATCATCACCAAACACTGTGCAAAATCCACTAGCACCGCCACCGTAGATCAATACGAGCCTCGACACTAATCAATAAATGTATATACAAGTTTATACAGAAACAGCGGGGTTATAAAATGCACAGTCATGCCCTCTCCGCGCCCACCCTCTAAACTGGTTTCGAGCCATTTCATAAACCGTTTGCCGATGAAAAACTCGGGTGCTTTCGCGAGGCGAGTGGTGGGGGACCATTACAAGCTTCGTGTGGGTGTACTTCTGCCTAAGCTCTGGAGGAGGCTCGCAGACAATACTAATGGCGCATGACACCATGCGAGTACTCCATTCTATGCCACAAATCGGAGGTAAAAGATTAGTTTAAGGTAACAAGAACAAAAAATGTTATGACGATAAGGGCGGACGATATGGATACGAAGAGCCAGCTGTGTCAGCAGTATCAACATCAAGACAAAATAGGGACATCCCCCTCCTCATCAAGCAAAGCAAAACAAGAACTTAAAACTGTCGTCACACAACGCAAGCATAACGGAACAAAGACAAGTGGTCCACGTCAAGCACTCGTCAGGCTAATATACGTCCTTGTAAACCACCGTTTCCATGTCACTTGAGGATGAATTACCAGCCACTCCTCCGGCGCGCTCAGAATGCATCGCGTCCCTTTTTGACACCCAAATGGAATTGGTAATGAGGCCTCCCAATGATCTCCATCCAGTGACCAATAGTGGCATTTATCAATTCCACGAGGAAAAAAGGTAAAATAATATGAATCTAGTGAAGAACATGATGGCTGAGAGGAAGCCAACCCCAGTAAGTGACGTGGGGAAGGGGGGGTTCGGGGTTGCAACACACCTCAATACACCTCCCTCTGTATTGCGCCGACAGCTACCCCCACGCAGTGCATTTTCGATTCGTTAGAAAGGCTTCAACTTAAAATTACAAGAAGTCGTAATACAGTCCGAGTTACAAGGACCAGCTAGGTTAATGAGCCCTCTACCTTTGCTGTCGAGATTAATGTCACCGCAGTAACAATTATTGACTCATAAATATCCTCTGAAAAAACTCGCGCCGGGTGTGCAAGAGCAACAAAGGGTATATGTTTAATAGTTTTAACATGACTAACCGCCCAGGACGACAGATTAATGTTTGGCCTGTAATGTTAAACAAGGTGCAGGCTCGAACAGCACGACATAAGCACGAGCGTTGGGCCGAGTACCGGGCTGCCTCCAGGGACTGTGGCGACAGCTGACAAACGCCTGTGGTAATGATGGCTCCACGGTTATTATCATCACGCCCGCGGCCCGCCCACCCATACACCCAAAGCCAATTGCGGCTATCCTTCTACCTATCAAGGCTTCCGCACGTTACCATACACGTTCATTATTTTATTATACTTAAGAAACCATACTCTCTCTCTCCCTCTACCCCT
>NC_051415.1:22707924-22708406 GCF_015228065.2 Penaeus monodon
TGGCCGCTCGCGAATCGCCTGGTTGTTGATGTATATAGTTCTTCGATTAACGATCAACTTTATTAACTATGGGAGGTTAATACATACAAAAATAACTGTTTTAGTAATTATTAGGAGGATAATTAAAAAGAAACTAACTGTTAGAAGCAATAATTGTAGGGTATAATAATCAAAAGAAATGATTATTTTCCGCTATCGCTTTCTCAATCGGGTCGCTATATTGTGCACGCAAGAGCAAAGGTCGCAGATTACAAGGGAAGGTAGCATAGCCCAGACATATGCCATTCTCTTCAGTAAAAAAAACTATCAATAACCGTCATCTAATTCTGTGAACCGGCTACTAGCTTCTTTTATTTCTTAGCTTCACAAAGTCATTAGCATGTTTAATAACCCCTATAACAACGTAATAAAAAAAAGGTGAGGAAAGATAAAGTGAAATTCAAAAGGTATACATGCAGAAAAAATAATCACTTCTTCTTCTT
>NC_051415.1:22708943-22709233 GCF_015228065.2 Penaeus monodon
AAACATTCATACACACGTTCATACACAAATACGTACACGCACCCACGCACGCACTCGCCTCTTAATTAGCCCTCCGACAAGCACTAATCACCGGATACACTCGCTGGAAACCGGAAAAATTAAAGTTCTCGAGCCATTGAAATTCGCGGATATCAGGGATGGGGTGTATCTGCTCGGTCATCGTGACGGGGACGCATCAAGCATTATAGATGCGGCTGTCGGATACGTCCATCCAAGAGCGGGTGTGCAGGTCGGGACAATGTGGGAACGACTAATCAGTCACGATACCC
>NC_051415.1:22710403-22710484 GCF_015228065.2 Penaeus monodon
CACAAACAAGAGGCCGCCCCCGAAACCTCACTCGTACCAAAGTAAAACTCCCTGTCGAGGGGGACGCAATCATCCACTTTT
>NC_051415.1:22710540-22710691 GCF_015228065.2 Penaeus monodon
TAGTCTCCACGATGAAGACGAGGAGGAGGGCCATTATGAATCACACCAAACATGATACAGATGCAAGATGATCCATTAAAGAGGAGGGGCTATTTAACCTCAACAAGGATCCACGCTACTATTCGCACCCACTCTACTCCCTGGCGACGCA
>NC_051415.1:22710994-22711219 GCF_015228065.2 Penaeus monodon
TGCGGAGGAACATATCCCACTGGCCATGGCTGCTAACCGACCGTCGTGGCAGAGGCCGCAGAGGCATGACCGGTGTAATGTCATTAGTCACCAAAATCATTAGTGGTTAGCCATACACCTAAGCCATTAAGCGTCGCGGCCCCGGGACACATGCGCACACGAGCGGCCCGAGCGGAGTACGGGAGAGCGGCGGCCCGTGATGCATAAACGACCAGAAGTTGAGCC
>NC_051415.1:22711955-22712397 GCF_015228065.2 Penaeus monodon
GGTGCAGGGAAGTCAGGATTCCAGGTAACACGTAGGATGTTTTCAGGTAAAAGTGGAAAAAATCCGGGGGGATAGGAGGAGAACGATGAGAGGGGGAAACCACACACGCGAGAGAAAGAGGGAGGTGGAGGGAGACTGGACGAAAGTCCCGGAACAAGGGAGAAATGGAAAATAAATTTTGTTCCCATCTCCACGCCAATAAAGAGGATGGTGCGGCGGCCGCCGTTCTACCTGCATTAACACTCCCCTGGATGGTAATGAAGGTGAAAATTAACGCACGTGAAATATGACGTGCGGAATCACGTTAATCTGAGAGAGGGTGGGGGACGGGCGTCAGGGGGGAGGATACGATGCTTGTCTGTTATTAAATAAACTTTATTAATATATTCCTTGAATCCAATATGTATGCATTTTAGACAGAACTCGCGTTCGCACCCTCGCC
>NC_051415.1:22712427-22713763 GCF_015228065.2 Penaeus monodon
AGCTACAATGATTTATCGATACTGACATGGGCTTTGCGACAGCTCGACACCATACACAAACGGGCCGACAACTGGCCGACGCACGCAATCTCCAGCTAAGGTAAGTGCGCATACTAAGCTAAAAGGCATTGGCCAGAACTCCCAAGGGTTCATAATTTCAAATCTAATGCCCTACTAACCACCGGTATACAAAAATAAAGTACGCATCACAGGTGTCTCTTCCCTCCACATCGTGATCACTCGTCCCGCAATGAGTACCTCGGAACATACAGCATCGAATAGTGCAAGAGAAATCCATTACACAAATGACATATAACTTGTCCTAATATAAAGTTTCAAACAACTCCCCCATCATTCCCCCTCCCTGCCTTCATCCCACCGCCCTTGGCCTCCCTCCTGCCCTCCTCCTACCCTCCGTCCCTCCATCACCAGATGAAAAAGATCCCCAGATTATTCCCGTCGACAAGACACACTCGTGCGGCTGCAATATCATCACAGTTAAATATTGCATGTTAAGCCACCTCGGGGTGCCATTGCCTGCCCTTAGTTGTATACATTTGCTAAACCTTGATATACACAGAGGAAATCAGAATAATGTCGTCATACACCACATCAACGCTGTATACCCACTTAAGACTGTGCCAATTTATCCCAAGGTGAAGGTAATGTACCGGGGACAACATTTGTCATCGGGCGCGGCGACGGCGGTGTTAATGCGGGTATTAATAACACACGTCGGCGCTGTATCCAACCACGCCCGGAGTATCCCATTTGTTTGTCCCTCTTCGGCGTCCGGAGGGAGTACTGCAGGGGGGTGGGGGTGGAGGGGAGTGATGGCAGAAGAGGGGTGTCCCCTGTATGGCGCCAAGGGTTAATGGCCGCATCATTAGGACTCCCACACTCTTGACTTATGTGACACGTGCATGTATGTACGTATATGAAGCCCTAGTGGAGTGTGCACCTTCCCTACGCCACCGACGGCCCTGGCGTCACTCGCATAACCATTCTACAACGCTATGCTCGACTGATATGGAAATCATAATGACCATTTAAGTCTCCCACAATGGGTCCTTAAATATCCCATGGTTACTCATATTTGTCATCCTTGCAGCAGTTAACAGCGCGTAATTCAGCCGCGCAACTCATAACCTAACAAAGCAACCCATAACAAGACCATTGCGACCCCCTTACAAGCAAGAGCACACAATAACACACAGCAGAGCGTGCTAAATTATCACTAGCTACTTCAGGGTAATAACACGGGAGTTTAAATAGATTAAGCTCCTTCCATTGCTATGCACGATTGTTGGGGACAGCGAAATTCAGCAAGAGTTGC
>NC_051415.1:22713803-22714172 GCF_015228065.2 Penaeus monodon
TATCAATTCCAGCGTCTACACTCTCTATGATATATGGAATGGCAAAATAAGTATAAAAAATCTGAATGTAAAAGTGTCCGTGCGGCAATGGTTGAAAGCATTCTATGAAAATGTATCTATTATCTATTCATGCCGCATTTATAAAGCAAGCTACGTGC
Organism: Penaeus monodon; assembly: GCF_015228065.2. Classification (NCBI taxonomy): domain Eukaryota; kingdom Metazoa; phylum Arthropoda; class Malacostraca; order Decapoda; family Penaeidae; genus Penaeus; species Penaeus monodon. The sequence continues at coordinate 22,713,962 of NC_051415.1, forward strand.
ATATATTAAACGAAAGGAAACGGGTGCGGTCACGGCAAGAGACGATAAGGATGGATTATATTCAGTTCCAGAGACGCTGCCACACCAAATGACATTCACTCCCGATTTAATCTCTTACGCAGGGATTCGAACCACAGTTGTTCCCACCGGTTCGGTTAGGATCGTAAAATATCACACTTCCGGAATGACAAAAGCGTCTCGTTCGCAGTCG
>NC_051415.1:22714198-22714578 GCF_015228065.2 Penaeus monodon
GTAACTTGAAGACACGTGCCTTAAAATTCCATAATCATGAGTAACAACTTCTATTCCATCTTTTTGTTAAATGTACTAGGGAGAAATGGCTCATTTGCTCTCACTTGCATTACGTTAGCGACACGACGGAGACCTGTTTCGGAAGGATATCTCCGCGGAAAAGCCTGTGATCTGATTTGTACCATTAACTTTCTCTTTCATTCTCACTCTCATCAAATCACAGATTATCCTACGTTCTTTTCGAGTCGCAAATTATTTCCCATCCTACCTTACACGCGAGGAATATGCTATTGCACATATTCATTTTCATTTTATCTTTATACAAAAAGAAATATGTGGATTGTTTAGAACACTCTCGTAGTTAATCTTTATCTTGTCAA
>NC_051415.1:22714617-22717734 GCF_015228065.2 Penaeus monodon
GTTCGATAATTCATTGTGATAATAAAACAACTAATAAGAAACATGTTTTTATTAATTTCATTTTTTCTTTCCCTTTCTTTCTCTACCCTCCTCCTCCATCTCTGACCTGATACACGTCCCCAGAACTCCCTCTGTCCGTCAGAAATGAGTTGTGGATTCGTGGTACAGCGCGAGGCTTGTCTCTCCATACCGGTGACGGCTGTCTCGTATTTTCCTTTGGTCGTTTCTTGCTGCGTGTTCTGTACTTGCATGTCATCTTATTTGTTTCCTCTACCACAACTCCCGATTTTTTCTTCCCTCCTCTTCTCTCAGCCACTCTCTCTTTTCCTCGTCTTTATAAACCAGCAATGATTCCTCCAGGCATGTCTTCATTCCTGTGTTAGTGATATGACATGCATGTCACTTTTTGCTCGGTACCTGTTCAAGGTAAGTTACCTGACATTACAGTGCTTGCTGAAGACTGTGAACCTACTAATTTTCGCATGACCTTTTATTGATATGCAAGCTATCTCCTTGATATATACCCTCACCAGATGAACACAGACTGATCCCACGGTCACCCGCTGATTTACAAAGTTAGCTCTCCAGACATACAATCCAAGAAGGACCAGTGCGCCGAGTCCTGGGTCAGAGTGGGGCCCGGCGTGTGGGTTACAGGGCCCACTGCGTGATGAGGCCTAGTGTATGCGAGTCAATGTCGGGCTTTATTTTACAATTTAATATGAAGTGTGACCCTGTCTGCGACTCATGTGGCTTGGCTTCAGAGCCATGCGTGTATGGGGTATGGGTATGGAGTGACCCATATGAAATGGACTGAATGGCGGGAGTCCGCATTACATCCCCTGTGGATTGAGGAGCTTATGGAGAGCGGCTGACGGTGTGGATGAGACCTAGATATGGCAGGCGATGGGTTTGTTAAAGGAAAGGCAGCGGAAAGGATATCTCCTGGTCAGTCTTTGTTAATCTGGATAGCGGGTGTGGTTACACCTGTCTAATTATGACGCTATTAGTGTATCATCGGAAAAATTGACAGCTTTGGGGGGTTCTGATATCGCACACTGCGAACGTGGTTATCAATAACGTCATCACGTAATACACGAATCGCCAGCGTCCGCGGATCACACGAAAAAACTCGGACGATGGACGCAGCCGACACGACAAGGAGCCCGTGTTGCATGCACGACATGGCGGTGCAGAATCTCAACAGCAGGTGACACGGGACGGCTGTATCAAGGAGGCGTGGCAAGACAGGTGTTAGATCCTAATCGCACATGCCAGCTGCATGACTACACCTGCTTCTCCTGCTGCGCCATGTACATGACTCACATCATAAAGCGACTACTTGCTCGCCCAGCAACTCGATCATGAACTGACACGTGTAAAGAAGGGAACGAGCTTTTGAATTTGCTGTCTTAGTCATGAAACGCCGGGAAGAACAGATGCACGAAGTCAACGCAAAGGCGCTGGCGAGGACTCGGAATGCAAAAAAAGGAAAAGTGATTATGGAAGAAGGATCAGAATGGTAATCGTGACAAAGATTAATACGCGACGGCCTGTAATAAGGTACGTGATTGGAGCCGGGGCAATACCGATCACGATAAGGATAGTGATTATGATTACCGTTACAGAGCCTCTGGTAATGGTGATCATGATAGCTTTTGTAACAGTGGCGGGTGACGATGACACTGATAGTGATTATTCTACAGGTTTCGATGACTGTGATCGAGGGGTGATGATGGTGGTTATCGCATGGCCCGTATATTACGGATGTGGAGCAACCGTCAGTTCCATGGCCATTACAGGCCGCGACAAACCACTCGAAATGAGGACATACAATCTGCATCTTGGCCCAAATCATCTACATTCAAACACTCAAACTCCAGCACTAACAATATGATCCGCCGAAAATAAAAATTCCTTTTGGCAAACAAACCATTAAATCGAACCAAGATTTCCCAGCAGCAAATGCGGCCGCACAACCCCACCGCCCCAGCACTCGCTCCGGCGTGCTAGAATCTGGCCATAATAAATGGACGAGGAAATGACGCCGCCTAAATCATACTCTTGCCTCGGTGATAAGCTGCCCCCGGGGAGACTCCTTTGTTTGTCCTGGGCAACGTGCGAGGACACTGCCGCTCCGCCTCTTCCTGTACGCCCTGCCGAGGACACCCTTGCCTTTAAATATATGGCCAAACTCACAAATGGCCTCCTCCTGACATTCATTATACCGCTTTTTGGTTGACGAGTTTGAGACACACACATAACCATCCATCAACACTATTTAATCTTTAGGAGCCATCAAGCAATCAATCACCGACAGCACGAACGATCTTTACAAGCCATAAGCACAGGCTCGCGGGCCAGGCGCAAGTGACAGGGACAGACTGCCCTCATTCAGCCGCTATTCCCCGAAGTCCTCCAGCTACGCACCGCTGCCAATCTCCCGCGGAAAATATATAAACCTTAAGCGTTACCAAATTAACAGCGTGAGGCGCGACCTTCGCCACTTTGCTTATCTCTCGAAGGACTCGCAGGATAAGTGTCGTAAGTGATTCCGCTTCTAGGAGAGGCTATGTCCCAAAGGGGGGCTTCATTATCGTTAAAGTTCGTTCCACTCGTAAGCCGGCTGAGCGCATCGCCCCGTCTAGGACAAAGGTAGAGAGAACGTAGAGTCGTTGGCAGTGCTGTCTCTGAAACGCAACCCGGGCTCGTCCCATCTGACGAGGCGGGCGTGATAAATCCGTGTCACGCTCTAGCCTCCCACACGCACCATATCACCTTTCCTATTTTTACACTTCATTCATGCCTACGCTTCTTACCCTCTTTATCTCTCTTGGCTTCCTTGCGATAAATATTTGTTTACATTTGCCGAGGACCACCTCTAAACGTCAATGCTTAATTCTGAAAGCGGATAACCTCGAACCAATACATCATCAACGCGATGTTAAGAAATGTCGCCATACGTCATCTGTGAAACTTCATTTTTTCGCCATGAATCAATCTCGAGTTGCTTCTATTTTGTCGATCTCTCTTTCTCCGCTGTTAACCTCTTTCCGGGGAGCTTCCCCTAAATCTGATTTACACAAATAATTTACAGAAGCGCGCGCGCGCATACAT
>NC_051415.1:22717878-22718033 GCF_015228065.2 Penaeus monodon
TGGATGGTAGAGTGGAGAGAGACGGGGGCGTGACACCAGACAAGAGAAATAATAATAAAGAGAGGACACGAGAATGCTGGCGATAGCGTCGATTACCGTGCTGCTGATCGAGAAAAGGTCGTGTTGTATAGCGCGAGGTCACATGTGGGGCCGTG
>NC_051415.1:22718052-22718272 GCF_015228065.2 Penaeus monodon
TAGATCGTAGAACTACTACCACTCAGCACGCCACTGTCCAGCGTCCTTCTAATTACCTGCTCCAATAACGATTTACATTAAACATACCAGCGACCGTTCAAGCACGCCACGCTAGAATGAGAGTGTACGCATCGTCTCCACGCCACCTGGACGACGTGCGAGGAGCACAAACTCACCTGCGCGTCGTCTGTCCATTTCGCATCATCATTTTTTCCTCGTA
>NC_051415.1:22718444-22718680 GCF_015228065.2 Penaeus monodon
GCACGCACGCACGCACGCACCCCCCCCCCCCTCGATACACAACGTTAATGGAATCTAGTTGCAAATAATGACAACTGAGAGCGGCCTCACCGTCGAGGACAACGACGCTGCGGAGAAAGAGCAAACACGTAAACGCGTCGTAAACGTATCGACGGCATTCATCACTCGCCGCGACCGCCGTCCCGAGCGCCGAGCGACACGTTCGCGGCGGCCTGCCGTGTTTACCTGCTCACCTG
>NC_051415.1:22718699-22719584 GCF_015228065.2 Penaeus monodon
ACACACACCTCCCCGTCAATCTTTTGCTCGGGGATCGATAGCGACGAAGACGAACGAGCAGCTGTGTATGCTCTCCGCATCATCCAAAATAAGAAAGGTAAACGGCGGAGGGTAAACCGAGTGATAGTTTCCACGCAATCCGCAACATCGCCAACTTAGCTTAGCCCTATTAAAATCCCTTTCTCGCCGGCAAAGCTAAAGGTGCTCGTTTTGGTTTGATGTAATATTTTAATAACTCTAATACTACTGACATTTATGTAAAATTAGACAAGAATGGAGAGAGATAACAGAGGAATGAATAATAGAAAAACTAATTAATACAAAAGGATGAAGCCCAAAATCATGAATGAGATTTAACTCAGTGAATTTACTCATTTCTAATCTCAACTACATCCTCATACAAAGAGCCGTACGGAGATATTCCGAGGCTAATTACACGCACAAAGGTGCGGTTAACAGATAGACCTCCGATAGCTGTCAAAGAAATGCAAAAGTATGGGTGGAGTTTGACACCCGAGCGCTCGGACATAAGTAGTGGACGTCAACGCGCGCTGAGAGAATCGCCCGGGAGCGGAGGGAGGGAATCGCCCGGGAGTGGAGGGAGGGAATCGCCCGGGAGCGGAGGGAGGGAATCGCCCGGGAGTGGAGGGAGGGAATCGCCCGGGAGTGGAGGGAGAGAGGAGACAAGACGGTGCCTGAAAGGGAGGGTTGAGGGGGATGAGCGTCAGGTGAGAGACGCAGGGGAGATGATGAGAGGAAAGAGAGGGGGGAGAGGACGTTATGAGATTCTAGAAGAGATACACCGTGAAACAGGAGACGGAGCGTAATCCGAGACGAGATGTGAGAGAATGAATGACTCCACCTGTAAGATATCTTTCTGAATGC
>NC_051415.1:22719876-22720420 GCF_015228065.2 Penaeus monodon
GCTACTGGCCGCCGTCCCTTCCCTCCGCCTTATAACAGATTCAAGGCCTGACATCATCGTCCAGATTACAATATGAAAGTATACGTTGGCCGCCGGTTAGCAGCGCGATAAAGCCCGCGTATTTATGACCGCAGTCACACCCAAGCAATATGACCCGCGGACCGGAACGACCTCGCCTATACCACACAAATCTAGAATTACAGAAAATCAGAGGTTCTACAATACACGACGCATTAATGTCACTTTATCACGGCATCAAGCGGCCTCAACCGCACCATAACTACTGTAAATGCCCTTCCTCGCACTATCATCAGCGGGAGCCCTATTATCGGCCGAGAGCGTCGAGCCCGCCGTGACCCGGGAATTCTCCGAGCCGCCCCACCGCAGCCATCGCCGTCACCATTCATCACACGTGTTCATCGTTATTCAAGCCAGAAGCGGCAACTTGCAGCCACTAAGAACGCCGTTCGCACATTCCTAACTAGATTTCCGAAATGAAACCTCAATGAACTTAGTCCGTGACCAAACTGCATTGTAACCTTTA
>NC_051415.1:22720453-22720606 GCF_015228065.2 Penaeus monodon
CCGACCATCAGCCTGGGGAGAACCATCCCATTCTCCTTCCTCCTGCTGGGTCCTCACAATAGGACGCCCTTCTCTTTAAATCCGCAGCTTCCCTAACACGCTTTTGTTGAATGTGAAATCCCTATAAATAACAAACACATCAAATGCAACAAC
>NC_051415.1:22720713-22720816 GCF_015228065.2 Penaeus monodon
GACTACATCGAGTCGCCATGCCATCGGCAGCGTCGCCCCATAAACCACTAAGTACGGCGAGCCAGAACGTAAATAACCTGACGGCACCACAATACGCCCCCAT
>NC_051415.1:22720854-22721070 GCF_015228065.2 Penaeus monodon
TCATTCCCGAGGCCATACGATGCATGCCTTGTCGCTCACCGTGCAAGCTTCGCAACTATTGCCGAGTCTCATGCAACCACTTCCCTGCACTATCCGGGAACCGTTCCAAATATCGCTCATGTCTCCAAAATATTAGGACGTCTACCCACCCCCCTCTACCTCTGTTCATCTTGAAAAGACGATGCCATGCTAGTTAACCCCTATATCAATCCCTCC
>NC_051415.1:22722072-22722165 GCF_015228065.2 Penaeus monodon
ATTCGAGCAAAACCCAATACTTGACCGATCTGTGAATTCCCTCGGTAGTTCAGGAAAATGTCGGTCAAGAGCTTGCTCGGAGTGGGTAGTGGG
>NC_051415.1:22722440-22722735 GCF_015228065.2 Penaeus monodon
TTTCGCTACAGTAACAGCAAGAAAAAAAAAAGGCTGAGAGCGACAATGGAATCTTCGGAACGACGCTGTGAACGGGATAGGTGAGCGAGATAGAATGAGAACAGACAGTCCGAAGGAAGTTCCGAAGACTGCAAGGAATAGGGAACAGACACAGGGTGGCACAACGTAGTAGGAAGGTGAACACAAAAAGTAGGAATAACGTAAAACACACCTTCTAAGAGGAGGAGGATATCGATAAAGAAGAAATAAATAAAGGGGAATTGGGAAGAGTACAGTAAGAAGTGATAACAATTCT
>NC_051415.1:22722770-22723006 GCF_015228065.2 Penaeus monodon
GGGTGGTGGTGGTGATGGCCAAGGGTGCCAGCCACACCCACGACGTACTCGGCCCGTAATATGGCGGCCATGTGGCGCGCTCAGCCGTCACCTCGCCACATTCCTGGCACCCTTACCCTCACACCCTTTCGCACACGTCTCGCATCAGCATCACAAAACATCAAACAACAACTACTTTCGACGAGCACGACGAGATACCTCTCCAACCCTCACCCCCAAGACTGAGCATGGGCGAA
>NC_051415.1:22723075-22723471 GCF_015228065.2 Penaeus monodon
AGCGCGCCTACATGCAGCGGCCTTCGCATTCAATCTCCAGTCGATAATCACCTCCGCTTGTTCGCAAATATACGCGCATAAAGATCCCGCCTCGCGAGCGTTCGCGACCCAGGCTGACGCTGCAACATTTCCCGTAGATGGCCGCGCGGATTATTCTGGTTAAGCTCATAAATTCTGCTTAGGTGAATGGTTAAATCGCACGATGAGGGGACAAGTTTTCTCTATAAAAGCGTGTTTATAATTTTATCCCAATCGTAAGAAGATTAAGAGTGAATCATAAACAGCTCTCCTGAATAGATGTTACGGCGGCAATCTATGATTCACATAAATAACTGTGTGACGCTGATTACGACACCGATGATGGCGGTGACAGGAATATTGCCGCCTTCATTGCAC
>NC_051415.1:22723894-22724072 GCF_015228065.2 Penaeus monodon
ATGCATATCTACGGAATACCCTGACGCCACGTTCGCATTAGCATTATGGCCATCACCAATCGACCAAAAGTAGTTTTCGGTGCTTGCGAAATAGTTTCAGCCCGGAGTAGGCACGCCAATGGCGTGAGTGACAAAAAAGTCTCGGCGATAAACACCCGTTGAGTCGCCGGCCCTCAGG
>NC_051415.1:22724117-22724335 GCF_015228065.2 Penaeus monodon
GGGTAAGAGCCTTGCATCTATCACATTGTCATGTCGGGTATGAAACGGCGCGCGGCAGATGATCTTGACAGCCGCCGAATAATGAGCTGTGCGCAATAATGATGATAAAAAAGGACCATAACAAAGCAGTACCATTCGCGTGACGAGGGACCGTCACTGGTGAGTGCGCGGTGACGTTGATGAAGTGATGACAGAAGCACAACTCTCCAACCTCTGCA
>NC_051415.1:22724387-22726060 GCF_015228065.2 Penaeus monodon
CCCCTCTCTGTCACGCCGCTTATCATATGTCTGTCCCATCATCCTAAACGCATTTAGATCAGATATATTAAGGAACATAACTAATGGACTATGAACATGTGGAATATATTTAGTATCCGATTTCGACGGGCCGGGAAATTTATTCTGCATATGCATTTTTCGTAAAGAAAAGCACGCTGGTCGACTAATCTCTTAGTTTGCTGAAGTCAATGTGTAAATCCTGACGAAATAATACATTAGAAAATAGTTTTCTTCATTTATATCTTCTGTCTACTCCTCTCCGTTTCTATTTCCTCTCCTTCCCTCCTTCCCAACTCCCTACGTGCCTTTCCCTTTTCACTTCTACCTATTCTTCTCCATCTCTTCTTCGTTTCTGCTTTTTTTTCTCCCCTTCTAATAATCCGTTCCATCTTTCCCCACGTCTATTCTTCCGTCACAGCCGCTTGCCAGAAGATCTTCCTCAAACTTTCGTAATCTAATTCAAGCATTCCCTTGTGAACATCTGCTCTAGCATCATTAGCAGATTCATTTCACGTAACAAACACGCTTAACAAATTGAATTCACTGCCACCACCCGGAGAGGCAGCTGCAAGTCCGGTCGGCTGCGAGTGTCGCGCCGATACCGACCCTTCCCTACCGCCAGTGAACAGTGAAACTAAAATAACAGAAACACAAGTGAATGCTTTCCTCTTTAAATGACAAACGTTCGGTCAAGACTGGACGTGCCCGTGACACCTGCGACACAGGAGGGTGTAATAAGAGTGGCACGGCAGCATCGCTAGGGTGAAGGCGCGCGAGCCTGGCGTTTCCCCTGACCGCAAGCGTGAATGATACAGTCAGGGGCGATAGCGAGTGACATCTGTGGTGGCGGACACGTGTAAGCCGATGTTTCTGTCACTGGCCATGGAGCATCACTGTCACGCCGGACTGGCCACGTACACAATGCCGAGAATGCGCGGGCCCTGGCACGATACATCACTGGAAATATGACGGACATATCATAAATTCCACCACTGGTTTTGTAAGTGCCGAATTGTGCCGGCGAGATCATACACAATGGTACCGAAGGCAGTGAATTATGATTGCTAACACTGGTTGTATTTATAGCGATGCTCACGAACAAAGGACGACTTCAGAAAAGGCAGCTTCGGGCCGGCACGAACCACTGCAGCATAGCAATACAAAACCAATTCAAAATATCAGTTTCATCAGAAACAATTACAGCTGTCGTATTAAGGTTATGGAACGGTCTCTCGGTGTGCTAAGGGTCGTGGAACACATCGGAACAGGTGTGCTGGGTACTAGTACGCAGCGGTACGGGCAAGTATATAGCACTAGTAATAAGTGGTGTATGTACTGTAGGTGTACATTTATTGGAAGAGAAACGTGTTCCAGTGTACGCCGCATTGTGATAAATGGATTACAGGTGTCCTTAACCTGCAATAGTCGTTAATCATCTACGAACTCAACCGTCCATCCCCCGCCCCCCGATTCTCCGGTGCCTTCCTCTCCTGGATGCTTTCTTAAACTCTTCGCTGCTTCTCGTAGACAAGCCCTGATACTGGGAGCGATGCAAGGTTGGTAGGCTGGGGAGGGGCCAGAAAGGGTGAGGAGGTGGGTAGGAGGGGAAGGGGGTAGGTAGTGGGAGGGAGGGGGTGAAGGCCACACACAAC
>NC_051415.1:22726159-22726245 GCF_015228065.2 Penaeus monodon
CAGAGCACCACAAAACACCTTCAGAGAGTACAGAGAAGACGGCGGGTGTGATGGCAACGGGTGCGACGGCAGAAGCCGGAGCAGGA
>NC_051415.1:22726285-22728910 GCF_015228065.2 Penaeus monodon
GCTATCAGAAAATGAGATCGCGGCCCAACTCGACTCCTGCTGATTTACGATACGACCCCTGCATGGCGGCCACACCAACGGAGCTCCTGCATACTGCTGCCGCTACCACCACCACTAATGCTCACTGCCACTACAATAACTAACACCATCCCTCCGCGGAGAGCACCATCGATGCAACAGCAACCGACGTCGTCACTATCTTCCCATTCATTAGCAATGTCGTTAAGATACGCCGCAGCAGCCTCCCCAATCGGCACAAAAAACGAACTGAAAATTACACATCCTTAACCGTTTAGTCAACTGCCTCGAAAACCGCCATAACAGAGCTTCCTCCGGCCTCCCTTCGCATAAAACCGAACACCATAACCATCGGCAACCTGTTAACCTTTCAGTGACTCCCAACTAGCACCATTACTGTATACTTTCCGCCCTCGTCAAACATGTGCTAAACCTTATGCCTAATCCACAACAAACAACATTACAACCGCTACAACAATAAACTGGCCATGTGAACGCCAATTATCCCAGCAACACAATCAGCATCAGCAGGCACCACCCACGCAAACACGCCGTCTCGTTTTACAACACAAATCTCGCAGACACAATGCCCGCCGAGATAACCATCCATTTAGAATCCATCCCTGGGCATCTCAAAAGCATAAATCCGAGACCACTCAAGCTGGCATAACCTTCCGCCTTTTCAGAAACCATCCCCGCCGCCTCTTTTCGGCCCTTCATCGCTCATGTGGCCGTATTCGCAGCGATTTTCCTTCGTACCGAGGTCTATATAACAATACAGACATTGTTTCGTCCCTTATTCTACTGCACAGCACACCTTTCCGACATCCATGCATGATTATTCCAACTAATCTTCACTGCTGTTACGTCTATTGCCGTGGCTCTTCTTTCTCTCCTTCCCTCAAATCGCCGCTGCTTCCCTCCTCTCTTCATCGATCTATCAACAGTCCATGAGCTTTCTCGTCGCAGCGATATGCCATTTCCTCGCCATTTCCCATTATCTTGGCGCGTCTCTCACTCAGTTGCAACGAGACTACATCAAGCGTCACAATGCCCAGTGTACATGATGTCGACAACCACCATTATCATTCGCGAAGTGCGACTCTTAAACAGGGCAATTCAACGACGGCTGCTCCAGATTTCCCGCTTGTCGCTTCATGTTACTGTGATACGTGTTAATGACGACGCCCCGTGTCACCCGAGGATAACACTACAAGGACAGCGCGTTAACGGTTAATGCAATGAGCCATCGCCAATCATGGACATTTATAATTTACAAGCACATGCGTTTATTATGGCTATAGTACAACAGGGGAACAGCAGGAAAAAACATTACAATAATTTAATACATAAAGCATTTAAGTTGAATAAAAAGGAAAAGAGACAGACTTCATAAGTATAATTCCAAGATCATGTCAAAGACGGAAATGAGTTCATGGACGAGGTATGTACGTTATCCCAAGAAGCACCTATGGAAACCATCTGCCGAGCGAGGTGATGTCGAAGGAAATGCTCAGAGAAAAGAAAGAAGCTTCCTGATGATGATAGCAACGTAACCTTGGCAATGATTGGATTTTTTGCGCGTTCGAGACGTGATCTGGACGTTACGGTCAGACCCGGAAAATGATACTATCGGGCGGGTGATAGAGACAGCCCCGCCGACGGTGCGATCGGCTCGGCGGTGGAGCGATGGTCTCGGCGGCGGAGGGATGTGCCGCTGATGGGGGAGATGAAGTGGGCCTCCCTCTCCCTCCCTCCCCACACCCATAAGGCCCCCTCCCATCCACGCCTCCCGACGGCCCTGGCACTCTGATCCGTCTCACGAGCCCCGAAGCACTGCACGCACACTGACACGCTAAATAAATAATTACTTTGAGCCTATACTAGTGGTCTCAGTCGCCAATATTACTGTCCATACCATCAACGAAAATATGTGTACAACACAAAATGCATTCGTTCACACCAGCCATTCACTAACTCAAAATTACGTCTTCGGTGAAAGAACGAGACACTCCACACTATTCCGTAAGTCTCATTGCCACGTAATAATATCCACGTAAACTCGTCCTTAATGACCGGATGCCTTGGGAGTAGCGTGTCGGGAGCGTGGACAATCACCAACATTACGCCGTGTGCGCTAGCTGATTTACACTCGCAATCTACATGAAACCCACCAATCCTTTCCCCCCTATCACCAGCCAACATCTATAATCTACAGTAATCAAAAGTACAGAACCCAGAGTTTGCCATGCGAACCTTAAATTATTAGACGGCCGTGAACATCTGGATTAGATTGAACTTTACATGCTAAACCTTCCGCTGCATGCGATCATGGCAGCCTTGCGCCCCCTCTGGCCTTTTTGTTTCTACAGACTGTGTCATTAACAAATTTGTCTCTCGGCGACTGCATACTTTGGCCGTCGTCGCAAAAAAAGATACCCACTGCTTTGCGATAACCTCCCCCTCCCCTGCCTCACCCCCACCCCGCCCCTTGACCTCTCCAGCCGGCCATTCTACTGCTATTAGATCTTACACCTGCGTTACAAAATGGCTGCTTTTTTTCTTTTCTATTTTTTGTGTCTGAGGGATGTGGCCTTTGTTATCATT
>NC_051415.1:22728989-22730498 GCF_015228065.2 Penaeus monodon
TCCTTTCTTTTCCTCCCTCACCATGCATCCCTTATTCACTCATTTACTCTATTTTTTTTCTCCTTCTCTTCGTTCTTTTTCTTATATCAATCCCCATTAAGTAAATTTTGCGTCTATATAAACAAATTCTCGATTTCCCCTGTATTCATTTACTTATCCATTGGATCAAGTTTTTAAAGAACTGTCTTCTGCAACGCGTGACTAAATGTGTATGATTTACTGCATGCGGTGATCTTGCTGGAGTCCTATTTAAGTACAATTTAATTTACTGTTGTTGGCCCCGGGAAATGGAAGACAGAAACAAGCTCTTTATCTACAAATTATATCAATGTCTTGTTCCTTTTTCTAATTTCACGTCTTTTCTATTTGTAAAATACATGTCCCGTTCTGGTCAAGAGACCTCTCCCATGTTCGCGTCTCCTCTTCGTATCAGCTGTGTGCTTCTAAGGTTTCCCTCGCCCATATTCCTTGCTCTTCCTTGTGGACTTCAGCGACTCTCCTCTCATCGGCAATTCTGCCTACCCACCCCTCTCCCCTCCATCCTCTAGCCCCGTGTCTCTATGTTGATTTTTTACGTTTCTTCCATTCACGCTTCCTCCTATTTTCCGTTTATCACTATGCTTAATTTTAACCCTCTCTCTCTCTCCCTCTTTTTGTCCCCCCACCATATCTCCCCCCTCCGTTCCTCTCCCCGACCGCTCGCTCGCTCGCCCGAGCACAGGTGCGCTCAACACGACGTATAATATGAATTATTCACAAGGCGTTCATCCACGGCTTCGACAATCAATATCGTATATTTTGGAAGAGGGTTGAAATGGCCTCGGGCAGCAAAGATTTTTCCTATCACACACACTGTCTATGTTTAGCACAGGGCACGGTAACGCGTTTATGATCTGTTGCGTGACACTAAATCAATAAGTGTCGGCCATTAGTCACGAACGTCTTGAATTACCTTACGCTTCACGCCACATCTCCAATGCTGCGCCGCCGCCGCCGCCTGGAGCTCATCAGCGACACTGCCCACACAACTCTCGGGTACGGAAGCAGGGGAGGGGGGGGAGCACGAGTGAGGATGACTTTTGGTGGACGACTGATGATTGATGATGTCTGATGGTACGGTGATGCTTGGCGATGGCACTGGCCACTGACATGGGAGGGAGCGAATGTATCGGGGGGAAATAAGGCCAGACATAGGAGCGTGAGGCTGGGAAGAAGAGAAAAGGGAGAACATACCACGACCATCCTCCAGCAGGTGTAGGTGTCAGCGTCACGCCCACGCTGGGAGAGAACGAGGCGCTACGCAGCACCCCGCTCCGTACCCGCGTTTCCACAACATGCACAGCGGCCGCCCACGCCCCTTCACGGACTGACAGATAACCATTAACAGCGGGAACAGCTGATATCATAACAAGATGCCGTAGATGGAGATTAATGTTGCAATGGAAGTGAGCGAGGCGGGGCTCCTGGCGGCGTGCACTTCCTCTCGAGGCCGTAGTTTGTTTGTCTTAC
>NC_051415.1:22730536-22731407 GCF_015228065.2 Penaeus monodon
GCCCGTCATGGATACACTCATGACCTTCAGCTGCATCTCCATGACCAACGTCTCCTGCCTGTCTTGCCGGGCATACTTACCATAAACCTCGAAAGGACTCGGGGCATAACGCCGCCCTTGTCATGCCCGCAGAGAACAAGCTCCGGTCAAACGGACGCGTTTAACTTCAGAATCGAACTACACCTTTCGAGCCCCAAGTATATCCATCTCATACATGTCCTGACACATACCTAGCTCTCGGACCTAAATTTAAAAGTAACCTCCTACTGCTGAATAAATGGAAGGAAAGACAATCAAAGAGCAGAGAAGAACGAATACCCAACAGCTCGTGTTACGCTAAAAAAACCTCAATACACGATTTTATATATAAAGAGGCAATGATCGAAAACAACCGTCAGATATGAACAGCATGAGGAAACGGCACTGAAAGAGTTCCAGATAAAGTTCCAAGGGGGGAGGGGGAGGGTAGAGCCCGGAGAACCATGGCAGCAACCCGAAATGCCACCAAGGAAACGGCATCGAAAGAGTTCCAGATAAGCTCCAAGGGGAAGGGGGGTAGGCTTTAGAGACAGGCGAGAACCAATAATAGAAAATGAAACCGAAAATGCTAAAGGAAGACGGACATGAGAAAAGTGCACGATAAAGCGCCAAGGCTTGGGGGAGTGGGAGGGTAGACAGGAGAACAATGGCAGCACCGATGCACCAAAATTTGACAAGCCGTAGCAAGTTAAATTATTGAACGATAACAGAGTGATTTGCAAGCTACCAACCAGTGCGAAATAACAGATGGGAATGCAACTTTAACATCTGCACCTAAGTATAAGACGTACGCGCCACGCCGTGACAAACACAACAACTATCAAACATTACA
>NC_051415.1:22731725-22732136 GCF_015228065.2 Penaeus monodon
CCCCTCAGCCGCTGAATTCCCCCTGGGCAAAGACACCGAAGAGGACGGCAAACGCGCCGAAAAGGCGAAGGGTGAGCGTCCCATCACCAAGAGCTGCTGCACCTTACACCTCTGGCCGAGATAACATTCCCGATAAAATGATAGACAAGAGGCGCCAATAAATGTGAAACATGGCTAATAAAACAATAAATGGAGCACGGAGATAAGGCCCGCACATGAACAGAGCTGTCGCGCCAAAGCCTATCTGACATCATCACGGGAATATCTATCTAATTAACGCCCAATAAAACAAACAATTAGGAAAATAATGACCGAATATACATATCGCGTGAGGACAAGACTGGAACCGACGGTATCGCACCTCCACGTATCACCGGTATCGGCGGTGATGAGGTAGGTATGATGTACCTT
>NC_051415.1:22732178-22732488 GCF_015228065.2 Penaeus monodon
CAGGGAGAAGAACGAGATAGGAAACGGACACCTTCCGGGATCTCGCCATTCGAGTACAAGTTGTTTTTTAGTCAGGATTATTCCCAGCTAATTAGTGCGCGGAATATTTAATATGATTAAGGAAGGCGTCAATAGCAAGATTATTCGCGGTTGTTTATTTTGCTTTATTTATTTTTGTCATTATCAGCATCTGCGGAATAATGACTCCGTGACACACATGGCAGAATTCGCGTCGTACTCCTGCCCTCACACCCAGAGGGATGCAGGCCATGAGGACGCCCATGCTGACAGGAGCCGCCGACATGAGTGC
>NC_051415.1:22732896-22733018 GCF_015228065.2 Penaeus monodon
CGTCGGTGTGCGGGCGTGTGGGCGTGCAAGACATCACCACGTCGTAAGAAGGTCCACAGAAGCTCCCGCATCTCAGGTTACATCTATGGCCGAGCCACCCACACGCCCCCATCCCGCCGCTT
>NC_051415.1:22733229-22733311 GCF_015228065.2 Penaeus monodon
AGGATGGATGGGTATGTGGATAGGTGGATGCATGGATATGAAGGTGGGCCGGTGGGTGACTAGGTATGAATGGGTACGTAGC
>NC_051415.1:22733448-22733633 GCF_015228065.2 Penaeus monodon
ATGTAGGCAGGTATACAGGTGTCGCGTGTGTGTGGGTGTGTCTGCATGGTTTGTATGCATACAAGTGTAATATTTTATGCCTATATGTAGAATTTAAATTGTATGGGTATATGCTAGCATTTCCCTTACCTCTCAACATACTGGCTTCTTTCCTGACAGCAACAAAACAAACGTGTGCTCACCTG
>NC_051415.1:22735020-22736316 GCF_015228065.2 Penaeus monodon
ATCTGCCCCGAAATACTTTCAAATCTTTCGCATAAACAAATTTGCGTCATCAATATTCTAATAATCTATACGTGCATGGATGGCTTCATAAACAATATGTGGGTGACAGAGAGTATCAGGAAAATCAACTCCCTAGTGCCAGCACCACCAGCTATTCCACACCGACAGGAATACCAACATGCCACGCAGCCATCCCGCACCTGCTGGATTATCAACGCGGCATGCAACCATCCCACACTTGCAGTAATGTTTGATGACAGCAAAAAGTCATAATGCAAAATTTGCAGAAGCGCTGACGGCAGAACATCATGCCGCACATGCAGAGCGACCGCCTTGGCACACGGCCGTCCCACACCTGTAATAGTACCCGCATACCAGGCAAGAATCCCAAACTTACAAGGGTATCAACATGCCAGGCGGCCGCAGCGCTGCCCAGCGAACTTGTTCCAGCGACGGCATCGATTTCCATCGCCTGCCTGGAATAATTCGTACCTTGCAGTGTGGCCTAAAGAGTTCCATTGAAGTCGACCCATAAGTATTGCGTGACCTGAGCCCTTCTGCCAAGGCCCGCGCATTTAGTGTGGCTCTAGATCCAAAGGCACAGAGATAGGTGTCAGGTCCCTTGCGATTCCCTCCTTTGCAGGTCGCACGAACTGGCGTCTGCGCTCTACATAATATCAGTCTTGCAATCCGAGGACCAGCCTCCCCCCCCCCCTCGGAGTACTGGCCGCCTGCAGCGTGGCCTGTGTTCCCCCTGGAGGAGCAAGTCCCCAGGGCCCCCGGGGAGGCTGTAACATGATCCGTGTTGACCTGGTGCCCTCCCGTCGCAGGTCTGCCACGCCGCCATACACAACACGTTTTATGTCTCCCGGCCCACCGCAACCACACCACCGACCGCCACACTCACAGCGCCACATCGTCATTAATTATTACGCACGCAACAGTCGCTACGCTTTTCTTTTCTTCGTCAATAGGTGCAAGAAAAATATATACCATTCTCTCTTCACAACGCTTACCCTCTTTACTAAGAATATAAAACAAAAAAAGAGAGACTAGATGCACAAAAGACAGAGCCAAGCGAGAAAAAAGGGGACCGAGAGGGGAAAAATCCTTTTCTCCGACCATCCTGACCTGCAGCCCTACCACGTCCATACTTTCCCCTTGCTTCTCCCCTCTTCCTGTGGCTCCCCCAACCCCTTCCTTCCCCGGGACATGTTACGACACCACCACACTGCGTCAGTCGGCCCACTCCATACGTCACCTCACCCCTCTGCCCTTGACTATCTTACGACCTTC
>NC_051415.1:22736437-22736528 GCF_015228065.2 Penaeus monodon
CCCTCGTCACAAAAAAACTAATTTTCCGAGTGCGTCGAAGTCAGTATTAATTGTCCTCCATAAATTCCCAAACGAAAAAATACATATATGT
>NC_051415.1:22736586-22736733 GCF_015228065.2 Penaeus monodon
CACCAGGTCTACTACGATAAATGAAAAAATCCAAAGATGGTGACATAAATTCCCTACCCTTTCACCTCCCTAAAAACATTCAAAATAAAAAAAAATCGGAAAATAATAAAAAAGACTATCTCTAAGCAGGTGATCACGCAGTACATT
>NC_051415.1:22736776-22737327 GCF_015228065.2 Penaeus monodon
TGCTCGCGAAGGCCTCGAGATCGCATGCAGTAAATCACGGGTGTGCACGCGCACCCCACGCATACATGGACATGGGGAGACAGACACACATGCACTCGGAAACATACATGCACTCGCACAGATACCTATCTATCTATCTTTATACATTCAGCGTGCGCGCGTGGGTCCATATATTTTGCTGCGTGTTTCTTTAAAATATAATCAAAGAAAATAAATGGCCATATCTTCATAATACCCGTAGTGGCTTTAATATAATCGAAATGTAACTTTAACGCATTGACACTGTTTCCTATATATTATTTATTCCTGAATATTTAAAATCTTGGATTGTAAAAAAATACGTACACAAACGGAAAGGCATAACAATTTTATTCAATTCAATCTCTCTTTCCCAATATCCCTTACATTCCCTTTATTTCTTTTCCTTTTTTGAAGTGACCCACCCCCTCTCCTTTTCCTCCGCCCCCACCCCCCATCTTCCCCTAATCAATCTCTCCCGCTATCCTCTCTCCCATTTACCGTCCCCCCACACACCCTACACATCCGCGCGC
>NC_051415.1:22737451-22737728 GCF_015228065.2 Penaeus monodon
TTCCCCCCCCTCTACCCGCCCCTCACACACACACACACACCCAAACCTCGGCGCGTCCGGCCGGGTCATGGGCGCAGCGTGGTAATCATTAACAGCGACAGCCTCCACGCCGGGTAACCCTGATTAATGGATCCGACCAGAGTACAGCTGTCACAACGCGAGTCCGTTTTTAGCCCCACTTCAAATCTGACGCTGGCGCCATCTATCACCATCCTCGGGCCCAGGTTTCATCCCGCTCGGATACTTGACAAAACAATCAGGCAAGGCAGGAGGCGTG
>NC_051415.1:22739047-22739641 GCF_015228065.2 Penaeus monodon
GCGATTTATTACAGAAACGGTATATTATGGCCGAACTATAATGACAACAAAACTTCCAAATAAAAAAAAATATAACAAACCCAACCTGCCTTACCATTGATTCGAAAATGACTCGTAAGCCCGATAATGACGTCACCGCCCGCAACCCGAAAATAATGCCAACAGGCGTGACACCAATATCAACAACCGATATGAAGCAAGCTGCGATCATGGCCGGTTGTCAGCCTGCGCCAGAAGCACATTAAATAACAATGGAGAGCATTAACGGGTGCAATCCAAGGATCCGAATTAAAAAGGGTGCATTGCTTTAAAGAATGCAATCATTTTCTTTCATTTTTTTCTTTTTGTTTTCCTACAAGTTAATTCGACTGTCTGCACGGCCGAGAAAGCGATTCGTACAAACGCCTACATCTACATAGGTATTTATTACGGTGGTTTCTCGACCCCCTAGTTCAATTTTTGCAACATCCATCGCTCCCCACGCCGCTTCTTCTCTTCTCCCTCTCACCCTCACCAAACCATTTCTACACATTTATATATCATAAAAATAACACCATCTACTCTTATGGTCTACTCAGAACACACACGCAGGCA
>NC_051415.1:22739732-22740596 GCF_015228065.2 Penaeus monodon
TAATCTATGGTCACACGTCTCCCCTGACTCTTCTTATACCTCGACTTGACCTAAAGGCACTCCTTCCACGCCAATGCAAATCATGCCACCCCCGTTCCGGCGCGTTCCCAGAGACCTAACCGAAGCCAGGTGCGCACGGAACAAGTGTTAAATGAGTGACAGATGTAGCTGAACGCAGGTGTACAAGAAGTCCATTCCCTGTGGCCTTCCCACACAGCTAAATCCAGGGAGGTTAACGTTAGTCCAATCTCAAACAACTTCTTTTTGTGAAAGAATTTGAGATATATCAAGTCACGATGAGAAACAAGTCGTCGAAAGATCCTGTTGTGATACGACGCCCCGCAACATCCCAGCTCAATTCGTTTTCATTAATCTCGTGCACCGCGTCCGGACTGGCAACATGCACTATCTTCTTGTGTTTGCTAATCAAAACAATGTCCCCTTGCCTTCACGGTGCACATGATTCCCACAAAAGGGTCGGACCCTGAAAACACGTAGAGAGAGAAGGTAATGCCCGGTGGGAGAGAGAGATACGTACACGAAGTGATGGTACAGAGAGCATCCAAAATAAAAACAACGTGGCGTGAAGGAACCAGTTTGAACTCCGAGCCGGGGATCGGATAGATCATTTAGCGCGGAGTTAAGTGACATGATTGACAAGTAACTCGAGTAGATGGCCATGATGTCTTGTGTTGGTATGAGACAAACCAAAGATAACCTCCAGATTACAGCCCGCGAGCCGGTTCCCATTAGGGGCGCGGGGAGAACTTGTATGCGTAATGAGGCGTCGTGTCTCTCAACTATCTGGCCGCTTTATCTCGCCGCAACATCTCTCAACGCTCCGTCAAGTTCTGGCCGCCCGCT
>NC_051415.1:22740741-22741126 GCF_015228065.2 Penaeus monodon
AAGACACGCGGCCCTTTTCTCCCTCCTTCGCCCCCGGCACCGACGCATCCGCCCTCTCCCCCCTGCAGAGCACGCTGCATGCCTTGACACATCCATTCTAACAAACACATCTTCCTGTTCCTCCGGCAGCCTCGCCGCCGCCATAAACCCCCGCCCCACAACAGCCTACCGCTACGCAACCACTCGACAGAAACAACTATCCACATAAAACTCCTAACGACAAGACCTTCCACAATAATAAAATCGGGCATAACCAAGCTCGCTTTTACAGTCTCTGTTAACAAGTTAAACAATGTTTTTTGTGCGTGTAACAATTGCCGTTAAATCGGTAAAATTATCTGGATGCGTATAAGGAAGAGATAATCAAAGAATGTACGGCTTTACA
>NC_051415.1:22742197-22742751 GCF_015228065.2 Penaeus monodon
CTCGGTCATACCTCAGCCCGCACATTATGCTTCAGCAGAGAAATATGTCGTCTGCCTATACCATAAAGCCAAGCTAACATGTATATAAAAGCAACATATCGCCCGACGGACTCCCAACAGCCAAGGTCGCCAAGCACACTGAGCACATTCTAACAAGTATACCTAAGATATATTACATCAAGCACCACGCGCGGCTCTGGGCCAGGCCTTGAGGGGGAGCTCTGGCGTGCCCAGAATATGTAAGGTTAAGCATATTCAAGCAACAAACGAGGACGGGGCGGGGGTAGGGGACGGAGGGGGGGGGGAAGGTTGAGACGGCGCATATCATGGCTCTCCCGTGTTAACTATGACCTCGAGGTGCGTGAGAATTAGTGATAGATATCGGCAGAGACCCGGGACGGAGGGACCCCCGGCGTACGTGTAGAAATATTACCCACAATTCCTGGACCCTTATTTCATCCGCTAATGCTTCCAAACTCTGTGATATACGCCACGTTAATTTCAAACCTTGCTCCATGTTTAATGTTGGCGATACACTTTACGACTTCAAGCGA
>NC_051415.1:22742800-22743326 GCF_015228065.2 Penaeus monodon
AACGAGAGGAATAAAGACGCAGGATTACGGATCAAGGAAATGGAGGGAATGGTGATGTTTAAGAATGGAGAAACCTAGTGCACAGTGCATGCAACGACCGAGACAACAAAAAATACTAGCAACATAAGATTAAGATGACGATTCATGTAAAAAAAAACGAAAACGGAAAAGAACATCGAAATTAAATTAAATAGAACAAAGCCCGCCATATCCCCGTTATCAAAATCCAGAAACGATCAGGCAACAGCAACAACTCCGAGGGTACTCCGTTGATGCATGACGGCCATCACTGCACACTTAACATGTCGTCCACGTTAAAATCCACAATCACGACAGCCGGTGCGTGATGACGATACATTTGCATGCGGCGCTAAGTGTTGCGGCGAGGGAACATTCAGTCAAAATATTACAGGTAAACTCTCCCTCCCCGGTCAGCATTCAGTGCGATATATGCCGGTCGGACTGCCCCCTCGGAAGCAGTCCAGTCAGCCGTCTGCGCTGTTCCGATGATATGCATGGGGGATAG
>NC_051415.1:22743643-22745997 GCF_015228065.2 Penaeus monodon
GCGTATGGGGGGCGGAAGGCAATAACATCAGATGGTCTCAATGCTGTGGGAAACAAAACCGGCTGAACCCCGAACAGTGCTAATTTACCACTAGGTCTTCACCCCTGGTCCTGTGCTCTTTGACTACGGTCCGAACCTGCCTCCCGACCCCGCCCAGGCCTCTCTGATTCCTCCGTGCAGACAAGTGAAAACGGATACTGTTTTCCAGACGCATCATCCCCAGGCGTTATCGCAACAGCCCAGGATTGACGACACGGCCGCCAGTCCTTGAAAGGAAACTCCGTTCCCCGCGCAGGAGTGGTGTGGTCTGCTACCTTCTCTAAAAGCCTCCTATTCTTCTTCTCCAGCATAAGTATTCTTTCATTCACATGCAAGAAGAGGTACGCGCCGCGGAGTTCTTTGATCAAAGGAACGTCACCGCAGCCGGGTTCGAACGCAAGACCGAGAATGCCAATATGTTCAATCTTGAATACAGATGATGATGTCTGAACTAGTTACTCAAGATCGCGGATGACATGTCTGGCGCTCCTTAAAGGGACAGAAATCGGCTGTCTGGGATGCCGCGGATCTCGCAGGTCAAGGGAAAAAGACTCGGCCGCAAGAAGAGCAATGTCATCGACACCCGCGGTAGATAATAGAATCAGAGGAGCCATTCCCGACGACCCATCAGGTCATCCGAGGTCAGATCAGTCAGAATCCTCTCGGCAGTGCAATCCGAACGAACGACCTGATCCCACACGTCTATGGAAACACCGAAGCCGTCATTGGAATTCCGCGAGGACCCCTAAGAACACCTCCGCGCATAAAACCGCAATCTGATCCCCATAAAGGTACGAGATCTAACGCAGAAAAAGAAAGAAAAGTCGCGTCCCTACAGCACGTCTCTGCGCGACACTCGAAGGCCCAATAAACACATTAAAAGTTCCGCGATAACGCCTGGTAGGGCCGAGGCATCGTGTATAAACATTTAGAAACGTTTAAAAGCTTAAGTGAGCATATAAGACGGGCTGGAAACGACTACACACGGATCTGCCACAATCGCCGTCCAGTCGTGTCCTTTGTCCGCGCGACACTTGGTACCTGATAAGCTTTTGACAGTCAACAGGGCTGGTCCGCCAGGGAGCCCTTGGAGCTGGTGTCCGTTGCCAGCTCACCCCACGACCTACTCCTTATCTCACACAACACTTTATACTTTTATTTACATAAAGTTTAATGTTAATGTCTTGTGGGAAAATAAGCAGAGTATATTTCCGATTTTTTATTACTAAAAGAGTCTTTTTTATTCCTTCTTTTTCAGCCCTCTATTCAGCCAGCCATCGCGAAGGGGATTTGGAGGCGATACCTGAGCCCCGCAATTCTCAAAGCGTTCTGGAAACCATTAACTGGCTTTTTTCATTCCGGGGCTCCCCGCTGAGACCCACCGACCCTACTTATCTGGCGGCCTTTAGAAATCCCGGGCCGCCCCGCCGACCCGCTCACAGCAACCATACACAAAAACCCAGGCCGGGGGACTTACACCACCGATATACACTACACGCACCACGGACACCCTCCTCCCGCCCGCTGCTCGCGAAGCTAAGCAACCATACATATAAAAATGGCAAACAAAATTCTTCCCGGGAGTTAATAAAACTTCAGCCAGAAAAAAATACGATGTTTAAGCCCTCAGAATGTTTATTTAATCAAACGAAAAACTTGAAACGCTGCCGGGATTAACTCTAGGGTGCGTTACGTCTTAAGTGTCTGTCTTACAAATCCTTCGCTCAAACTTTAAACTTACACTAAGAATAACAGCCACTTTGGCTTACCGGGGCGATGCTCTGCCTCCGAGGATCATCGCCCCTTGTGAGCCGCCGGTCCACGCACCAGCGCCTGGACTCGGGGGCTCATAGCTACACGCTGTATGCTCGATTTGAATCACAAGAACAGAGAAAATATGCCCTGTCACTGTCCAGTTCCAGCCATATCCAAGGTTAGTACTTCAAGTTAATTTTTGAACCTCTGTGAACACAAATAACGCCCAAACAATGTTCACACAAAACTGCTAAAGCCGTACGCATGCGCAAGCAACCTAAGAGTACAGCGATTCACCCTTAACGTCTACAGCGCCTCACACTTTCGAGAGACCGAACAGCAGATGGCTGGTGAAAATGCTACGAACGGTCAAGTTTTAATAAGGGCCTCTCTTTCCGTCGCTAAGTGTTGATACCTTACACCAGCACGCCTGAGCCATCCCGGCCACCACAACCACACATGCGCTAAACCACATTCACCTCAACAATCCCCACAACACCACAGCTTTCCCTGTTTCCTCCAGGCGGTTCGCCGACTATTTTAAGTTTGTTTACAACGAC
>NC_051415.1:22747192-22747322 GCF_015228065.2 Penaeus monodon
TCCCAAGGCGATTACCATCACACTTTTTGCTAGACGGCTAATTACAAAATATGGACACTGCATACATTTGCAATCATGTACTTCCGCCATCGTCTCCCCTTGTTCTCTCTCCTTCCCCCGTCGTTACTTT
>NC_051415.1:22747363-22750975 GCF_015228065.2 Penaeus monodon
CCGGGGCTTGGCTGACACCCCCCGCTGGGCTGAGGCCGTCCTATCGTAGCGGCCGACCAAACACAGATTGAGAACTCGTGTAAGGCTTTGGTGTCTGTCTGGCGAGGCGGCTTAGCACTGTAAAATTTATCTTGACTGCACCAGTATATAGTTTTCTCAGCATAAGCACTCGGCATAATCTTTCGTTCTCGCGTTTTTTGTGGGTGTGTGTGTCTCTCTCTTCTACTTTCTACTATTCACGTCTGGTTAGATATACATATTGAAGGAACAGATTAAGACAGTAGCTTCCAGATACAGGACCTGGAAGGACCTCGGAAGCAGATTTTCGTACATATATCTACACACATACATAAGTTAAACACTTTAGGCCTATGTCGACTTCACTCACAACTCCTAAACAACAAACCTCACACGCCGAATACAATTCAAATACGCAGGAAAGCTGAGATTATTCCTCCCTTTATCACTTCCCATTTGCTTTCTTACGCCATCCTCATCATGATCATCACTTCCCTTGCCAGACACGAGGGAAACCAGAGGGAGACGGAAAGGGGAGAGGGAATAAGGAGAGAGGCAGGGGAGAGAAAATGGGGAGAGGGAGAGGGAATGGGTCACGGCAAAAGGGAGAGGAAATGGGGAAGTAGAAAGGGGAATAGAAAATGGAGGAGGGTGGTGATAAGAGGGGTTTATATATCCCAGCCAATTCTCCTCACAAAGTCCTTGTCCATCCATACAACTTCTGATAAAATCAAATTAGCTCAATTAACTTCTTTACTCTTTTATATAATAACAGCTGACATTCTTAATACAGAAACCTTGTCCGAGCGAACATTCACCTCGTCCCTGCCTTCCTCCCCTTCCGCGCGTCAACATCAGGTGCCATTTGAGAGTGAGCCCCTCCGTAAAGCTTTCTCAACAACCATGAATTCTACCCTCATTTCCTCCTGCCTTTACTTACAGCAATTCACTACACACGAGCACCCGCTTGATACACAGTTCCACCCATCATGGCAGATCCTCGTAGCATCCATCATCATGGAGGGTGATTGCCTGGTAAACCCTCCTTTACAACTATTTTCTACAAATTTTAACCCTTTTCTTTCCCGACCCCCTCTCTGTCTCGGAGTTTTTCGCCGTCCTTCAAAAAAGTCCTACGTTCGAAGTGGCGTACGACGCGATACGATGATAAGGTGGCTGTAGAACAGTGATGATAGCGGAAGCCTCGCGTCGAGGCCATCTAGCGGCGAGGGCGCTCAATCTCACAACGGCATTACCAGACACGAGGCCCCTCCTCCCTGGCACGGGGGCCCAAGTCTGTCGGGGACCTTCGGGGAAGGTAAATGTAGCTGTGTCGTTTTGCCTCCTTTTTACATCCACCTGATGGGATGGATTACTGAAGCGGGTTCTTCCTCGCCCTCCCGGCCCATTACACGCACGAGGGGAAACGGTCGATATATTTCTATAAAATCATCGGTTTTCGAGTGCTGCTGCTTGCCCTGGTAACTTAAGTTTCGTTTCCTGCTGTCACACACTCCTAGGTCTAAGGTCTAGCCAGATGACAGAGCTTTGCCCCGATCATTACCTTTAATATTGAGCCAAAGTGTAACTAGAGAGCCATGGTCGAATAAATCGATAGTAAGTCAGAACAGCTTTGAGGGACAGCGATCATACTTCTAAATCTTAGACGATGAAAAGCAAAAACAAAGAGGAGTCCTGTTGCACCTAAAGTCAAGTTTATGGCGTTGAATTAGGAGGAAGCAAATAAGCAGTAAAGCAAGTCAAGAGCATCCAAGCCCCTGAATGGGAAGGGAAAGAGAGGCAGCAGACTAAGACAAGGAAGTCGGGGGAAACGTCTGATGAGGCTGGACGAGGCGGATCAGCCAGGGGGATGTGGGATGAGCGTCAAGGCGTGACAGGGAGGCTGCGTGTACCTGGCATTATGAGCGGGATTACCGCGGAGGTCAGGACGTGTCCCGACTGCCCTCGCACAGATGTGGCCTCCAGTGCCTCGGAGACAGCAGGAGTCGAGAGATGGGGGGGGGGGAGCTTAGGACGAAAGAGGAAAACCGGAGGGAGAACAGGGGGTCTTGCAAGGCAAGAATAAGGAGGAGGGGGAAGAAGACCTAGTGGCCAAGTTACAGTCATCTTCAAAAGACTGAGTGTGTTTAGAAATCCCGCCTCATTCATTCCCTGGCAGCGCATCAGTTGCTCATCACGTGCACTATCTGCACGAACCAATTCGTCGAGTCACCCAGACCGTCTTTGTCTGGCGGCAGAGCAAGACGAGCATGTCGTGCTCTCAAAGGTCCTAGCGAAGATGAACAGTTTCAATTTCAAAAAGTGAACAAAATCTACATGTAAATAACTTCCCGCTAAGGCTTCCACACTCACAAAAGTCGATACACAATGATGCCTGTTCATGCCAGCGAGCACACGTGAGAATTTGCATGTACAAACATGTACGAAGGCAACAAACACTCCTATAATCGCACGTATCCATCCCGGGAGACATCATAATCCAAACTAAAATAACAAAGCACACTCCCTATTGCATGTATCCGTCCCGGGAGAGATCACAATTCGAACTCAAAAGAGACACGACTTTAATGACGCAAAGGACGTGCACGGGCTCATCCTCATATCCATGATCCGTCACAAAGGTGCTGGAGACGCGAGGAAGGAAAGGGAGAGAGTGAGTGAGGGGGAGAATGTCCCATCATTCAAGGCCCAAACGCATTAATTCGCAAAACGCACTACTTTCTCCGCTTGATTATTCTTTATTTATACGTGCGAGGGTCTGTGTCTAACCTTTCATTTATTGCCATTTCGCATTTCGCTTCTAAAAACCCACGTCTCCTCATGAATTATTCTTCTTCGCTCCTTATATTTTACTCATTCTCATTCACCCATTTGCCGCTGTTCAAGCTCCAAACCTCCATCTGTCCGATTTATTTTTGTATCAAATTCTATGTAAATGGAATATTATCGCCGGCAAAAAAGGAGACAAATTGTTATTCAGACAGCTGGGACAATGACACACGAGGCCAATTCATTCTTGACAGAACATTAATTTGTGCTATCGAGGCCGAGCTTCGTGTCCTAGTCGAATCAATGGCGGATGTTAACACTCGGGGACACGCCACGGCCCCATCCTCCTTCGACTCGCCGCTGTGTCCATCTTCTTGCAAAATTTATCGTTGTAAATCTAGCCCGGACTTCAGCGTATAATTTTCGCATTCCGACAATTATATGCCGTCCGCAACACAGTCTCGAATCCTAGCAGAGGAAACAATGCTTTGACCATTCTGCGCAGCAATGCGGCATGGTGGAACCGGGGAGACAGTGTGAGTACAGTTCATCAGCTGCCGTGAGGGCCAGGTAATCCACCAGATACCAGACTGAGGCACACCTTGGTGGAGTGCCATAAATCTTGTGGCATCGTAACGCTCCGTGTGCCAACCCGAGCCTGGTGCCACACCCACGAGCTTCTCTGCCATCACACTGCGAAGCAGTTTCTTGTACAAGTGCGCATGAACCTGTGTGCCTGCCTTACTATTATTACTCTTTTTATACACTCACCCCTAACATAGAACAAATTATATGAACACAGAC
>NC_051415.1:22753507-22754524 GCF_015228065.2 Penaeus monodon
CATTCACAAAAGCACTTAAAATGAATCGAGTCCACTATTGCCGGATGTACGCGAATAGCTTATCAATACTACAATAAAAAGGGAGCAATTATCGAGAAAGCCCATGGCCTCTGTTGAAAGAAGAGGTTCCCTACACACCACCAGCCAAGCCACGCCCCCCTCGTCAAATCCACAAGGCAGCAAGCACCGTGTTCAGACACCGCAGCACTCTCGCACTTGCCTTGAAAACTCGCCATCATCAAGTCAGATCACGCATCATCACACCTGCACACGCCACGGCCAGATGCACAGACCGATGACGGCAATTCTAAGCAACATCTGTCTCGTGGTGTAATGAGCCCAAGCCAGGCACATAAAAAAATGAAACATTACAAAGCCTCTTTAGAGTTAAGGCAGCTCCCACTCACCTCTTTCTCGTCTTCCACCCTCTATTTACCTTCCCTAATAAGCATACTTTAATAATAATTTTCATTCTAACCCTTTCTTAGTTCTTCGTATCACCCACACCATATCCCCCCCTCTCCTGCCCCCTCTCTGCCTAGTAAGACGCTGGGCAGAGGAGCCCAGCCCGACGTAATAGCCCGGATAGCAACCGCGGCTAGTTTAATTCCGAAGATCACCACCGAACCCGGCGATGAAATGACGTCACGGCGGCTGTGCTTGTGAAGGTGAGGCGAGTATTCTCTTTGTTTGTTTACTCCCCTCATGTACCCGTCGCGCCTCTTCGCCGGGAGGACATCCACTGCAATAGATGTCAAATTGTCAAGATACTCTCGCTTTCTCTCACCTTTTTTTTCTTTTTTTCTGTTGTTGTTGATTGGATATACGTTTCTCATTCTAATCCTAGTGGCATCTACTTCTCATGATGATTACGTGCATTCCATTATCACTTATTATTCATCACCCTCCCGCCACACCTGCGTCCCATTACGCCCTTCGCCATCCTTCACGCCCTATCTGTATCAGCCCTCTATCATCATCGTTAGCAGTAATCTTTTCCACTTTCACCATTCCTAC
>NC_051415.1:22754585-22754748 GCF_015228065.2 Penaeus monodon
TGTTATCACTGCCAGCCCAGCGCCTCTTCTGCCATCACCGCAGCCGCCTTCCCTAACGATCCTCAGCATCACGACTATCAGTATCAACACCACAATCTCCACTCGGTGCCGGGAGGCGGTAGCCAGACACTGGGGACCAATAATTACAAGTGTCAGAGCTGGG
>NC_051415.1:22754788-22755849 GCF_015228065.2 Penaeus monodon
TGCCGGCTCTCTCGCCCAACACACAAACATACAAACGTTCCGCTTGCAACATACTGGGGACCTTCCATGTCGACGTAAAACAATTTAAAAAGGGTCCGTTACATATCCACTTAAACCACTTTTAAAACTCATCCCACTTGTCATACTCAGCTTGAAAGGCGGTAGACATCACAAATCATTTATTGTCAAATACTTATTTCACACATACTCTTTATATATATAAATTTACATTGATTGTCAAATTCTTTATCAAAGACCTTTGTATCGTTAAAACATTTTCCCGTCGCTCTCTCCTGCAGCACCGCCTTGCATACCGACCAAGGCGCCCTTTGAGCGTGTCAAAACCTCCCCACACCGGGTCTCCCTCCTTGCCATCGAGCGCAGGCCGGCCCGAGGGCGTGGGCACTCCGGCTCGGGCCCCCGAGATTGGCAGGTGACGTGTTGACGTGAGATATGAGGGAAATCTGGCGGGTGACGGCTTCATCCGCGCCTCGTTCTGATCCCTCGCAGTGAGTGTCAGACAAGTGCCCCGCCCGATGCGCTCTCCGGACACCGAGCCTTCCAAAACCTCCTTTGCGGATAAAGTATTCTTTCCCGAGCGACGTCCAAAGGACATCCAGACATCACGTGTCAGATATATCCACCCCGCGTAAACAGAGCGCCGTCCCATACCCGATGACCCCGAATATCGTGCACACTTTCGCCGTGATCAAAGAGAACGAAAACAGGAGGCATCTTATTCCCAACCGTTACAAATGGCGAGACAGGAGGAGATGGAGTGCAGACAAGCTAGGAATGCTTGGCAGCCACTGTACTATCAGCGAGGTGGCGGGGATAGTGCGCATTATGGCCTTGGTTATTATACGCGGAGCATACACAATCGTCACGATAAGCTCTCGTGTTTGTCTTATAGTAGCTACAGCCACGTAATTCTGAGTGACGTTTACGACATATTATGACCCCATCACTGAACTGCGTGCAGGTGAGACCCGCAGATACACCGGTACTCAATCTCACCTGTCACGGAAAGCCTAGCGTTCATAGCACCGTAAGGCCAACAT
>NC_051415.1:22756494-22758188 GCF_015228065.2 Penaeus monodon
GCGAATCCTATGACAGCACCGGAGGTACATCTGTGCCATTGATCAGTGTCCGAGATGATCAGGTGTACAGGACCGGCGCTGCCAGCAACACGGGGTCTGGCAGCTTGATATACACTCAACAAAATTAGACACAACACTATCGCGCTCGCAACCCTCGCCTTGTTTCTTAATCGCGTCGTTCCTCCAAAATCGAATGATAAAAGACTGGTATTCGCCGACTCAAAAAAGAACCTAACTCTTCTCGTAAATCGCCGGGGGAAAACGCGCCTAATACCCGGGTGATATAGAGACCAATATACCTCGGGCATAAAGTTGGAGTTAGCTCGTTATTATTAAACAGACGAGGAGACCGGCGAACACCTGTGCCGCCACATGCATCACGAACCCCGCGCCGCATAGCGTTTCCATTTCACCTGCTCGTGGTAAGGACGCCCACACTTAGAGTCCCTTCTCCTCGGCCCGACGTGGGTGTGCATGCGTCGAGAGCAACAGCAGATTACGACCTGATAAGATATTCAAATATTCCTGCTCTAAATGGCTGGACAATCAATTAATAGCCGGTACGACCAAAACTTCAACCTCTTGCACAGCAGATTAAAAAGCGCGGGAGAAGGTTGTGAGCGGCGGAAAAATGTAATCACCTTTGGCTGGTAATGGCTCGGTAATAAATCAGATAATGAGTTAGTTCTATGCAAGGAAACGCCTTGAACCACACACAATCGGTGGCCACCAGGAGCATCCCGCATTCCTTTACTAGGTCACATGCTCGGCAACAATTAGTAAAATGCTGCAATATAAATTCATTTTGGACTAGTTTTAGACTTCAAAGAGTTTACGAGGTACTCATCTATTTCTAAAAAGACATTAACATCACCTGGACACCCAGATTAAGGGGACCTCGAGAGAGGGGAAGCATCTAGCAGCTCTCCTGTTCCTCAGGCCCTCCCGGATAATCTCAGCTTACGACATTTACAATACTTGCTCTTACAAAGGGATGCTCTTCAAGTACTCACTGGCTTACCCGGCTTTCGCAGGAGTACCACACATGTGCGCTACATCCCTGGCCCCGCTCGCTCCCCTGCGATACTTGTGCAATGGAGCGAGAGCGAGAGAGATACGGATAGACAGAAATAAACATAGAAACAGATACATATAAAGACAGAAACATATATAGAGAAAGACTGAAACAGATATATATAGAGAGAGACAGATAAAAACAAATATAGAAATCGATAAATAACAACAGATATAGATAGACAGTAAAGTATCAAATCGAAAATATTTCCTTACAGACCAAATAACACACTACGTAAGAGGCGAAGAGCATGTTCCTTAATCTGGTTCTAACTTCTATCGAATTCGAGAGCCGTCAGTCAAGTATGAATTTTACATATACCACGAAGGGCCGAGCTATAGTGCTGCATTCACTATATCAGAATAACGAGAAGAAATGGT
This sequence comes from Penaeus monodon, assembly GCF_015228065.2. Classification (NCBI taxonomy): domain Eukaryota; kingdom Metazoa; phylum Arthropoda; class Malacostraca; order Decapoda; family Penaeidae; genus Penaeus; species Penaeus monodon. The sequence goes on from NC_051415.1 coordinate 22,757,950, forward strand.
TTCTTTCTACGTCAAAAATATCCCAAATAACAAAAAGATCTTTTGATCTTTATATCAAACATATCCTGGTTATATCTGGTTATTATATTATGTCAGTCCTTCAGGAAACAAAGGGAAGAAATCATTCGCAGCCCTCAGACATATCCGTGCTCCTTGGTGGCGAAGGAGCTGGGAAATCCTATTTGGGAATGAGAGGAGCGATGAGCAAGGCGAAGATTAAAGAAAGAGTGAGAGCAAGT
>NC_051415.1:22758293-22758358 GCF_015228065.2 Penaeus monodon
AAAGGAAAGACAGAGAGCGTATGATGGTATTTAAACTATAGAATGAGTAAGAGCGTGCATAATTG
>NC_051415.1:22758611-22758825 GCF_015228065.2 Penaeus monodon
GGAGAGGTGGCTGGCGGAGGAAGGGGTCTTGAAAGGTTCCTCGGAGTTGCGGAGCGACCGGCAGGACTGGCAGGCCCTTCAACAATGTCGCCATTCAGGACCCGACGAGTAATTACCAACCCTTTTTACTTCACTCCCCTTGAAATTCATAACTGGCGGGGAGACAAAAGCCGTCCCTCTAACACCCTGACAAGGCCCGTCTCCCGCCCGCGCG
>NC_051415.1:22759011-22759264 GCF_015228065.2 Penaeus monodon
GCAGGGCGCCACGACCTTTCCGGGCTACAAACGGGATAACGTGACTGTTCCAGAATAATTTTTCGCCGTTCCCTATTACTCCGGTGCCGTGAAAAGGGAAGTCACACCAAGGAAAGAATCCTAAATGGGATTAGCCTAAATACTCAGCCATGCAAAACATTTTACGTTTTCTAAGTTCGTATGAACTTCTGCCAAAAGTGTAACACGAAACTTAAAATCAGTATGATTAAAGTGATTTACTGCGCATATATAC
>NC_051415.1:22759492-22759851 GCF_015228065.2 Penaeus monodon
TTAAATAGGGAAAGACCGAGGTAGGGGGCTAAAGAGAGAAAAGAAAGATAAAGAGAGAGCCAAGTCGTCAGATGTCCCCCGAAGCAATATATTCTGGTCCTTTTAGAGGCGGAATCTATAATGTGGGTTTACTTCTTGCATAGCGAAGCGCATCAACCCCTGCCCGCCCCCTCTGCCCCCCCATTACCCCACCTTGAGTGATCCTGGGGTGCTCAGGCCCAACCTCGAGCCCCCGCCGCCATAATGCCCCTAGAGCCACCCCCCTCCCCCCACAACACCACCCGAAAGCCACCGCCACTGAGCGCTCTCATCAAAATGCAATCCGGATATTTTTCTTCTTCTTTCCATGTCTCTTTTTC
>NC_051415.1:22759904-22760032 GCF_015228065.2 Penaeus monodon
GCTGATGGTATCCTGATGCGGCATAGGTTACGTCGCGGCGAATGTTTGTGAGGGTTGGAGGATCTCCTTGCTTTCCCCGTCTCCATGCCACGAACGGCGCCAACTTGGGAGACAACCCGAGAAAGATT
>NC_051415.1:22760161-22761606 GCF_015228065.2 Penaeus monodon
CAAAGGGACCTGTCTTCAGAATCTGTTTTTCAGAACAAACTCCCGTGATCAGCGGGGCATTACGAGACATAACTGCGCTCGCCCGATAGCGATCACTTGGCAATTACAAACCCGCGGCGACCCTCAGGTGACGGCATCGGGCCGGCCAGGTGCAGCCGAGCCGGGGCGGAAGAGTAGGGGGCCGTATGACTATATATGGTTGATATAAAGCAGCGCTCCGGCGATCGGGCGACGTTACTTTTGGATGTTGTGTCAACCTGGGTGGTTTATGGTGTTCTCTCCCTCATTTTTCTCGCGGTTTTTATCTCGGGGGCTCGGGGATGCCCTCGCCTCCGCCTCGCGTTGGATTTTCTCTTCCCCGGCGAAGTCTCATTACCATTAAAATGGCCCGTGTAGCGTCTGCCTCGGTCCCGCACATTTTTCATGCCGAGTGATCCCTGGCAGCAGGGCCGGGGATGGCGGCGCGCCCTTGGGGAACGTCAACGGTGTACGCCTGCCGTTTCCAGGTCAGGATATGACACCCAGAAAGGATTAGAAAATATTCGGAATCAATTTGAGTAAAAGCTCCCCCCACATATCACGGCGGCCCGAACGTGATCGTATCTCACCAAGGGCAATTTGCATATCATCCTGGCTGACTTTACACCCGGCATAAATACCAGCCGGCATCATGACAAGAAAATGTTGTAAAATAAAACCTTTAACGCTCACAATCTTGGCGAGGGAACGTTCGTTTAAAAATATCCCATCCTACAGTCGTTCCGAGGGGGCAGGCCGGCCGCATCCCACCCCCCGCGACAAAGCCTATTACGAGCCTCACCGCGCCCTGCCAAAAAGCTCATTTTCCCCCACGCGGGCGCCGCGCGGCATCCGACCCGCCGTGGCTGGGGTGCGGGCAGGCATGTATTTGATCCACGGAGAGCATTGGGGAAGGCACAAATAAACACCCACAACTGAGCAACCTAATATTTACAGGCCTTCACCTCAGGCTGTAAGGAAAGGTAAGGTGGACCCCCAGGAGTACCTTGGCGAGGGTAGCAACAGACCGCCACTCGGGCCCTTTCACCCTCCATACACGCGGGCTCCGCCACGCCCGGTGCCCGCCTGCGACACATGCCCCGCGCGCCGCCTGCTTTCGGCCCGCGCGACGGAGGCCATGTCTGAGGCGGGAATCGAGGAGGGTCGCAAACATCATTTTAGTTACAATCGGGAATAACGTTGTCGATAATGTCACCATTTACGGATACTACAAATAATATCTAAGCCAAAATTTGAAAAAATAGTATAAAACCCAACACGCATGACCTGCCATTTCGAATAAGCCCATCTAAGCATTAGTGAGTCTCCGGCACAAAGACTGATGAACCAAAGTAAGACATAACTTCTAACATACACCTTAAATATCATCACTAATACTTGTTTTTTACCAATATTCCTGGTACTTT
>NC_051415.1:22761648-22762048 GCF_015228065.2 Penaeus monodon
GTAAGTTATCAATCCTCAGTCAAAGCTATCTGTCCCACTGGCCATCCATCACTCCCCTAAATCTGTCGAAATAATAAGTGACGTACATAGCAGAAAATAACAGACATTATCCATTATTTACGACCATATTTACACTGACACATTAGATCTGTTTCATGCAAATCATTACTAAACCCAGTCTGATGTCATTATTTAATCACGTAGCCTGCATCTGTGTTATTGCAACATCACCATTTCGTGAGATATCCTCCCTATTAGCCTAGACATTTACTAGAAATATATTCGTCAGCTTTTAAGTGTTTCCGGCACTCGTTGGTACCCGATCGCGCTTATCAGTACATCATACACCTACGTGTGAATTTACGATGTCGTTCTCATCTTAATATGTGCTACGTCCCTA
>NC_051415.1:22762352-22762528 GCF_015228065.2 Penaeus monodon
CTTATAGTATTCCCTCGTAGAGCCATCCCCCAAATGGCAGCGACAAAGCCCAAAAGAAACATGCGTTCTGTTATCTTTCCGGAGCCCGCGTCCAACCCGACCATTTTCGCCAGCCGTTCAGAATTCCTAGGCCATTTCTCTTCTCCAAGATGAAAACAGACCTGGCAGAGTTTTGG
>NC_051415.1:22762737-22763162 GCF_015228065.2 Penaeus monodon
AAGAGAACTTTACCTCAGGATAAGAAGGGACGAGTGGGGGTGGGCGGGAGGTCTCAATGGGATATTTGAGTCACCAACAGCTTTTTCTAGCAAACACGCAAACGCAACCAACATACGGCCGAATGCAATAATAGAGTCATACGGTTCTCCAAGCTTATTCAAACAGCCATGGCATTCGATCAGTTGTTTGCATATTGTCAAGGCTGTGTAACCCTTATTGCTGTCTTGGGGGTAATCATGATTGTCAACAGGACACCGCAAGCTTCCGGCATTTTAGTGTGTCTTCAGCTGGCATCCATATTCTGAAACTGGCAACAAGAAATGCAGACATTACTTACAATGTTACTCTTTGTCCATCTCGATGCCACATACCTGCGAAAAGAAAAATTGAAAAATTAATATAGAAAGTTCACAGCAGATCACGG
>NC_051415.1:22763374-22765124 GCF_015228065.2 Penaeus monodon
GGCATCAACCTACCCATCCAGTAGCTCCGCAAATGAGCCCAGCATAAATCTCGGGCGTGGAAACAATCCGTACAGATCCCATTGCTTATGTATCAGCTCTAATGACCATAAAATTCGGCATTACCCCCCAAGCTGCCGCCGCCGATAAATCTAGACACAAACAATAAAACGTCCCGGTGTGGAGCCGCTAATGATACATGGGGATGCCACGGCCGGGCCTCTGCCGGGCCTCTGCCGCTCGCGAAACCGGAGGCCGCGGGGGAAGCGCAGCCCGGCCGCGCCTGATACGCACCTTGGGCGTGAGCAGCGCGCCCGCCGCCGGTTTAGCGGAGGCAGCGAGTAGGCCTAAAGGAGGCCTATCTCTACTGGAAATCATGGCAATTATGTCAGCCAGATTGCGTTTGTATATTTATTGCCAAAGTTTCCATTGAGTTTACCAAGCCATTCCAACGGACACAGTCATGATATGTATGAGATACACTCGTAGTCAGATATGCTTATCTAGAAAAATATAAAAAAGAACCAGAATATGAAATTGCTGTGCAAGGCTCGCAACAGCGAGAATGTGTAAGAGGAAATATTTAATAATCGGGAAGAGAAGCAATATCAAAAGAGGATAGGCATAAGGCTAATGGGCGGAAGGGGGTGTCACAATGACGTCAGAGTGACACGAAGGGCAAGGCCAAGAATTGGGTGAAGGGTGACCTCGTGCCACCACGTGACTGTAAGGTGAAGTAATTGACGGCTGTGGGAAGCCTAGGTCGGGCGGGTCTAAGGTGTGGGTTACAAGTAATGACAGTATCAAGTGATGCTGCCACGCCCACACCCGTCTCTGCCCAGCATCAACACTTGCCATCACATCCGCCCCTGCTCGCCCACCCACCCTGCCATTCTCACTCTGATGTGTTGATCGTCAGCTGTGCCATCAAGCTCCTTCTGCAAGCCTCTTAACACGATAATGATATTATTACTACAGCTTGTTTTATCTTTAAAGGACAATACAGCTGGCGTCTCCCATCATACTCTCTCTCACAGAGACCGGGTGTGCCGCCTTCACACAATAACATCAAGCCCGGGATTTACTACAGGCGCATCCGCGAACAACCAAAGGCTACACTATCCAAAACGCGGCTTCCATTTGGACGGGAAAGTCACACTGCTGTATAATTGCGAGTGCACGGAACAAGGCCCCAATGTGATCATAAAACCAATTATATATACGAGTGGCAGCGCCAATGCAGGTGGAGGTCACTCCAAGCTAGAGTACTACGTCAGGAACTTTACTATGGCCACACACCTTTAGTCAGTGATACATTATCACCAGCCCCATAGTAGAGGCTTACGTAAATGCAATGCTAAAGCCAGGGTCGACTATGATCACCCTTCTAAAGCCGGATGGGTCATAGTCGACGCAGCCACAACGAGAACGATCATAACCACGCAACTAAAACCGGCCTCGACTACAACACACAACGGCGCAGTGAGGTTCATATCGGGACCAAATGCATAACGGCAAGGTCTCTAGCTAACCCCATTACCCGAGAACGAACGCTAAGAAATCCATACACGGAGGCCTACGCGAGGTCTGGCAACGAAGCATTTCTTAGCCACGTGTTCTTGTGTTTGCCACAGCCAATGTTCTAGGAGCTGGAAAAGAGCGGGAGGAAGAGGACGAGGTCTTGCAGCGGAGGATCCCATTATAACCAAGCGTGTGGCGCGGGACCAACATCAGAGGCCTCCGCATTGTAGG
>NC_051415.1:22766016-22766254 GCF_015228065.2 Penaeus monodon
ATGGTCGTGGCATGAGTAATGTTACGATGCGGCGAGGATGGTGATAATCAGTATTTATAATATACGATGGCACTAAATAGTTATAAAGGGTTGGAGCGACGGCAGCTGGGGTGCTGGGAGTGCCAAGAAGGAGGTGCCAGAGTGCCAACTTGATGACGTTGTTATTTACAAGATATGCAGCACAAACCTCTGCGATCACTCGGTCCCGCTCACAGAGACAAGGCTTTGCACTCGCTGT
>NC_051415.1:22766271-22768070 GCF_015228065.2 Penaeus monodon
CATTTTCATTCTCATTTTACATACTGATGGTGAAAGGGACTACTTATCAACCAGGCATTCACAGAAGAGGGCCTCATCATCGCAAGTGCCCACACCTATGTGCCCGACAGAAGAAAATGTATATATCGGTTTGATAAGAGTTTAAAGAGGATCACGCCCTTCACTCCGTCTTGAAAAGTAGCCTCATACACGACAGGTTTCGCCACACTCAGCTCAAGAGGTCGAAGTGGTACTTTAGGGATGAAAACGACCAAATCACCCGATTATTTACGGTTGTGTAGTATTGCGTAGTATCAATGTATTGTTTCAGTATATCATACTCTGAACTACCATCACCAGAGAGGCGTAGATAAAAAAAAAAGGTATACCTATAGTTAACAGAGATAATAACTTAAGAGTAAGAAAAGTCTGACGATTAAAGAGTGAATAGAACTATTAGTAATAATAGCTGTTCTTGTAACAGTTGTAAACTTAATTCCACTGGGTTAAATGGTGATGGTAGTGACTGAGACAATGCTATAGTAAAATAATAAATAGAAGGAATTCGTGCACCCATTTGAGAGTACAGCGAATGGGTGGGCGGCCAAGGTGAGAAGTCTCGAGGAGTGCCAGAGTCGACGCAGGAGAAGGGCGGCCCGGAAGGCGTGTGAGAGCCATCGTTGTGGGTGGTGATGGGCGGAAGCCGCGTTTTAGAAAGACAATGACGATCTGTGCGGCCACCGGGGCCGCTGTTTACTGAGGCAATAATGTTGTAATTGCCCAAACTTGATTTATGGCCCAGCAGTTATTTTGAGAAGTTGTGTAGTACTTACGAGAGGCTCATCTTCAAGCACATAACTCACCTCCGAGGAGGTTCGTAAGTGGCTCTCATCCTGACCCCCATTAACGACTCGCCATGATATCCTGCCTCGCCAGCGCCTGCCTCCGCTGCGCCGCGAACTAGCTCGCTTTCGCTCTCGATACGGAAGCTGGCGAAGCTTCATGCACTCACACTGCTACAATGTCGCTACAGCATCGGCCACCATTCAAACGAACCGAAAAAAAGGACCGCAGGAGGGTCAGTAAGGGCATCCTCGCGGGGCGCCGGTGGTCCCGGACGTACCCCGAGCGAAACTCATCATTCACTAAAATGTCTGGGCGTATTGACACTAGATAATACTAGTTAATGGTATCAAGGATCAACTAGGATGATCTTACGTCGAGAGATTCTTGCCCAACACTGTGAAAAGGATACAATTTCATATTCCGTTCGTCTTACACTCGCTTTATTTGCTTTACACACACATCACAGCTGAGCTACTGCGTCCAGACTTTGGCCGCTTAAGCCTCGCATTTCTTGGGCATTACTTTTTCACAGAGAAAACACATAACCCTGTGCGATTCATCAGAGGCGAAAATGAATGTACTTTGCGATAAGCGATTTCCCTGGCGCATCCCCATCCTGTCTGCCTCGCTGCCACAGGGGAAAAGGGGGGCGGAGGGAATGGCAGGTCGTGGCGGCGGCGTTGCGGCAGGGGGAAGTTGTCTGCCGCTAATGGAGTCTGCATGACATAGTAGGCGTTGTCACCCCCCCTCCAAGCTGAAGTGCATGATACACGGCGCTCGTTCATCACGCACCAAAATCTGAGCATCAAGTGAATGTGATATCATATTTGAGCGGCACGAGAGGCGACAGATGCAGCATGACAGATGGCGAGTGCTGAGCCTGTTACCGGAGCCTGCCGACCACATGGTTATTTTGCCCTCCTCTAACCTGCCTCGTCCTCGGCCCTCGTCCACGTCTTGTAAAGGATTCCTGG
>NC_051415.1:22768655-22769521 GCF_015228065.2 Penaeus monodon
TATGCAATCTCCGTTTTCCTGCTTGCACATAAGTTTGTGCAATGCACCTGCGGCTATGAGGATGCTTGACACACGGTGCCTGCCCCACTGAGCGCCGCGGAAACTGCACAGCCATTCGGGACACAGCCTCCCGATCCTTCTCTTCCGCACTATAAATATCTCTCATGCGCACTTGATAACAACGAGAGGACCTCTTTGCAACGGGCTTGATTGCACAGCAAGATCCGGTGGGGTCGGGTTACACGGCTGATGGGTGCCCTAACTACGCTGTGCTGGTGCCGAGGCCTCCGCCAGCTGCATCGCCACTTGCCCTCCACTCATTCCGTGTCCACTTGCTTCCCAACTCGTTCATTTTGGTGTTGCTTCACGAAAGTTCCTGCAACAAGCTGACCTAATAAAGCAACATCACATATTCGATCAGTATGAAATAGTGTCATTCGAAATTCCCTTTACCCCTCTCTATATACTCATCGGTTTATATTCAGTCCCTGTATATTTTCATCGCTCTACATTCATCTACACTGCCGCCGCTGTCTAAGCCCTATGTACTGATGCAGCCCTAACTCCCTGTGCCCACTCCCTGCTCCCGACAAACTGCTATGACCACTATTATCAAATCCATCGTTTGTCCAGCAGGCGGCGCTAGACATAAATCACAGGGCCGCGTCGCCATCACGGGGGCTCGCTTCATCCACAACAACTACGCATTCAACAAAAATTTCCTTTTGATTCAGCGCGAGGCTTAAAAAGAGAAAGCGAATAATCTAAATTCCACGTGAGTTAATCAACAATCGTCTAGTCGTCACAGAATTAATTACCGTAGCTGGCACGTGAAAATGTCGAGATTTTCTACTTACACGGTTCGT
>NC_051415.1:22769563-22771744 GCF_015228065.2 Penaeus monodon
AGTCTGCGGAGTCCATGGTCGAAGCAAGATAAAAATATAACTTAGGGGACGTCGCACCCTGTACCGACATCACTGCTATTAACCTTCTTAACCGCGCTAACTCCCGCCATTATGATTTATAGCGAGGATCACACGCACGCACCATTCGTATAAAAATCATCGCAATACAAGGAATTAACCGGTCGTAAGTGCGGAAACGGCAGGGGAGGGTTGAGCCCCGGCGGCTGCTGCATACAGATCAGAGGTGGTCCAAGTGCCGTCACACCCTTCAAGGCTTTGCTCTCGTTTGACACTGTGGGCTTCAAATACCCACAGTAATACTGCTCTCGTCCAGGCACTGATTTTTTTCTCACGGTTTGCGGCAGTGAAATAATACAGGTGTGTGTTCAAAACTTCTACTCCCAAATTAATACATCCGCTTTGTCTAAAAATACCACGAAAGACATAACCCTTTGCAATGCTACGAAAACTGCAGTAAATAGGTTACTTCCTGGCCATGAAGGAAGTGTGCAGTGTGCAATCGTGAGAGGAAATGAGAAGAAGGATGCAGTGTTTTGAGAGGTAAAATTTCTGTGTAATGTTGTTTCACAGGCATCTAATGCCAAGTTACAAGTGGCCTTACGACCACGCTAACACCCACGACGCCTGTCGCCCCTGGAACGTCTTCACCAAGAAATGCGGAGTGGCAGCAGTGTATCAGTGCCCCGCCATACCCGTCCGTGTAATACAAGGCGTCACATGCCAAATGCCACATCCCTCCCTCTTCACGTCATGATACTACATGATCCATGGCAGAAATTCCTGTTAACGTCGGCCGCTGAGAGGTGTGATAACACGACCCCGACCTCCATGGGCGACACTTGCCCGGCACACCGCTGACAAGCTGATGCCTGGCGCACAGAGGATGATGCTAAAAAGAACAGGAAAATGGGGACTTCAAGCTAATTTCCATCATATCAGATTTCGAACTTCTTTAAGTTGAGAGTTTATTCATGAGCGGCTAGGTGGCGGCCTTGACCAGACAGCTGCGGTAAGGCTCAGGTGGCCTCCGCTCCCCTCCCCCCTCACTGTTTTGACCAGCGACTGTCAGGGAGGTGTCAGCCGGCCGTCAGCGGTTCATTGTTCTTGTTCCAAGTGCCGCTGTCAGTCGTTGTAGCCAACAGCCCTTCAGAGTGTGATGGTCTCGTCGGTACCAAGGGTGATGAGCGCGAGTGGCCGGCTCCTTCAGCGGGACGAATGAAGCCAGCACTTGAGATCAAGCCTTAACCACCCTTCACAACAGACTTACAAGCACATACAAGTACCTCGCACGCCCTCCAGCTAATGCATACACGCCCTCGAGATCGTGTCTTAAACGCCCTTAAGAACACGCCATAAATTCCTCCCTGAGCGTGCCCTCCACGGCCCTAAAACATCCTCCGGGCCCTCCCTGGATCCTGCCTCACAGCCGCTCCCGTTGCCCGGTAAAGTGCGAAGGCGGAGACCCAGCCACATAAACACAATTAGGGAATGCAAGCACACACTTAACATGTCGCCCCCTCCTGCTTTGAACACAAACCCATTAAGTATCTCTTAAAGCCCGTCCATAACCCACTCCAACTCTGACTCGTCCATTCATAAACCAGTTGTAAACATCATGTTTATTTATCCTCCTCTCAGAAGTAGATACCACCGGGCGTCTCAGTGCTTGCTACCGGCACGATCCTCCAGCTACACCTGTTCTGATGCGTCTTTTAATGTTCTCATTCGCATCAACGCACTTGGTCTTCCTGCACTCAGTACTCCCCTGTCTGCTCGCCCTTTATCATACCCCTGCAATACATGCTCGCCCTTGCTGCTTTAGTCAACTATCTCAAGTTGGCTGCATCAATACACATCCTCACTTATTTCCTTGGAAAGTAAACTTGCTTCGTGTTTCTTCAAAACACACAAAAGCGTGTCTTCTCCCAATTGCAACAGCAACAGAAAATAAATAAAATACTAAAAAACGCGAATAAAGCTAAGCCTAACCTCTCGGACAGATTTTGCGTGGATCAAGACCTATCCTTTCAAAAATGTACCAAGCATCAGATTCCAGACTTAGAATTTATTCTTCGCAACAGATCTTCAGTAAACATTCCCTCTCGATTCCTATCCTTAAAAAATCACTAACATAACCTTGGTTACAAATATCTTACTCCG
>NC_051415.1:22771783-22771929 GCF_015228065.2 Penaeus monodon
TCTGAGAATCTGCTCCGAACACAACACCCTTTGAATCAACTCTTTCTGAATGCGTCCTCACACTTTTCGTCCTTATCTCGTGTTAAACTCTGTTCTCTTACAGCACATCCTCAGAATATGCTCTGCAACAACACACGCTCAGCAAA
>NC_051415.1:22771960-22772204 GCF_015228065.2 Penaeus monodon
ACACGAACAAACTCATCTTATCACACCATAAATTCTAATCAGAATCTTTTAAAGCGTCGATTGTTTAAATAGCCGAATACAAATAAACAGCGCCGGGATGACATGCCAAATAACTTTATCACGATGCAATTCTTCTCGTTTGCAATTTTTGCTTGCATCTAGGAATGATATATTAGTTTACTCGCTTCTAAGTTGAGTAAACACCAATTAGGTATCTGAGCCTGCGAACCACTCACCCTCCCTG
>NC_051415.1:22772289-22773481 GCF_015228065.2 Penaeus monodon
CTTCTCGCCTTTGTGTTCTGTTTATTCTCCTCTGTTTGAGTTCTACTCCTTTCCCTTCATTCATGCTCATCCAATTCGTCTTGTCTCTTCGATTGTCTGAATCCGTCTCTCCCTCCTATGGTTTATTTTCGAATGTTTTGTCTTTAACCTCGTTGGCGGTTATGATCGTCACAGCGGATCCGATATAAGTCAGATCATGCGCAGTTCCTGCTATCGGCTTCCAGTCTTTGCTCAGTTACTAAGGAAGGAGAGACAGCAGTAGACGCACCTCCGAAAGGGCGGCCGAGGCGAGCACCTTCCACAACTGCCACATTGGCGATACTGGAACGACGCGCCTTCCTCGTAGAACGACCGGAGCGGAGAGGAACGACGGCGAAAAGTTCCAGAGGCAAACACTACCAACAATCCTTCTGCAACGACCAGCGATACGAGCGACGTCGCAGACCAACACAAAGCAGCTGTAGCCTCGCCAGAACGACCGAAACGACAAAAGTACTACACTTTGAAGGCCGACAACGAGAGGCCCAGACGTCCTCGCATAGTGGGATAGACAGACAGACTCGCCGCTACTGCCACCCTGATAAATGATAATGATACTGATATTAAATGGAATCTTGGGAGGGGAGAGAGGGCCAAGGCACGAATGACGCAGGCCTTTGAGGGGAGACGAAAGGGGAAGAGGGGGAGAGGGGAAAGCAGCGGGGAGACGGTAGAGGGAGGGAGGAGGAGGAGAGGGGAGAAAGTCTAGGCGAGACAGAATGTGGGAGAGAGACGTGGCTGAGGCAACTTTGGGAAGGGTCGAGAGAGGGACACGGCGAGGGAGGAGGGGCGAGGGAGACAGACTGAACTATTATGGTTGATAATGCAAAGAGCTAAAATGCGGACGTAAAAGGATTTGTGAGCATCAAGCAAAACGAGAAAGAAAATAAAAGCGAACAAATAAAAAAATACCATGAAAGATTTAAAATTGGGTTGCATTTCACTTGTCATTATATCTTTTCCCCCCTTTTCCCTCATTAGATTTTCCGCGCCATGACACACATCAGGGGTAGTCACCACCAGCCACAGCAGTCACTTTGCCTACTAAACACAAGTGTGTCACTGTCTGCAGATCTCACCAAGGGAGTAGAGTCACTATGTCAACATCGCGTGCCCTTAGTGTGGTATGGTGTGCCGCTGCACACGCCACGCA
>NC_051415.1:22773544-22774144 GCF_015228065.2 Penaeus monodon
ACTTTCCACAACTAGTGCCCACAACAGAGTCCGGGCGAGCGGCTCGACCCGAGCCTGGCTATGAGGATGAGACCGGACAGCAGGTGGGCGTGGTGGCGGGCGGGTGTTCACACGGTAGCACCGCGAGGCAGCCGCCGCCCCCATCATCATCACAAACATCAGCCTTATGGGGGCTTCTACGAGCCGCATGATAGGTGGGAGCCGGAGTGCCACGTAGCGTGTTAAAAGAACAAGGCTGACCATAAGCACTGCAGGATGCGCACAACATAAACATGCAAATGAGCTAGGCAACAACTCCCGCCAACGACCCACGGGATCATGCCACTCTCGCATCCTACTCCTACTTCAGCGTGTACAAAAAAACTCTCCTGCGACAGGACGACCTACTGGCTACTATAGCCAAGCAGTAGACCGAGTTGGGACGGTGATGGCTCATCAATAAAAAAATAATAATTTTAACGTCTATAATTGCGGTAAGACTTATCCTGTAGAATGTGTGTTAAAGATGGTGATTATATGATAGAAACAGGTACGGTAAATAGGTAGTTATAATAGTTTTGGCATAATGATGATAACTGCACAAACAATGACGGTGATGAT
>NC_051415.1:22774256-22774342 GCF_015228065.2 Penaeus monodon
ATCCAGATTATGATGACGATGAAGATAAGGAACGTTGAACGAAATGCTCTGTAACACTCAACGTCGTTCCCCGTAGGGACAGCTCT
>NC_051415.1:22774769-22774978 GCF_015228065.2 Penaeus monodon
TTGTGCAAGATCTCAAGGAGTGGGACCTCCTGAACACGGCCCCGCGGATCACTTCCTGGATCCGTCAAGCGAGGCGACACAACAAAGAGTGATCTATGTATAGTGGGAGATACATAATGGCTGTTGGATAATGAGTATTTTTTTGGGGGGGGGGGTGCTTCTCTCTCTTTTTTTTTTTCTTCGTCTGCCTCACTCCACTCTCTTCCTTG
>NC_051415.1:22775233-22776077 GCF_015228065.2 Penaeus monodon
AAGTCCTCTCTCCGTCTCTCTTCCTCTCTCTCCCGCCTGGTTCTCTCTATCTACCTTCTCGGCGTGCAATCGGCGAGCAGAATGCGTAAAGATATGATCTAACAGGATAAGATAGGATATAATGAGCCTCAAGATGGTATCTCACGAGTGGTTAAACAAAGAAAAGCAACACGGTGAGAGAGCCCCTCTCGAGACAAGTGGCGGAGAGAAGTGGCCCGAGCCGGGATGGACACCGAGATAAAATAGTTAAAAACAGAGCCATAATGAGGCAGAGACCAAACAGCGCATTCACTGAGAGAATAAATTTAGAAATGGGAATGAGAATACAGCAGACAGAAGAGTTTTTAATTCAACTGAATAGTGATAACATAAGGAATATTTTACTAAACAGGCAAGTAAACAAAGCAAGATATAGATCATAATGCCTGATGAAAAACAGGTTGACTTTTTGTGTCTGAAAGGGTCGACTTCAAACGGCTGTCAAGCCTTCAACGGAAATCCAGTCATTTAAAGCTTGTTACAACAGTTGGGAAACTTATAAACTAGACTACATAGAAATACCGATGGACGCGAACATGCAGGCAGGCATGCACGCACACATCCGAATTTACATATCAAAAAGCAAATCCACCAAGGAGTATACTTACAAGTTCAGTCAAATAAAGGGAATGCAATCGCTGTCCTTACCTGGAAAAAAAAATACTTTTAGAAAATAGGTAATTACAACCTGAAATTAATGTTATGACTTTTATAAAATCCATATCATGTTATAATTTGCAAAATCATAAATATTTAAAATACCACACATATCCTCACTCACTCTCACGGTTTTTATTTACAAAAT
>NC_051415.1:22776359-22776839 GCF_015228065.2 Penaeus monodon
TAAGGCAGACACGCCCCGCTACAACGCACAATCAGAGCCACGACTTGCTCGCGAATAAAGAGAAGTGGAAGAATTGCAACAATCAACACGTGAAACACAACCATGATAAAGTAATGCGGTAAGAGAAACGAGCGGTAAAAAACGGAGTATCACAACGCACAGAAAGTATTGTCGTGCGGCGCAGTATTTTCTGGAGATAAAACACTAAACGAAAACAAAACAAAAACGTTTCACTTGCAATAACAAAGCGAGGGACACGGGAGCGAAGTGCGGAATAAGGGAAGGAATAATAGGAGAGCGGGCATTGGCACAGTGCAAAATGGATTACCCCTAACGGTGCATTTCACTTCCATACACTGCAAAGTACTACGGGGTCTTTACTCGTCTCGTGCGCGGTCTTACAACCATTACTCACAGGCCCCATTAATCACCACTTAATCCCCCCCATTAATCAAACAAGTGCTCCCCATCCGGCACAGG
>NC_051415.1:22776875-22777404 GCF_015228065.2 Penaeus monodon
TCCAGCCTCGGTAGCCACCAGTTCCATCTCTTTATTTACTCCTCATTTGCATAGTGTCATAAAAAATGTTAGCAACAACTATCAATCTCCAAGTTCCATGCGTGTTAGTAATTATCTCCGCCGCCTGAGCTTTACGAGTATTACAAAGGAATCATTTTTTTGTGTGTTTATATATAACAATCCTACACGCGCTGAATTTAACAGCCGCCACAACATAAAAATATCGCGATGCAGCTGTTGACACTCGACCAAAAACAAAATAAACGCACTGATGTCACCAAGATCTCAAGTTCACTAATAGTACGATGCATTACTGCCTATGTTCCTCTCTCTCTTTGTTGCTTTCTCTCTTTGCATCTGTTTCTGTTCGTCTCCGCTTTAGCTCTTCCATTATTTATCCTTTCCCTCTTCTCATCAAAATTCCACCGACAGCCCCGGCCCCATATCCCTCCGTATCGCAGCTCTCCACGTCGGCCTCGCGAGGTTCGAGGCGCCGGGGGATCGGTCGCAAAGGGGCCGAGGGCCGTGC
>NC_051415.1:22777446-22777868 GCF_015228065.2 Penaeus monodon
ATGAACGGCCGCTTGTGACGTCAGACGAAATGCAATCGCCACAAAGCGCGAGGGAGAAAAACACCGCGAGAGCTAACAAGAGAAGAGTTGACCACCACATTTCTGTGCATGTGAATGACGAAAGGCGTGACGTGTGATCAAGCAGGTCAGCGGGGCATTGCTGCTGGAGGCACGCACGCCCGCTCTACTGCCTACCCACCCGTCCGGCCGCCAGGAGGATGTCGTTCAATTTCAACATGCAACTGACAGGAAGACCAGATAATGTGAAAGGCTCCGGAGATCACTTCAGTATTAACATAAGAAGATACATACAAAGTAAGGCGCGGGAAAGACCTAATGTTCAATTTGTTGCGTGTTATCGTTGTATTAACATTAATCTGCACAAGAGAGAGGTTCCTATACAGCGTGAGAAGCAAATGCAT
>NC_051415.1:22778393-22778571 GCF_015228065.2 Penaeus monodon
AAACTCTACATAATTCACGTCTCTCGCCATCAAGTTTGTGGAGTATTTTAGTGAGTTATTGCTAGCGTGAGTGGCACGAGGACGGTCGGCGTGACGACCACTGACAATGGTCTTTAACTGGCTTGATCAACCCGACGACACGAACTTACCATGGCGTCACTCCCACCCCAGCCCTGAC
>NC_051415.1:22778608-22781259 GCF_015228065.2 Penaeus monodon
ATTCTAGCCGCCATCCTCATCCAACTATCCTCCCTCTACCATCATATCCACTCTACACGGCTGACCTCTGACCTAACTCTTATTCTAATCCCCTTTTCGCCAACCCATACACATTTCAGAATGTCTCCGTATGGTGTCAAAGTTCGAAATGATAATCAAATAAATCCTTTAGTGCCGCGGTTGGCGTTTTTATTACCTGAGCTCTTGAAGTGATCATAATCACACTACATAAAGGTCTATATAAAATGTCTTGCATCCCTTATCCAGCGTATGAGACCTTGCTCTGCCGCTGCGGCTGACCAGGATGGACGCGCCTACAGCGCCCCGTCCATGCGCGTAGCATGTCTAAGTTCCCCAAGCAGGTGGTCCCAGGAGGCACAAAATGTTTTAGCGGGCGAAGAGACACGTCCCGAGACGCCAGCTCCCCCTGTCACATCACTCGTCCGCGACTAAACAAACGAGACAGCAGCAGTGGCTGTCAAGATAGCTGGGTGACATGACAGCCCGTGCAGAGCCGAGGTGCCACCAGCCACAATGACGTGACAAGTGCCGTGACAGAGTAAGTGCCATAACTGGGTCCCGGGCACGCTCATGATGTCATCACCTGCAGCCTGCTCCCCTCGCATCACCAGCCTACCCTCACCGCCCTCATTCGCACGCCACGCCCCCTCTACCACCTCCCTCCCTTCCATCCTGAAGCCACGACCTCACTGCTGCCACCATCCGCCCATCCTCAAACAACAGCCCTGCCTGTCGACACCGCACTCCCTCTGACAGCACCAACTAAACTCATCGCGTGCTGACACCGCCGTCTCCCTTGCCCTATGATCTCTCTTACTGACACCGTTGCCGTGGCTATCCACTCGACCCACACCCTACAATGACAATCATTCTGACAACGCGACCTCTCCCGCCGCCCTCTCCCTGACATGACAGTCGTTATGATCACTCTCACTTGCTCAGCCATCATGCATTCCCCGGACCACTCAGGCTCTGTCAGCGTCGTCTCACACACTTTTACTCTGTTGATAATTTTTACTCCTAAAGGGGGCGATGCTCATGACAGTTGTGATGTTCTACAAACTGGATCAACCTGACACAACTGCCACAGCAACCACGAAGTATATCATCTTAATGTGTAAACTTGAAGCAGGTCCGGGCCGTCGGAGTGACGGGGAAGGAAGCGCGACGTGGGAGCGGGGAGGCGACGCCGGGCGGAGGGCCACGGCGGGCAAAGGGCCATGCCAACCGAGTGCAGGTAGCGTGGGACCTGCCGAGACCCGGCCGTGCAAGTGCAAGACGCCCCAACATGCTGATAAAAGTCTTGGTCCCGCAGCCTTGTCATCGAAGCGTCAAGCGACGTGAGGGCCTCCCCGCTAAGCCCTGCCAAGCTTGGTTTTGCTCGTTTTCGTGTGCCCAATGCCACATCGGGCCAAAGCAATATGGGGAGTGGGGCCAAAAAAAGAGGCCAGTTGGGAGAAGGAAGAACACCGAAGGAAACTATCAGCTGTAAGAAGCAGCAGCGTCATCAGCACTGGCATCAGCAACACATCTCCAGCTCATTACCGAGTGACACTTACTACAAACTAGTATTTAGAAGAGAGATAATGATCCTTCTGGAAGCTGAGTTACCGCCGCTCTTAACCGTGAGCAAGAACAAAGGTTGATACGGGTTTACCCGACTCGAGATAATCATGAAATTGCGGAACGTTTTGCAGTATCACGCTTAGCATCTCCGGCTGGAAGCGAATACACCAGGATGGAGCGTAGCGCCATGTTGTCTCAACGAGCTCACAACACCCTAGAACACGGCAGGATCACACGAGGCTACACAAATATCCCACAACAAACGACCTCTTAATTAACTCTGCCACCAACTCAGCCACATGCTAGGGCCCATAACCTCCGAACGATCATGTTTACGCTGGCTGTAAGGGACCCAGCGCTGCCCCTCCCGACCCCACCGACTCCCACACGTCCACCCACTCGCCTTGGACCAACGGACGCCAAGACACACCATATGGAGTTGTTTTTTTCTTAACTAAGCCTACCATTCCCTATATTCTATACATTTCCTTATATCGTTCCTTACTCTTTCTATTATAAGTGGTCTTCCTTCTGCCCTTATTATCATCCTGCCGATGCCCAGGCGACATCACCAACGGGTGTTACAAAGGCATCTGTCACTTAATCCTCCACTGCCACCTGCTAATAAAGTCGCTTACACCACATGGACATCAATCAAAACATTCATAGCACTGAAGCCCAATCGAAAAATCTGTTGCTCTAAGTTTTCGCACAACCTTAAATTTGTGAATTATTCAGAGGTTCAGAGTTCAGTGCCTATCCTTTTGTTGCAAAAATACAGTTCCCCTGCAGTATAAACAACCCCAAAGATATCTCATCTCTGGAACTATAAAACTCCGTGTTCCCTATTATACAACCTGAAACTCATCCCAACGGCATAACCATCACACGTCTACTATCAATTAAAGACCATAACCCTCAGCATTGTCTTCCTGCGTACCAACAAGCCCTCTCACACCCTGCAACATCCTTTCTCGATGCATAAATTCAACGAACACGCTCCACTCAGCACGGCCATCAACTCAGGCTCTTTCACAATCAACCTTCGTGGAAGAGTAATCAGA
>NC_051415.1:22781488-22781959 GCF_015228065.2 Penaeus monodon
TAAGAGGTACATCCTCTTAGGACATCAAAGTATTAGCCCTTAGTTCAGCGATGACCTGCGATTATCCGCTGGGTTCTTCACTGCAATTATGAAATATATAATTCCTGTGGGGAAGAGAAAAAAAACTACCCATAGCAATCAACTACAGCCCTATATTACAAAAAGAAAAAAATGAAGTGAAAAGAAACACGAAAAGTAAGAGTAGGTTCAAAACAGAGAGAGGCGTAGATAAAGCGCGACGGCCCTTGTGCACATGACATGTCTCCGCACACTTTTGTCCCCCATCTAAGCGCGACGGTAACCAGTACTGGCCGACACGGTCATCCCAAAAGTCTTCGCTCACTTCATTGTCCGCAGCCTCGCTAGCCATCCAGGCCTCGCGCTCCTCTCCTGCCTCCCCAGCTCATCCCACAACCTTTCTCTTCATTTCTTCATTGCCGCTCCTTTCTCATCCCCAGCTTCCCTCTCTCC
>NC_051415.1:22782085-22783331 GCF_015228065.2 Penaeus monodon
CTCGTCCTCCTCCTCCTCCCCCCGTCTCCTATACCCACAACACCCATATGCCTGTCTATGCCTTCCCCTCCCCTCTCACACGCCAAGCCGCCCCCTGCACCCTCCCAACCTCCCCCCAATCGACCCCCTCCCCTCCTCCTCTCCTCCCCAACCTCCCACCACGTCTCTGCCTCCTCCCTCCTTTTCTCCCAGCCTTCCTCTCTTTCGCTCTGTCTCTCCTTGGTTTATCACTGGACTTTCTGTACCTCCCTCGCGGACTTCTAGAACTGGCGATGTTACCGAGCTCATTCCAAGTGGCCATCTGGATAAAGCTAAAAACTTAAAAAGAAAAACTTGGGTAACACTTGGAAGTTAAAGCTTTGTTAGAGGAGGTCCGAGTTGGTCCCGAGGCGAGGTGGGTAAGAGGAACAAGGCAATAAGTACAGAGCACAGCGGGGTGCCCACCTCCCTGCCCCCCCACCATGCCCGCCGCGCAACTCCACGTTGACTTCACCCACTTGTGAGCTTCATTTAACTTTAATGTTAATCCTGGATGCACCTATGAACCTAACAACCACGTGCAGAGTTTTGCCTCCGAGTAACGGGTGCATAACACAGGCCAAACACCCTCGCGTATACCCAGCGACCGAAAGCTTGGAAAAAGTGTAATTAAAAACGTTGTAGGTAACGTCAACTAGGTCGTCAGCCATACCCTCTCTGGGACGGATCTCTGCGCGACAGTATCCGATCCCTACCCGCAGCTCCTGGGAACACCCGTTAAATAACCACACAACATTACAAGGGCCAGCACATCCATATATACAACACGTACTTTGCGTAATCAAAATTGCGTCTACCTGGAAACATGCTCTGCATTCAACGCGTGTAAACGCATGCATATACAAAGGATGCTAACCATTATCCATATAAAACAAGTATAAAATGCGTTACATTTACCGCGCCCGTTTATTCGTTGACAAGCAAATACATATGCATGCCATCTGCCCTCATAAAATATGAAGGCCTGCATACTCTTTCATTAAGTTCTACTGAGACACTTCATACTTTAAGGCTATCGACATTTTTTATATTTCCTAAATGTTTCAAATGCCGTTTTCGAGTGATACTTTTCGTATGTTGCTCCTTATCAGATTATCCGTGAGGATGAGGCCCAGATGTGAGGGCTTGGTGATGAGGTTCACTGTGAACGGAGACTCCCGGGGCATTATGGGAATGTGAGGTTCCTGGGGAGGATGTATGAGGCTGA
>NC_051415.1:22783368-22783944 GCF_015228065.2 Penaeus monodon
TGGGAGAAGGGTCTGTGGAATTCGTTAAAGGGTACAGCACTACTTAACGGTTAAACTACACAAAACCTGAAGACACGATCGAAAGTTAATTCCCTTCAATTTGAGCCGCGTTTTTTTATTATTGTTGTTTTCCTTTTCCTATCCTGACATCGACGACGTATTTCCAGTAATCGTTTTCATGCTAATGTGCACAAAAATAGCTTCGGATGTCGACAGCAACAGTGAGACTGCAAGCTGCGGGCGGATGAGTGAGAGCAATCAACGAGTTTATGAGGATGAAGATGTAAGAGGATCAGTGAGGAGTGCAGGGGATTAATGTGCAAGTGGGTTTAATATGGGAATCAGTGAATTAAGTTCACGCATTAACTACAGTCTTAGGAAATTAAATGAAAAAAATAGTATGAGCAGATACGAGTGTGAAGGGATCAGCGGGGAAAACATGATTTCGAAGAGAGTGGTGGCATTGCTCGCAAAGGGGAGGGGTGGAGGGCTCCAATAGTCGAGTGCGAAGGACCGAATAGGAAGAGTGTGGCATTAGAATGGTCCGCCATCACAACACCGTTCACGCGTAACTGA
>NC_051415.1:22784323-22784484 GCF_015228065.2 Penaeus monodon
TATCAGACTCCTCAACTTAGCGGCTCCACAACACCGTCTTTCTTAATCGCCCGTTTGAAGTGCTCCAAAAATACAGTTCAGTTGTACAATAGTAACATTAACTCATTTAGCCGAACTTAAGACGTCTAGATGTTGTGTACATCGCAAAGAGGACACGTCAT
>NC_051415.1:22784514-22785011 GCF_015228065.2 Penaeus monodon
GGTTAGTTAGTTTATTAAATAATGTTCCACCTATTTCCTACAAAGAGGCCCGCCACTTAGACTGATGCGTCGAGACACTTTTATTCATCCTTTTTTGTAAGGCCGACAAGTGGCAGCAACACACACTTAATGAGAGAATGCTAGACGCAGAAGAAAGGAAAATATGCCACATCACGTGAGAGAGAAGACAAACGCATGGAACCAAAACACAAAAAGGGGAAAAACAGACACGAACGGATAAAGGAGAACACTCCCATATCCAGCGCCATCCACCGTTGTTGTTTTCATTTCCGTTCCCTTGCGGCGGCAGGCAAGGGCGAGCATCATCCCGTTCCCCTCGACTCCCCTCGACCCTCTCTCGACCCTCCCAGGTGGGATCCAGGCCAGGGACGACTTGGCCACTACACAGGCACACACACACGAATGTCAAGTATCCTTTACTAAACGTTTGTCGACCGTGAGAACATAAGACCAACGCGGGCACGAGATGCTCCAGC
>NC_051415.1:22785038-22785388 GCF_015228065.2 Penaeus monodon
GCAAGGCACGTGGTAGTTGTATCACAGTCGAACAATGATAACCTCTTGAAGGGAGGAGGGAGGTGACGCGGGCTTGTCAAGGGGATGGGAAGGTTCTGATCACAAGAGGACGTCGGAAGAAAGGCGCGACTCTGGGTAACATGGAAGCCGGGAGAATAATGAAGAAAGAGGCCCGTAACGCTCGAGGTGTAACAACTGAGCATGGAGAAAAGAACAAAGATTGAAGAGGAGAATAAAGAACCGTGAGAATGGAAAGGCCAAACGTGGAAAAGGGGACAATAAACGAAGGTTTTGTGGAAAGGAGGAGATGAGGATGGGTAGAGGCAGGGAAAGAGTAAGACTAAGATAAA
>NC_051415.1:22785466-22786000 GCF_015228065.2 Penaeus monodon
GCAGCGAGGCGTGCGTGAAGCGGGGCGGGGTCTGCGGTTCAGCGACATGACACTTCCGCTCCTAATATGCAGATCACTCACGCTAGCAATCACGCCTAACACCCGCCACGCTCGCCATGCATTGTTCACAACTACCCTCGCACGCCGCAACCTGCTGGACATAACCGTCACGACCGCAAAACGCGCAGCATCAATGCCACGATCCATCCAGCCCATCTCATCCCGGGTCCCTCGAGCGACCCCCTCCACGGCGCCCCCGGTGGGCGGGGAGGGCGGGAGGGTGTGGGCGGCCTCGCCAGGCATTCCGCATGATAACGCCAATATTTCAAACACGTCAACAGACCGAGCTTCCCTACAGCCATCGCGATTATGTCAGCTCAGTTAACAGCTGCCAGGTCAAACCATGATGCTCTTCGCCTGTATAGTCCATGGCCAATTGGCCATTGCTGGACGGAGGAGAATAGCCAAAGAGTGGGTGTGGGAGAGTGAGGAATAGGAGGGAAGAAGGAGACTTCAGGCGAGGAAGAAATAATG
>NC_051415.1:22786113-22786389 GCF_015228065.2 Penaeus monodon
ACATGAGACTTGTGAATAACCAAGGACTTTGGGGTTGTACCACTGCCAGCGCCATCGGACTCCGTCAGCCGTGGTGAGGTCGAGTCATTCTTTCATCACTGTTTATGTCTCCAATCTTCTCTTATTGAGACAAAGAAACGCCGTCACTTCCCTTGGACGAAAAAGATGAAGATTTTATTGCTTTCAAAGTCATCGATTTCCTTGGGGAGCGGGACATAACCGAGCCAGACATTACGCAATATGAACGCGACCATCAGGAAGTAACAAGACATTCAC
>NC_051415.1:22786424-22786587 GCF_015228065.2 Penaeus monodon
TACAAGCATTGACAACTTGCACTCAAATGAGAAGTGTTTCAAGGTCAAGCCAACGGATAAAAGGCAGCAATATCCAAACATCAGCGAGCGGGTCCGGCGCCCTAGATCATACATCGCATGTCCGCACCAGACAGCAGGTTGACAAGCGGATGGACACAGGGCG
>NC_051415.1:22786625-22787774 GCF_015228065.2 Penaeus monodon
CGATGGCCGGCACTAACGAGGGTGGGCGCGCCGGCGGTCACAGTGACGCGAGAATTAGAGTTTTCCTGTCCGGGCCGCTCGCTCTGACTGACATGTTGTGTAATGGCTATTTTACACTGTTTAACGATACTCCCAACTGCTGAAACTCGAATATATAATTATGTAATGATTAGCGCCCATTCGTGCGTGTGTTTATTCGTATTTAAACGCCAAGTCCCGAGGGCAAGGAATAACCAGAGTGCATGGTGCTAGCGAGACAAGTCCGGCGGGAGTGCGAAGGCTGCGGCGAGGATTGGCCTACAAGTGCGACGGTTGTGGTTCAGTACGTGCTGGTTGTGGTCAAGTAGGATCTCCGAGTGCGACACTTGCGGCTCCTCTGTGCCCTGTCAGGCGACAGTTTGTGTCCTAGGAAATATATGTCTATGACAGGTGTTCTCTTGGGGAGCCCGGGTATGGGCCTCGTCCTTTTCAAAAGCATTTTTGTTACGGCCTCAGCATCGGGTGTGCCCCCCTCAGTGATGGCATTGTGATTGTGGTTCGGTATATTTTCTTGGGTGTTAATGTGACGTCACATGGCAGACGAATGCGACCGAGGCATCGCCGGACGGAGCTGACTTCGCCCGAGTCCCACACATGTGCCGAGGAAGGGCGTGTCGGTTGGATGGGGCATGAGGGCTGGGGTATGAGGGCTGTGGTCAGCTGACAGAGGCACCAATGACCTCGCAGATCATTCAACTTTTAGCCCGTAGCTGGTCCCCGCTGCGCTAATCATGGCCGACCAGTTTATGGCAGTGGGGTCGGCCCCGTAAACCAAACACGACGGGGTGCCTCCGCTGCTCGGAGCTCTCCGCCTCGCCAACCATAATATTCCCACACTAAACGTAACCTACACGACACAAAGACGCCCAGCCAGCCCATCGAAGACGCCATCTATAACTGCGTCGAGCGCTTAATCGGAACTATCAGCGTCAATCCAACTGAAAGTCTAACCAATCCGGCCAATCTTATTTCTAGTCCTTCTCCAAAGGGCTCTCGCCACACAAAGCACATCGCGCTCCTTCTCGAGATATCGCGATATCAAAACATCCTATGATGTCGGGACCTGGAAGTTCTTGAAGAGAAAAGGGAAGAGAGCGTCTGCTATTGAGA
>NC_051415.1:22787791-22787888 GCF_015228065.2 Penaeus monodon
AACGTGAAACCGACTGCAGGATCCGTTGTGATTACGGACCTTCCAGCTCATGTACAACAGGTGTGGAACAGCAAAGTACGTGAGAGTTGTGGATAGA
>NC_051415.1:22787918-22788731 GCF_015228065.2 Penaeus monodon
CCCACGTGAAAGGTGGTGTGGCGGTGGCCCTGCGGGGGGCACATCGGCTATGCTCGTTGGAACACTGCACGCTACACTGACTGCCATAAATACTGCACGCACAAACTACCTGCACTTACCACTCTGCCAGTCATACTTTTTAAATAAATGTGGTAATTAAAAGACATTACTTTTGTAATAACTATAATATGCATGGAAGAGCCGTAATTAACGTATCTGAATACAAATTACGTAATCTGTTAAAGTGATTTGGCGAAAAAAAGAGGGAATGTCACAACCAATAACATCCAACGACTTTACGACTACACACACAGCTTTTCTTTTTTTCTATCCATTTATCTTTTATCCCTTTCATTTATTTATTCTATTTACTTCCCCTTGCCCTCGAACATAAGCCCAAGGTTGGTGATTCCAACCAACGGTATCGACGGTGCCGTGACTATTCCAAAATACGGGATGGTTGCTGAGTGACATAGGTCCGTGACGGACGCTGAGTAATGCGATACATCAAGCCTAAGGAGTAACCGGTACCTGATGCACAGCGAATACAACAGAGCTGATAATGTGTACCTACAGCAACTGACGAGTAACTGGGCTATTACACATCTGTACCTGTGACGATTGGAGCAGTGCGCGACACCTGCTGTAAATTCCGAGACTAATGAAGAGAGAGAGAATACTCCTACACTGAATAAACGCTCCAGCCCAAGACCGCAATGGTGTACTGACGTCCTCGGTACAAGATGCAACATGACGATACATGGACGTAGCATGAACGCTGTGCAATGGTCACGTGGGAATACACGACAGCTT
>NC_051415.1:22788936-22789219 GCF_015228065.2 Penaeus monodon
GGGGGTAGGCAGAGACAGGGAGAGGATAAGGGAAAGAACACAAAACCATCACAGGTAATATATGAGGATAATAACACCCAGTCGGACAAATTACTGACACTTGCGGACAAATCTTGGGAAACTGGAGGCACTGCACACAAACTACAAAATTCCTTAATGAACAGGTCTGTCCCTTAAAGACAAATAAACATCCAAGGCAGCCATGTAATCAGGTAGGCAGGTGGTCTCAGGTACCATAAAACCTGAACGTGAGGGGTATAGGCTCCTCCAGGTAAGTATTCCA
>NC_051415.1:22789558-22789758 GCF_015228065.2 Penaeus monodon
ATACATAGAGGAAGAAGAAACTAGGGAAAAAAGGATGAAGGGGAAACGCGCACGAGTGCAAGCGACAAAAGTCAAAGACAAAGAAGAGGACTAAGGAGAAGGAGGAGCACGAGAAGGAAGGCGAGGAGGAAGGGACGAATAGACGGGACGGCCACATAAGGAAAGGCCGGAGTACTGGACGCGACGCTGATAAATTACCT
>NC_051415.1:22789858-22790538 GCF_015228065.2 Penaeus monodon
CGCTATAATAGCAGAGGAAGGCAAGGGGAGTTGGCGCAGGCGACGCGTGACTACGGAGGTCAGTGGCTTGCCGGATAAATTACCTATTGTAAGGAAAGATCGCACAATAAAACAACACGCGTGAGGGCGACAACAATGGCGATTTTGTTTCTGCTTCACAATATTCTTACATCTGTTGTCTCTCTTATCTTTATTATCTCGGTGTACTTATTGCCACTGCTATTTCGAAGCTAGTAATAAGCTACTATTCAGTGTTCTTCCTACTACTATTTCCGAAGTTTCGGCTGCTTGCTCCTACTATTACTACCGCGGCAATCATTGCTGCTATAATTATTCTCATTACAACTACTAACAATAACAATAAAACTCACCATTACAAGTGATAATAAAACCTCAATAAACCCATCACCAACGACTTTATCAAGAATAGCTGTAATAAACAAAAACAAAAAAAAATGTTCTCGCCCTTACAAGTGTTAACGCCTTGTACTTGCCACAATGAGGGAAAAAAACATCAACGCAGTCTCCCGCGGGTCACGTTAGCTCCGACTCAAAAAGCCACGTTTCTTTGTGTGCCAGACTCGCAGTACGCAAAATTAAACCTCGAAATACGGGTTGAAGGTCGGCTCGGCGGTGACCCCGTGACCCGCAGCCTTCCTTCCTCTCTCCATCAACGTCGT
>NC_051415.1:22790679-22790804 GCF_015228065.2 Penaeus monodon
AGGGCAATGAATTGTCACCTTCCCGCATCTTCCTTCTAGAAAAAAAACGACGATTTTTTTGTGTCCGTGTCTTATCATCCTTCCGTGCCCCGAGATCTCCAGACACGAGGTATAATCAGTGCCCT
>NC_051415.1:22790846-22791213 GCF_015228065.2 Penaeus monodon
CCTACACTCCTGGCAAGGGGAAGGGAGCGTCGCGGAAGGGAAGAAGTAGAAGAAGGAGATAAGGACGTAGCAAAGTGAGAAGGCAGATGGAAGGCGTTACGCAGAAAGGGAGAGAAGGGAAGTCAACTACACGTCCTTGTGATTCTGGAGGAGAATCGAGAACTCAAGAGAGCGTGCAGCAAGGAGAGCCACAGGCACAGAAGGGGGGAAGGACGACGAGTATGAACGGCTGTGAAAAAGCGTTAGAGTAAGTGTGGTTCAGAGTAACGGCCGAGGGTGAGGTAGGGGAGCGAAGGCAGAGTATGTGGTTGGTTGAGGGTCGCTGGTCTCTGGCAGTGTGGTCGGGTTTAAGTAATAGTTCTGTGCC
>NC_051415.1:22791272-22792215 GCF_015228065.2 Penaeus monodon
CGCTAAGGATCCACGACAGAGATCTTACCCTCCTTGCTTTGTTAAGATTTTCTTCCCTCGGAATGTAATGCAACTCAGGCAGCTCTAATTATCTTTAAAGACAAGCATAAAACGCCGGTAAATCTTCCCGTTAGCGACGGAAGCCCAGACCAAATTGGCGGCCGTCAGCTCGGGGTCCGGCCGTCCCTCCGCCGCGCCCTTGAACGCGAGATCCTTTCCTGCTCATCCCGTCGCGCTTGGACTCGACTCTCAATAATGAGCGGATGGCCGGCCGCGGCGGGAGGCATGAGCGACGTGGAGGAGGGTAGACAAGCCAGCGGTGATTGACAGCCAACCGTCCCCGCAACGCTAGCGGAAATTAATGCTACAAAAGGCGGAAAGTCGGCGCCCGGCACGCGGTGACTCGACCCGCGCGGACCCCCAACCGCCGCCGCATTATCAGACGCTACAGAGCCCTCCGAAAGCCGGCCGACTTCCTTCATTTGCATTCCCGGCTATAAATCAGCGGCGCATTGACACTGGACTATATCGCCTGTCATAACAAGCCGAGCGGCTTAATAAATCCATCGTTGCCAGCGCCCTACATACGCCATAACCATCACGTCACCGTTACAGTCTCAGCCGTAAAAACATAATTGAACACCTGCAGGGCTGCAAATGATTACCCAATAAATCCTTGCCGGTTAAATGTAAACAAAAACAGGAGCTGGTCAGGCCGATAAATCTTGGTAGGTAGGCTGGGTAGGCCGGTGGCTTTAGGCCTGTGAACACGACGATTTATGGAAGACGGATGTGGTGGGACAAATTAATAGGCCTTCAAAAAAACCTGCCGAAATGGATTGTAATGACGCCCCTCTCCCACGTCATTATCCCGAAATTCTGCCGTAGTTCGCGCGTGTGACTGCGATCCCCTCGCTTCTCTTTTCTGCGCCACTCCTACACT
>NC_051415.1:22794562-22795621 GCF_015228065.2 Penaeus monodon
TGCGAGTTTGTTTATGAAAAACAAATGATGAAACGGTGTCCTTACCTGAAAAGCGAGAAAGTGTTCTTTTAGTAACCAAAGAAACAACATTGTATTAAAAGTAAAATTGAAATCCTACATTAACCAGCGCCCTAACGGTTCATGGGGAACGCCAGGGGAGATCAGATTCACTAATGCTGTTATTCCAAGCGCACATCAGGTGATAATTCTGGCCGAGAATGCTGCGGCTCCTCTTACCAAGCACGCATCATCGCCGAGATAAAGCATGGGAGAGAACCTGAGGTATTGCACTGTGTAAATACACAGACCGGCAACCGAAGACGGCTGCCGCGGGTGAGGGAAAACAGCGGCGGCTAATAAAACACCTAATAAATCAGGGCACATACTTGGCCACGACCCCACACAGGTATAAACAAACCTCACACACCGGGGAGAACAGAGCTCGCCCGGGTGACAATAACACGACGCCCACTAGGAAGTACAGACACCCTAGCGCCTGCCCAAAATCCTCTCGAGCCGCCCAGATACCTTGGAATCGACGTTTTAACACGTCTCAGCATCTACCCGCTATGACTCCTAATAGGACCCCATCTACGCGAGGAATTTGGAAAGAAAAAAGGCCTTCCTTATAAGGATAACATGATCCTCGCTTCCTCAAGACAGATTAAGGAAAAATTAGAATACCAAATGATTCAACGTCCATTTATCCACTATATCATGTACAGAAACCCGTCCATCTGTCAGACAAAAACACGCGGTGCGAAAAATAACATAATAATCACCGTATATGCCGCGGATCACCATTACGATGCTGGCCTCGTCTTCCTAAAGGTAAGTGTCGGTTACCACTTCTCTGTCGCACGCCGTGTTGTGGAAAAAAAGAGGACTTAGCGCAGGTTACGAGACGTATGACGTGCAAGTATCTATTAAGTTAAACTGTCCGTGTGTCCGCGTAAGAGAGCAACTGCCAAAAAATGAGCATCAGATATGTATGTCACAATATGTCTTCGGGCGCCGACATGAGTTGGGTGTAAAGAAACAATAACGGATGTCCCAAGC
>NC_051415.1:22795666-22796099 GCF_015228065.2 Penaeus monodon
TACTCATAAATGTAAAGCCGATAATTATGGATATCCGTTAGCTAAAATGACTAAATGTTCGGCGTAAACTGCCCCGGGTACAAGCTACGGCTCACCTTGGACAACTAAAAGAAAAGGGAAAAAATCGAAAGTCTAAGAAAACAGAAAGAAGGATAATGCGCAAAATGATCCCAGGTTTGTGTAGCATTTAAGACAACACTCTCTACGTTAAGTAAACGTTTCAGGCAACCTCCCCAACAAGCACCCTTGTAAACAAATGCAGCAGGTATTCATGTAAATAAAGTAGTCAAGCAGGTGTGTTCATGTACATACAGCAGGTAAGTGCTCATGCGGATCCAGCAGGCGTTCATGTAAAGGAGGTGGGTTATCGAGTACAAGCTAATGCATAACCAGCGAGTGTTTACAGAGATGCAGCGAAGATCCTGACAAAGGC
>NC_051415.1:22796314-22796464 GCF_015228065.2 Penaeus monodon
CGAGGGCGCCGCCCTAACGAGGGAGCTATGGGAGAGTGTGCGGCCGCCGGGAGGGCCGAGCCATAACCCTTTCAGACGTGGTCATAAAAAGGTAATCGTCAGTCCGTCATTGACATCCATCAAGAGCGACAGCGATCCATTAAGCGGCGA
>NC_051415.1:22796541-22797478 GCF_015228065.2 Penaeus monodon
ACCTGAAAGTTTTCGTTCAAACATGGACATTTTGTTAGCCCCGGATCCCTATATGCCTCAATGAGCCGCTCCCCGTTATGGCTGTTGAACGACCGTGTATAAAGATTTACAACCAGAACGCAGTGTGAAAGAAGAACGCACAAAAACAAAAACAAAGAAAGGCCACTTCATTGTTTTTATGCCTCTCTTTCACATCCTCTCTCCAAGCACGTCGTTCTAATTATCTGAAAAAGGATACAAGTCATCACAACTTTGGTCTTACCTGGCCATGCCCAATCGCTCAGGTGATAAATTGCCTAGACACATCATCAGAATACATCATCCGGGTATAGCGAATACTCGCATCTGGCTGTCATTAGGGCCGCCACCTTAGCCAAAGTAGGTTGTGTCTCGCCGTAAGTGATCCCGAGCTCATTCCAGCCTCACTAAACCCATTAAACTCACCGGGAAAACTATACCTACATGGCCGCCTCATTAACGTCTTCCCTGGCAAATTAAAACACGCCTAGGATATGCGAAGAAGCTTATCTCTAGATGACGACTATGTACGACCTGATGATGATGGCCGCGATTGTATACGAGCTGGCCGAGGCATCCCCGACACCGGCTTCGCAAGGGCAAAGCATTTCACACTCCCATTTCCCTCCCGGATGGGTCTCGCAGGGGCCAATGCACGTCATTTCCCGAGATGAAAGTGAACTACTCGAACTTCTCGAACTCCTAACGCTGACTTTCAATCTCCAGCTCATGATGCCCGCTATAAAACAAAACAGGAGACTTGCGAGTGATAACAGCGGAAACATCGCACTCGGCGTTCGGAGGGGCAGTATATCATAACGGTGGTTGGTGGAGGAACTATTAGCGGCGTTGTTTAACGACTGCTTCATTACTTGATCCAGGAACATGATAAATCATCTGGCCTGTTGGGTGACCATAT
>NC_051415.1:22797511-22798205 GCF_015228065.2 Penaeus monodon
ACAACAATACACACACCGGCACCCACTCACGCCAGCATTACCAAGCAACACCTCTACGCACCTCGCCCAGACGCCTCTAAACGACGGAGACATGGAAAATGTATACCTCTTACGTTGGTTAAGCGTCTTCAGTACAGCCACATGTTCCCATTGTGGGTGCCTGTGGGCGGGGCAACGCTATGACTATTTCATTACGTGAAAAATGATGATGATGCGGCCTAACCCTTCTTTCGTTGCGGACCACCACCACCACGCCACAACCGACAGCGTTTCCTTCAGTTTTAGTTCCCTTTAAGGTCTTGAGTATTTGTCAGTCTAAGATAACAGAAAAAATCCTTTAAATGCTGACCTTACAAAACCTGGAAACCTTCACGTCTAACCCGGAGTAATGATACCGACGAAGGCCTCTAAGGTATAAATAAGCCCATCAATGATTAAAGCTATTTATCGTCCATCAGGAAAGAAAGGATATCCTCGCCGGCCGCACGCCCATTCATCAACACGACATGCGCCATTATGCCTTCCGTGTAAGTACTAACAGGAGAACCTTGGACGGGTTGTACCTGATAGGCCTACATGACTCAGGACACGCAATAACACCCCGGCAGCCCCAGGGAGCGAAAGGGGATCGCCAACCGTTAAAAATGGCTGAAAAAAGATCCATCGAAGAATAGGGCTAAATCGGACATATGCA
>NC_051415.1:22798327-22798436 GCF_015228065.2 Penaeus monodon
GTAATCTCCGTTTTCTTTGTCTCCTTCTTATGCTCTCTTCCAATTCTCTCCCATCCTCCTTTACCCCTCTCCATCCTACACCCCCCCCCCCCCACCTCCACACACATAC
>NC_051415.1:22798486-22799073 GCF_015228065.2 Penaeus monodon
TCAAAGCCACCGTAGGCATCCAATCCTTTCCCGGAACACACTATGCTATGGCAGACAGCCTGGCTGAACCCCGACATTTAGGCGCGCGCACGCCGCCGCCGTCAAAGCTCAATTGCACCGGCACGAGGCCGTGATGTGTATATATGTCTTTAAGACGCGCTCGGTCATGGTGGCCACCATGACCGAAGCAAGCACTGCCTTCAAGGAAGGGAGACGAGGCTAAGACATCAAGGTTAAAGCCACACCTGACACAACCCCCGCCCACTAACCACACCCACGCCCATCCGCAACCGCAGCGACCAGTCGCCTCTTCCCTCGCGTCCGACTGCACTGCCAATGCGAGCGATCGCACGCGGCGTCGATGCCGCTACGTGTGAGACAACCTCCGAAGGCTCGCGTGGAGGTCTCCCTCGTGATCGCACTGTACTGCCTGCAATCTCGCTTTGCAATTTCGCTTACGACCGAACTCTGACGTAGGCCTATTCGCCAACCCGACCCGATCAGCTTTCACGGCCGGACAGATCGCCACGCTGACCATCTCAACGCCGCTCGCCCGCCAATCGCTCAGTCACACGAAAAAGGCTAAA
>NC_051415.1:22799423-22799919 GCF_015228065.2 Penaeus monodon
GGGGGGGGGGACTCATACCAGACTATCTGTCTTGCCGGGCTTGGCACGCCAACACAAACCAGAACCCCGAAGCAGCCACTGTCCCGCCCTTTGCTTGGCTCTCCCTTTCTCCTGCACACACAACGGCCTTCCCTTTAATCGCCAAATCATGCAGGAATTTTTCACACATTGCAAATCACAATGAAAGCTCTTTAATCCACTGCAAAGCAATCCTTGTGAGACCCTCTGGCATTCAGAAAAATAAAGAGCTGCAAGATGCGTAGTGAGGCAATGTAATGAAAGCAAGATGATAATGAAACACCCTCCGCCAAATGTCAATTGATATAATCTTCATCTTTTCGAGGAAAAAAAATACAGGGAAATCTAATGGAAAAACTGCGAGTTTTAACATTATAATTGTAGACGTTATTATGCCCTTGAATATTGTCCTTGGGCAAAATATAATATTCTCCGGAGAAAACAGTATTGAGAAATGCATCGTGTGTTTGGGTAAAGT
>NC_051415.1:22800270-22800916 GCF_015228065.2 Penaeus monodon
CACTCGACTTTTTTCTCCCCCCCCAAAACCCCCATAACCCCCATCCCCGGGCCCGGGAAAAAAAATTTTTTAAACACCCCGGGTAAATTTTCCCCGGAACCGTCCGAAAAAAAAAACTTTTTGTGGTTTGCCTAACTCCAATCGGGTTGGGCAAAGTTTTTTTTGGCTTTATTCCAATATCTTTGTGGAAAAAAATTGTGCATTGGGTTCCGCCCCAAAGGGTTTCCCCCCCTTTTGTCAATTTTTTGTGTGTTTTTTGAGTGTGTGTGGGGGGAGGTGGGGGGGGGATATTGGATAGATATGTTCATTCTTTTAATTGAAAAAGATGGGGGGGACCTGGCCCCCGACGTCATAAAAGGGGAAAACAAGATGGGGATGCATACTTGACACGGGGCAGGGTCCGCACTCTCCCTGAAATGGCACAACATACAAAATCATATGGCCTCATCCGCCAACAAGGGGGCCGGGAATACAGTAACTTTCCCCAAACCCTCATTTTTCCAATAACCTGACAAAAATTTTCCCCGTGTATCTGCCGGGCCATAAACCATCACCCATCAACACGCCCGGACCTAGTCATCACAAGGATCTTATGTGCCGGATTCTGTGACACAGACATCCACTGCTACATGGGAGCGAAGCGCCC
>NC_051415.1:22803262-22803358 GCF_015228065.2 Penaeus monodon
TCCCTTTTCCTCCCGTTTTTCCCCCTCCCCTTCCCCCATCCTCCTTTCCCCCTCCCTTCCCCCCTTCCTTTCCCCCCTTTTCCCTCCTCCTTTTTT
>NC_051415.1:22803404-22804233 GCF_015228065.2 Penaeus monodon
TTCCTTTCCCCCCTCCCTCCCTCTCCCCCCCTTTAAATTTCCTGGCTCCCCAGCTTTTAACCCCACCCCCATTTTCTCTTTCCCTTTCCCCCCTTTCCCCCCTCCCGCGTGGGCCCTTCATTCCAAAAGGGCCCAACCCCCCCCGTTTCCGGGCCCCGCGCCCCCGGGGCCCCCCGGCCTTCCAATTTGGCCCCCGGCTCCCTAAAGGAACCCATCTCCCGTTTTTAAAATTTGGAGGGCTCAAAACCGGGGGTGTTAAACGTTTTTTGGGAATTTTTACGCCCTCCCACCCCTTTCACTTTTTTTCCCCAAATTTTAAGCTCCTATTCGGCTAGGGGGCCGGGCCGGGGCCCCAAACCTTGTTTTAAGGGTTGTGGCCTCCCTTTAAAACCCCCAACCGAGGCCCAAAACCCCGGCCCTATGGAAACCGTTTGGCCCGGAAAATTTTTGGCCCTTAAAGGGGGAGGGCCCCAGGAAGCGGAGGGGGGGAACCCCGGGAACCCCGGTTAATGCCTTGTGGGATTTTTCCCCCGGGGGCCGGCCAAATTTTTCCCCCGTTTCTTCCCGACACCCGGTGGAAGGGGCCTTTTTTCCCCGCGGGGGTTGAGGGGCAAAGGCCGCAACGGAAGGGCCGTTTTTCGCCAAGCCCCGGGGGAGGGGCCCTTTGGGGGGAAAAGGGGGAAAAGGGAAAAAAGGGGAGGGCGGGGGAAAGGGCAGGGAGGGCCGGGGGCGGCCCCAGGGGCCTTTTGGGGAAAAGGGACCGGCCAAAAAGGGTCGGCCCCCTGGGGAAACCCTTTGGGGGTTCCGGGGCCAACAAATCCAAGGGCCA
>NC_051415.1:22804253-22804325 GCF_015228065.2 Penaeus monodon
AAACCGCAACCCCGGCCCCCGGAACCCCTCCCCCGGCCCCCCAAATTCCATTCCAAGGCCAGCTCGCCCCCC
>NC_051415.1:22804365-22804948 GCF_015228065.2 Penaeus monodon
TTCACATATAAATAAAAGCCCGCGCTCCACTGACGAAGCGATCTCCTGATAAGTAAATGTCGCGTAGGACTCAACCACGGCGTAGTTTAATCGCCACTTATTTTAAGCGGAGATGACGTCCCTCCACACGCGCTTATCGACTAAGCACCAATTTTTGAAGCTCTATTACGCTGATGGGACAGGTGCAGGTGCCGAATCACCTTGTTGAACATGTGCTCTATTCCGCAGACGAGGACCACTCCGGCGTGTCCAGGATGCCGTTGCCGAGTATCTGGCCATCATAACGGCCCACGATGGCTCCCAGTTTTTGAAGCTTTAGGCAGACTGGGCACTCGCGTGTATGCGTTTGTGGGATGACATTCTTGCTACTGCTCTCGGCCACGTATCACTTTATCGCCAGATTTACATTCCCGACTCGCGGTGGATTGCTTGTGTAGGGGCGCTGGGGCCGGGAGGCGACACGCTTTGCTTGCCACTTACTGGACTCTCGTGCTGCCGTAGCGCCTTTAATCCGCCACTCTTGAGGCCGCAACGACGGCCGTATGAAGCAGTTAGGCGGCAAGACTTTGGTAACATTAGAAGT
>NC_051415.1:22804993-22805631 GCF_015228065.2 Penaeus monodon
ACCCTACGGTAACTAAGTAGCCTTGTGGGATTGTCCGGGTACGCTGTTGCCAAATTTAGCCTCCTCTTTGTTTCTTCGCCGACACTCGCTGGGAAATCGCGCTGGTTCCTCGCCAGGAGGACTCGAGGGGCAAGAGGCACGCACACAGGAAGGCCCTGAGCGCGAGAGCACGAGGGTGAGGGCGTGGCGGAAAGGCGGAGGGAGGGGAGGAGACGGAGGACGTGGCAGCAGGAGCCAGCGGCGGCCCAGGCTGGACACACGGACACGGCCAGGCTCGGCCCTCTCTGAAACTGATTCCGACTATCATCCCACGCCAGGCTGGACCCCGGCCCGACCCTCCCTCGCCCCCAATCCGGAACCCCAGCAAAAACTCGCGAAGATAACCGTTATCGGCGAGCGATTCGCATTAAAAATCCTCGCAGGAGAACTTGATACTCAAGCGATAATTAAGGAGATTCAGAATATAGCAACGGAGATGTTCAACCAACCACTAACTAGATCCCGAGAAATAACTGAGATACCTAAGCAATTACTAAACACATTGAATTTAAATAATTGAGTTACTCCCGCACAAAAACTATAGCTTAACCTTAATGAAATCGTCAAAATATGTAGATTCAAATCATACTTGACAAGAC
>NC_051415.1:22806957-22807288 GCF_015228065.2 Penaeus monodon
TTGACATTAACGACAATGTACTAAATATCTAAATATCTTAAAAATGACAACTCTCCATCTCCTCCCCTCGCCCCCCCCCCTTTATTTTTCTATCACCCTCTTGTTCTTTCTGAGTATCTCTATCTCCCTTCCCTCTTCTCCCCCCTCTTCCCCTTCGCCCTCCGTCCTTTTAATTCTATGAGACCTACAAAACAAGTTTCCCCTCCCCCTCTCCCCCCCCCCAAAAAAAAAAGTCTCCCTTTCCTTCTCTTCTCTTCTCTCCTTTCCCTTCCCCTCCCCTAACTTTTTCCCCTCCCTTCCTTTTTTAACAACACCTAGCAACTTCAGAAGT
>NC_051415.1:22807452-22807667 GCF_015228065.2 Penaeus monodon
AACACCGACGACCACCTCTCGACCCTGACTCTCCCTGACTGGACCCAATCCATCACTTTCCTCACACCCGCCGCCTACACGCTAACTTAATGTTTGTGCTTCACATTCCCATTTAAATAATTACCGGCCAGGTTGCGGAAATATGACAACAGCAATGCAAATCCCCTGACACGGCCATCAGTACCCACGGGGTTAAACTGCGAGAGACAACGTGC
>NC_051415.1:22808419-22808592 GCF_015228065.2 Penaeus monodon
CCCCGTTCCCTAATTTTACGAGCCCGGAATCACCAGTCAACTTTCTATATGATCCCCACGTGTTTATCTGGAAATAATTACCAATGAGGCGGTAAATGCGAAGAGCGTAATTTAAATTCCCTAACAGGCCCACTACTTTCCAGCGGGGCGGGAGAGCGAGAGGGCCAGGCCAA
>NC_051415.1:22808643-22809064 GCF_015228065.2 Penaeus monodon
CTACAAGGAAGACGACCCTGCCACCACCACACTGCCTCTTACAGCGAAGCCGCCACCAGCCCATAACACGAATTTTACGATCGCGGAATCACCCGTCAACGCCCGATAGCCATCAAATAATTACTCATGAGAGGGTGTAAAATATGGCCCCGGGCAATTCATATTCCCCTGAAGAACAAGCCATGTGCCCGAGGGGACAAGAGCAGAGGGGAAACAGAGAGCGTGAGAGAGCGCTGCCATAACCCCAATTTTACGAGCGTGGAATCACCAGTCAACTCTCCATGCCCATGTGTTTATCTGGAACACTTCCCTAGACTGCCGTGGCGATTATGTAGGCGTGGTGCGGCCATGACGAGGCGATCAACCCTTAAAATCCCGCACATCTATAAAAAAGGAATAGATCTAAGGTTCTGCTCAACAC
>NC_051415.1:22809103-22809299 GCF_015228065.2 Penaeus monodon
GTCAAAGCCCCTCAAAGGATAGTCTGTGTGAGGGGAAACTCAACCAGCGTCGTAAGCCGGAAAATCTGGGCGTCGTAACCCTGGTTTTACGACCCTCCTATCGCCACTGCAACTCTCACAAACACATTGGCGAATTATTACCGCGGTTGTTTGCGTAACCATTTCCTTCCGAGTGAGTGGAGGAGAGGTTAGTTGA
>NC_051415.1:22809332-22810570 GCF_015228065.2 Penaeus monodon
CGATGTTTGTTCCGTCATTCTAGCGGTTTAGCCCAAGAGGTAGTCAGGGTCACGACGAAGAGGCAGCATTCTCCACATTCTGCGTGCATCATTCTTCTTGCATCATTCCCTCGCCTGACATCCCCAGACAGGCAGGAAAGGGAGACGGTTAGGGGGAAACTTGTTATATTATCTCGCTCATGCTTGAGGACGAGGGGATTAGCGCGACGCTCAAGGGTGAGGAATGACCTTAAATCTCGCCGCTACTCGAGGATTAACATAAACGAGAGGGTCAGTGGGGGTGACGGCGGTGCTTGTTCTGGGACAACTTAATGATAAGGTTACAAGGGGATCTGATGATAGATGGGTGGATAACAGCATTTGATGTCACGGGGGTGCTGGGGCGGGAGACAGACTCGGCGCCCTCCTCGCTCTTGTCAGGTCATTTTTGCCGTGATCTATGTTACTGCATTTTGCTATCTCTGTCAATGAAAATCCCGAGCCAAAATGATCCGAGCTCTTGCTCAGTACAGCCAACTTCATTCCCGTTTTACGAGGAGACGAAACCAAAGGCAGTATCTTGTGATAATAAACATTTTGGTATTTTTTCTATAACCACCAAGAGCAAATAATCAATTTCGAGTGAATGCAGATCATGTTCCCGTTCTACTTCGTCGTCGGTTGCATTCATGCTGGTGTCCTGGTTGTAATCGACACCAATAATTATTTTTTCGAGGTATGAATAAGATTTTCTAGAAAATCATGCCTAGAGAAACTAAAGGTCCTTATCGCCTGCAACTTCCACCTCCGATCCGTGCCAGTCGTAGATACAATGTGTGAAATGGGAATAGATATGGAGTGATTTTTCACTGAAAAATACACATACTGCCTTAGAAACAAATTAATTGTTGTTCAAGAGTATATATCCCCTTTCAAGATATAAACAGAGGAAGACGAATTTGAACATTGTAAGATTTTGTGTATGGTTCTTGCAACATCATCGCCAGACATTCCACTGCGAATGTAGTTAACAGCTGACTCCACCACCCCCTGCTAGCACTGATGAAGCCAGGAGCTACTGCAACCACAGCCGCCACAACTAGCCTCTGATAAGCAAGGAACATCAGGACACCACCACCACTCCACTACAAGCAACAACTATCAGTACAAGTTAAGAGCCAGTTCCTACACACGTCCTGAGTTTGCTACCAACTTCTGCACCACATCACGATAAGCGGCCTTACCCAGCCCTCTAACTC
>NC_051415.1:22810600-22810729 GCF_015228065.2 Penaeus monodon
TGTGCATGGCTTACAAACTACTGGAAAAATTAACACAATTACCGGAATAGGAAGCAACAACAAACGCACCTGCCTCTCTACAGGAGCTACAAGTATTGTGGTGGCGGCGGCGCGGACCCCGGCTCCCCG
>NC_051415.1:22810765-22812365 GCF_015228065.2 Penaeus monodon
GCGGGCCAGCCCATAACCTTTTTACGAGGCTCATCTGGCAGAGTTTTGCGAGCGTTTGAGTTGGTGTTATTGAATCATAGTCAGGCGGGGCGCTGCGTATGGCCCATCACTTACACACAACGCTGCCCTACTCGCAAGCTTCATCCTGGACCTGCAACAGGCTCCGCGCCTCAGGAACACCTGCTTATAGGTCTGTTAATGGGGAGGAGAGGGGTTGGGGCGGGGGTGGGGGGCAACACTCTGCTTATTCTTAGTCACACACCCACATACAGACGTTTCTGGCTTTAAAAAGATGGAACATGAACTCGCCTCTTCCCTCCTCATGAAGAGCCTTCAAGTCGTCACGTATATCTTCATTTCAGTTATTATCTCATGCAACGGAACACGTGTACTCGTACCTGTGGCCTTTGAGAAATGTTAATTTGGAAGAGTCCTAAAAATTAACGTTACAAAGGCCACTCAAGCAATAACTGTTTCACGACCAATTATCGAGGCCCCCCTCCCCCCACTCCCGAACACGCCCCTGTGTGTCCAAACATCTAGCCTGGCGGACGCCCTCAGTGTTGTCCCTCGGGGGGTAGTCCCGCGGCAGGCAGGTCTGTTGAAAAATGCAGGTGAGCCGAAGTTTACCTGAGAGCCACGTGTCTTGCTAACAAACTTATCTTGGAACAAACAAACAATTTGGCACCATCTTTGTAAATAAATTTAGAAGGGAAGGGGGGAAATTCACAAAATCTTTTCCTCCACATGCCAAGGTTTCTGACGTGAATGTACTGGCAAGGGCAATGAAGATACTGTCATACCAAATAATCAGCAGATAACGTCTAATGAACGAAGTGTGCAAAGCCAAGAAAAAGCAAAAATATGCAAAAGAATGAGATTTATGCTCTTGTATACGATAACACCAGATCTGTATACGTCTGTTTAAGTTTTGTGTACATGGTGACAGGAGACACGCCGGATCTGGTGCTGCAAGCGCCCATCCGCGGCATAAGCTGGCATACGAAGCATAAACAAAGCGGCGGTGCGAGTCGATCACATATAATCCCGCTGGTGAAGTCGTGCATGAGCAGGATATAAAGCATAATGCAGCAAACAAAGTAGACACTAAAGCTGAGCGTATATGAGTGTAGAGAGTGCATAAAGCCGTGCGCGAGAGCCCGCACAGCCGGAGCGCACGGCCGAGTGTATGATCGCGGGAGAGCTCGTAAAAAGGTCGGTGGCCAGTGTTCCAGGAGGATAAGGTTGCCTGCCGTCATCTTTATTACGGGAGGACCTCGCCGGTTATTACTAGTTCCGGGCCATTGAGCTCCAAGCCCACTAGCCCGACGCACGCCCACGCCCTCCTGAATCGGCCGCGTAAGCCCGGGAAGACGCCGCGCGAGGGCTCCCCCATGGCGCGGCGCTCGTAGCAGGGCGACGCGGCGTGCAACAAGAGGGTGATTCCCGGGGTGGCCGGGAGGGCAGCGGGGCGCGACGGGGGAAGCACCACATTAGCAATAAGTCCAGTGTATAACGCTCCCATCCACCTCCTAACTCCCGCCACTGTCCACGTAATTACCAACACTGACCCACCGCCACCAACACTGCCGCCGCGGGA
>NC_051415.1:22812405-22813187 GCF_015228065.2 Penaeus monodon
CCCCGAAGAGGCAGGGTGAAGACAGGGAATTGTCTCGAGTGTGAAGGGTAATACAACAACCCAGAGAGGGAAAAGAGAGTGTTGCGAGAGAGGGACCGAGGCTGGTGGACGCGAGAACCTAATGAAGTCCCGGTTTTTCTTGGGGTTTTATGAAGACACAATTTCAAGAAGAGAGCCAGAGTCACATTTCCTTACCGTAATGGAGTCGTGTGTAAACTCATTCTGTCTCTTCCCAAAAAGGTGTCACTTAAGAAAAAATAAGATCTCAAAGCAAATAATTCAACAATGCGCGACGCACGATGGCAATACTGCAAACTGATCATCCGTTGCTTCAGTGTTCCGAGAGCAAGCAAGAGGATGAAGATGAGATGGTGTTATTATGTAACGTGACCACAAGGGAGAAAGGAGTGTGTTGCAGGAAGGGGGCAATGTGCTACGTGGTGTCAGGTGGTCACGAGGAGCCAGAGTGGGTGCGCTGGGAGGAAGGGGAGGGAGACAGGGGAGGGAGGGGAAAGGATGAAGATGGGACAATGGAGTGGAAGACAATAAGTAGTGCAGAAGAGGTTAATCGTGGGAGGCATGTGTAAACACTGGGTACAAAAACATTATAGGAGAAAGCAGATCAAGGAGGAGGGAAAGCGGGGGTGGTGAACAGACGAAGAGGGGAACTGGACAAAATAAGGGGGAAAATGGAGAGCTAAAAGTAACACAGCACTGAGAGTAGACGCAGCGCGCACATCCTACCGTGACGTAATCGTGGCACTAACATGTGTTACGGGAAG
>NC_051415.1:22813213-22813922 GCF_015228065.2 Penaeus monodon
GAATGACATACGAGGCCACAAATAGCTGCCGGGGAAACGTGGCTTCCAGAAACAGACCTCCTGCCATTCCAAAAGGCAACACCACGGAGGACGAGGGAATACAAGGCAATAGAAAAAGAGAGAAAAAAGAAACGTGAAAATAACGGCGCACGACATGCTAGGGGAAGGCGAGCGAGGCGGGAGGTCACAACACCGGAATTAACTTACCGAAATATAATTACTCCAGGTAACAAAAATACCAGGTTATTTCAAGTAAATGAGGACGGGAGCGATCAGCGTGGCGGAGGCGACCACCTGACAAGGCCCCGCTGCAGGATCAATAAGCCTAAAGGACCACAAGAGAACCCCAGAAATATATGCAACATTGGACAAACGAATGCGGTGAATGCACGAGCACACAATAACTGCAGCAGAGACCTGACACAGCAGCAGACGTATACATGAGGCAGCACTTGCAAGTTTGTGAAAAAAGACCAGAGTGTAGCAACAGCTGGAGTTCGTATAATGACAGGAAATTTAGTGTAGCAACAACGGGGGTTTCAGTGCACAAGCCGACCTATGTAGCGCCAGGAATTGCGGCTTGGGTAGAGGAGAGGACGCAAGCCCTCGCTCGGTTCAAGATGCGCCACTGAACTCCATCAAGAAATGGATATATGTTGATTACCACTTATCTTCTGGCGATGAGTCCGTATGAAGACAGCCAGTGTTA
>NC_051415.1:22814651-22814778 GCF_015228065.2 Penaeus monodon
GGATGTACAGAACAGCTGAATTTAATGCACAACACGACAAGCTGCTTAAATTACAAAAAAAAACAAATAAACATGCAATCAGGTTGCATCCAGTCGCCGAACACCAGGTGAGGCTTATTAAGTTCTT
>NC_051415.1:22815392-22815896 GCF_015228065.2 Penaeus monodon
CTCGGCCTTGTGTTCGCGACAGACGTAGACGGATGCTCGCCACGATGGGGTCCCGCACGCTTATTTGTTCCACATGTGCCGCTCCGCGTCAAACAACGACTTTATTTTGGGTTTAGTGGAAGTGTACCCGGAGGGAGAGGACGCAGAGGGAGAAGGGCGGCGGCGGGCATCTGGTCCACAGGTTGAGCCACAATGGCAACTTAACTACCTCTACTCGACCCGGGGAGGAGGGTTATGTTCGCAATAAACATTTACTGCTCTCGAACGCTCTAAATAGGTGTATTATGGGATCCACTGTGCGAACACCACTGGCTATACTTTCTTAATAGACAAATACGTTTGCAACTGCACAGTATATCTACTGCCAGCGAACCAAGTTCTGCCAAAGCAGAGTGTTCATCCAATCCGGAAAGACTGACGACATTAACAGACACCGCCGAACACACTGGCGCTCACACGACACGAGACCACCCACAACATCGCCTTCGCCAGGACAACCCGCAC
>NC_051415.1:22815952-22816546 GCF_015228065.2 Penaeus monodon
GCCCGGAAGGCAAGGGTGTTAAATGAACGTCAAGCTGAACATCACTCCCCCACTAATCCCCGACACACGCGGCCAACTTTACTTCCTGACATCTATCCAAACAACTACATATCTGCAGCTGGCTCGCCTCTGTTATTGTATTATCACCCGATAGAGCCACATTGGCAATCCGAACGCCCGTGTCTGCACCTAGCGCGTCCATCCGCCACAGCAGCATCCAAGCCCACACAGCTGGGACCACCGCCGCACAAGCACCACTTGCGCCCCGCCCGCCACAGTATCCGCGGCCACACATTCGGGACCACCGCACAAGCACCACCTGCGCCCCCTGCTCCGGCAACACAGGGCGCGAGGTACTAACACGGAGACAAAGAGGCCGAGAAATATGTGACCTTGTCCGGGGTCGGGTCGTAATGGCGGCAATATTTCTGTGTGTCCTAAACGGCAGAGGCTGGTGACGGCACACCCACCGTCCACGCCGCTGCCAGCCCGCCACGCCGCTGAGGGCAACGCTGGACGAGCTTCGCACTTTCACAATCAGTGCTGCTCTTCCAGCTGCCATTGTTAGAGTTATCATTGTTTTGTGTGACTGTA
>NC_051415.1:22816661-22817901 GCF_015228065.2 Penaeus monodon
CCAACAGACGAGACATGCATTTTGTCCTTTTATACTGCATCCGTACTGCCGGAGAAATTTTGTTGCAGTCTGTGAGCAGTTCAACAACCGTCCTCGACCAATTAAATATTTGCCTAACGACCGTGAGCCCAGAAAGGTGTGCTACTGACACTTAAGTGGACCAGTTTCGCCGGTCACTGCACCTCATCAGTGTCACTCGCAAGAATCCCAATCACACATCCCGAGGAAAGAGCGCCGCGCCAAAGTAAATCGGCTCGCGGTGATCCTCGGGCATCGCTCGGCGAATGTCGTCGCCGCCACACGCGCTGGCGGCCAAGTAACTACCTGCTGACACACTAAACAAAGGTGCCGTGTTGTTTACATGTATCGGCATCTCGCGCCGCTTAAATATGGCGCAATCCCAGAGATCCATCCGCCGCCAAATCAGATTAAATAATTGCGAGACTCGCAGGAAAAACAAGGTGAAAACGCACGGGATTTTCACTCCTTCCGGGAGGAGATTCCTTT
Source organism: Penaeus monodon (assembly GCF_015228065.2). Taxonomy (NCBI): domain Eukaryota; kingdom Metazoa; phylum Arthropoda; class Malacostraca; order Decapoda; family Penaeidae; genus Penaeus; species Penaeus monodon. The sequence continues at coordinate 22,817,169 of NC_051415.1, forward strand.
CACTCGCCGAGACAAGGATAGCTACTCGAACGCCGACCTGTCATGGGTGGGAGACCAGTAACAGCTATACGAGCATTTCCTTTAGCCATAATGAACATTTGCGGCGGGGGTAACCGGTCAATTCTAAAAGCGAATGCGAGAAACATGAAAATATCAAACAGTGGATAGTCAACGAACAACAAAATGCAAATATATAAACAAAAAAGTAGAAAGGTCAAGCATCAGCACAGTATATACCAACACGCCAGAAATAAAGCGCATCGAGTCTACAAATACGTCAAGGCAAAAAAGGCCTCCCACGCGAATACCGTGCAAAACGGGGATGAAGACATGACGAAGGCTGGTTGACAAAAGGAAGAGAAGGATAAAAACAAGACGAAGAATAGAAGAAGAAATGATGTGAAGAGGAGAAAGACATGGTGAAGAATGGCTGAAGGAATGATGAAGAGATGGAAAAGAAGGAATGATGAAGAGATGGAACAGAAGGAATGATGAAGTAATGATGAAGGTATGAGAACGTAGGAAAGGCGTAGAAGAGAGGGAAAAGGAACGCCTAGACAAGGAAGATGAAGGAGGGTATGGTATCTACCGCCCCAACCCTTCGAGGAAGACGAGAGAGAGAGCAACACCTGTCCCGAGTAAGGGGAGAGGACGAGGGGAAACGAAGGAAGGCAAAAGGTGCGGAATGAGAGGAAAGGTGAACAAGACATAAGGTAAAACCTAAAACAGAAAT
>NC_051415.1:22818135-22818303 GCF_015228065.2 Penaeus monodon
TCTGGTCCTCATCCGAGCGAGGTCTCGGGATATCGAGCGGTTTTTACGATGTAATAAAGCGCGGCGCGACCCACGACCCACGACCCCCTCACACCAGACATCTCGTCGGAGAGAGGGAAGACAGACGGAGAGGTGAAGAGAACAGACAGAAGGAGAGTGTGACCTGAA
>NC_051415.1:22818391-22818518 GCF_015228065.2 Penaeus monodon
CAAGATGGTCAACTCAAAAGGCTGTCCGCCTCTCCGTCTCTTACCGGGAAGAAGGAAAGCCACATCCCCATCTCGGGCCGGACGTTGCTACACAACTTCAGCCCCGACTACCTTGTGCCACAATGAG
>NC_051415.1:22819663-22819921 GCF_015228065.2 Penaeus monodon
CAGAAATCTTCCCTAAAGCCAAAAACGTATTTTTCCCCCCCATGACAATTCTGTAAAAATATCACCCTTGACATTTGTACAATTCAAAATGAAACAATTTTTTTCATATTCAGTCAAGCAGCCACTCACTGCTTGTTCCGCGATGAGATCACATCTCTCCAACTACCTATACACACAATGCATTTATACGGACTACCTCCAAGGACCACCGGCGTAATGTGTAGAGGTAAATAGGTTAACACTTACATAATGCCATAA
>NC_051415.1:22820065-22821496 GCF_015228065.2 Penaeus monodon
ACAATAAATTATTCGTATGATCAACATCTTTAGTGTTTATTACCCGGAATTATCGCCCGGCAACTATGCCTCAGCTACTGCGCTAGAGTGAACTTGTCGACACATTAATGCTATCGTCTATCAAGAGCTAATATATTTAAACATTGAAAGAAAAAAGATTAACATATATGTGGCGGAATAACAAAAGAATCACTCTCCAGACATAAAATTTTCACCTTTTTAGGACATAGCAGCCAGTTTAGCAACAAAGGAAAAAATGCATGCAGGAATCAAAATGTTTTAAAAAGACTGACATATTTTTCTTCTCGCTCTGATAATATACTGCCTTCACACTCGATTTTTGTTTTCTCGCTTGATAATATACTGCGTTCGTACCTGCCTTTCGGAAACAAACGTGTTGACATTCGGACCATAACATTCGAGCGCTACCTATTTCAATCCGGCCGGATGAATCATTCAACTGCTTATTATCACTCAAATTAAAAACAGATCCGTTGCACTATTTCTTTCGTTCTAGGCTCAGAGTCCTTTTTTCGAGGCTACCGGTACTATCCAACAGTAACATTAGTCGTATGTCCATGTTTCTGACATGCTAAATTCCTGATGTGTAATGGATGATGGAAAAGGGATCGAGCCGCACCCGCTGCTCTGCCTACCTACCGCCCTCGCTGGGTACATTCGCCCAACGCATCGCCAAAACTTCTGTCAATTTTAACCGAAAAAATCTACATCTCGCATTTCCCGCGATGCAGCGAGAGGGTGAGTGATGGCGTCGACACCCACAGAATCAGATCCCAAATATGCATGTGTAGCGGGGCTGCGATAACACTATTGATCCCTCAAGAGTGTTCCAGGCCTCCAGGAGCGGCCCCTCTCCCTAGCCCTCTCAGCCCGGCTTCCAGGGATCTCCCCAAGCAAACCCCTCCCGACGCAGCCGGAGCATTAAGCACGAGGACGCTCACTGAAGAAATACGCGTCCGCCAGCTTCCAAGCGCTATCATGCCCCGAATGCAGTGCACATAAAAGCCACATACACACGCTGCACTCGAAATCGTCCATGTTCAAAGGCCGATCGACGGAGGCGGAGGCTCGCAGGAGACGGCGAGGAGGCAGGGGCAGAAGGGCCGCGCGTGAGGCCCCAAGGATGTAAACAAGCAAGCGGAGCAGAAGACCAGCCGTAGTCTGGTCGGCAAGCAAATATTGAGCAGTTTTTACGAGGCAATAAAGGTCGCGGCGGCGGGGATGGGCCCTCTTCCTGACCTATATCCCTGGCCGACATCCTACCCAGCACCTCCACCTTATCTCGACCTTCGTGTTTGCCTCGCCACCTCGTCGCGGCACAAGGCCAAACTTAAAACCCAACCGTAACTACTTAATCGACGTGTTTCGCTTTGTGGAAAGAAAGAAAGAAGCACAAGAGTTCATCTCTTC
>NC_051415.1:22821600-22822403 GCF_015228065.2 Penaeus monodon
GGGGGGGGGGGGGGGGACTGCGTTTGATGCTTGATGGTCCGTAGCACACCTTAGCGAGTCCAGGTAACCACAACTTGTATTTGGCCGTGAGCGAGACCCCCGTTCCTCGGCGGTCGGCCTCGACCCACGCTGTCCCAACAACACGAAGGACATCGGCGTGTGTTTAGTCCTAAACCTCTCTGCCTTATCATTCACCCCCGAGGCGCACAACCTTTTGCTTAACCCTAAAATAACGCCAGCTTAACAGTCAGCCTGAAGGACATCCGAAGCGAAGGCGACCGCGACACAAGACCTTGCGAGGCCGGACAGAGAGGAACGCAGCGACTACGATCGAAACTGCGGGACTCCGAAACTACAAAGAAAACACCAACAAAAGCCATCCCCACCCCCCAAAATAAGAAAGAAGAAAAAAATCCAGTGGAAACCGAACAGGAAGTCGCGTGCGCAATTGTCCGTGGCCACGGTCCTTATCGACGCTGCAACGACGTTCGACGCGTAAATTCCCTGTTTTGTCACCATAAAATGTTGAGGGCTGATATTCCATTAGCCCTACAAAAGACCGTAACAAAGTTCAAGGATGTTCAATTACTAGCCAAAAAAGGTGGAAATAAAAGCCACAATTGTCATTCACAATAAAATGTAAATAACATGAGAGGAAACATAAAAATGAAGCTATGAGGGTCAGCGATGTCCGAAGTGCCCATTATGGCAATAAACAATGCTTTTTATCGAAAAAATAAATATTCTGACACACAAGGAAAGTGTGGCAAATAAGCAGTGAAGAAGGCCGGTGATACATCTAA
>NC_051415.1:22822429-22822813 GCF_015228065.2 Penaeus monodon
CCTGCTATAAAACGTTTTTGAAAAAAACACAAATGCACCGGGAGAACCTGGGAAGGTACAAACACAGAACCTAAGCTGTATAAAGATATTGACGGCTTTACATTATGATTATATATTCTTATGTGCATAAATATGAATGGGGAATAAATAAGCATCCGAATGAGATGGCGGCAGAGAAACCTCGTTACGAACACACAACTTAGAATTTGTAACAATGTAACGGTCAAACAAGGCGCCGTAACGGTACGCCAGTACCGAGACTAACACAGAGGAGACGAAGTTACGAAGCAAATATATTTCTCACAAATCCTTATGGGTGTCTAAAGAAAGGACATTACCGCGACAGCCGATGAAGCCAAAACTAAGCACAGAAGTACCGAGACG
>NC_051415.1:22822860-22823228 GCF_015228065.2 Penaeus monodon
GTACACAGCGACGCAACATCGACGGGACAGCAGCATAGCTCACCGTCAGGAAACACGCCGCTCCCTTGCGTTACTTTATTATAATTTCAGGGCTCCGCGTTATGGGCTGTGGGACGAGCTATAACTGAATATTAATTATGTCATTATGGCGCACTTAGTATGGCGCTCATTAAGGCACCACGCACCCCTCGGTCGCCCGACGCCCAGGTGTCTACTCCTTACGCCCAGGTGGGTCTACTCCACCGCCCAGCAAGGGGGCCAAACTTGGACAATTGCGAGACGAAGTAAATACAAACATGAAATGCAATTCTAAGACGTAAGAAGTCTTAACTGCCTGTGCACACACGCCCGAGAAGAAAAGAATGCAC
>NC_051415.1:22824450-22827132 GCF_015228065.2 Penaeus monodon
AAGACTAAGATTCTTGAATTTTCTCAACCTGCCTGGAGATAACATGTAATAAGCAATTTAATTTTCCTAACCGGAGTTTGCCCACTGAACTAACAAACATTTCCCATAAAAATTATTCGCAAGAAATTCTGTGTATTGTGGATATTGCTACTATACCAATTATGGTGAATTTCCCATCTACATGATCTTGATGTGGCAATCAGTAGGAGGAAGCACTATTCGGTCGGCAGTTTTTAATCTGTCGCTGTGCGTGCGCTGTAACCATTCAATTGATAAGGTTGACAATAAATTTAACGCGAGGCGATTTGCATTTTTTCTGATATTTTCGCTTCATTTTATATCTTAGGAAGAAATACAAAGATTTTTTAATGCGATTAAACCCTGACACAGCTGGACAACATATACTAACCACCTGAATCTGCTTAAAAAACGCTAGAATACCCCAGTGCTTAAACAAACCAAAACACCGCCCGTAATGAGGCTGATAACCTATTCAAAAATACCCCGCCCGCGTGAGCCTCGCAGTTAAGAAACTTGTAAATAGTGACCCGGCGGCAGTTTATGAAATCTACCAGGCAGCGCCCAGCGAGGGGATACGACGGACGCGAAACCACACGCACGGCGCCGCCCAAACCAGCGACCGGTTCGAGTGCGTTGGATGGGGCCGCCCGCGCCAGCCGCTCCTCCCCCCACGCCCGCGTTTCGGGGGGTGGGCGTCGCCAAGGGATGGGATCTTGCTTCTAACTTTTCTCTTTCTTGTCGCTAAACAGATGAACATGGCGAGTTACTTTCGAGAATTCCGCTCAAGTAATCGCATTAGGGCCCGAGTGCAAAACACATTTAATTACGGCCGCATGCGAGCTGGAATGCGGTAAATACGAGAATAAAAAGTGAAATATCCTCCGCGAGAGAACGCCGCGGCCTCCACAACCCGCATGAGAAACCGCCATCACAGAAGTTTCGAGACCGCGTTCGCCATGCAATCACCACCATCAATATTACACTCACACGCGATAAAAAGAAACTTAATGGACTAAGGATACGTTATTACAAGGAAAATTCCTCTCTACTTAATGGCGTATCAACGACAATCACCCGTCCAACACCAAATAAAAAATAACTAGGGAAAAAATTAAATAGCTAAACGGACATGAAAAGCCTCAATTTATCAAGAAAACATATGAATATCCAGCTTCTAATTCGTCCGGTGACACCAAACGTGCGAAATCGGGCACAGTGCGCGCGTGTACAAAAACTCTGGCGGTGCATAATTGATCCAACAACGACAACGGCCGCACACAGGTACAAACAAGAGACCGCAGAATTTTCTCGGCTCGGGAGTGTCACCGCCAAACCCGCACAAAAGCTAAAGGGTAAAATATTTTCTCAGTATCCAAAACATGTCAATCGGCACAAGGTATCCGAAACCGCGGCGGAATACAAATAAATTCGAATTCAAGTAAAGAAACTGGGGAGCGTGCCCACCATTTCAAAAAGCTGTAAAAATAGAGCAGGCACTTTCCCGAAGCCCCGGCCGTCGAGCGGTGGAAATCCTGCGCAAACCGTCCAAATCTATCATGACGTTCACCAGGACAGACAATGCTGTCACGGGCGCTGTCAACAGTTGCTGCCATTGCCTCCGCCATCAATATCCCTGTGCCCCTTGCACGAGCCAATCTCGTACCTTTTGCCGTCGCCATCGCCTCCGGCCATCCATCCTGCAACTCGTGTCTATCACTCTATTTGAAGCCCGACCCTCCTCTCCGCCGGTCTCGTCGCTAGGTTCCCTGCCCAGCGTTCCCTCCACAAGATGCCCTACTCCCAACTAGCGCCCATCCCCGCCACCTGTGGCATCATTACTACCCGTTCCCTTCCCGCCCCGCCGCCCATATTGCCGGAACGAGGTCCTCCTCGCACGGCCGCCGGAGGAGCAGCTCGCAGCGCCCTCGCGTTTTCCTGCGTGGAAATGCCTGGTAAAGTGTTGCTAACAGACTATTCCATCAGGCCCGGGGATTCCCCTTGCAGACAATTTAGGGGGCAATCCGTCAGCATCTAAGCTCGAACACCCGTTTCCCGCTCGGAGCTTTATTTCCAATGTTTACCTATCAATATCCGAGAAACAGGTCTCGTAAATAGCGCTCGAGTGATCTGCCATAAATCGACTGAACCTACATAATCATTCCTTAAATCTGAGCGTCGGTCTGCAACTTTTATCCATAAAATAAGAGAAACTTTAATAATAAAAGATGAAAACGCAAAAATATCACACGCTCCGAAAATTACGAGCTCATAAACGATCACCAATGCAATATTTTACCTAATATTCATCGCAAAAAGCTTCCATCCTGCACACGTCACCGAGTAGGCAGAAAAAGACAAAAACAAATCCCCCTAAAAAAGAAATTTACCTCCGTATTCACAAAACTCCAAACAAATAATTCCACCCATTAGTAACAAATCTGCGCATATTAAAAAGCAGAAAAAGAAGAAAAAAAATCTCTCTCTCTCTCTCAGCAACACATCAGAGCGCAGACGAACGGACGATAAATAACACGTGGTGTATTGAATAAGACACGTAAATACGGACGGCTTCAAAGGGCAGGTGCGGCGCCCGAGGAGAGCACGGAAGGGACCCTTCGGACTTCATCTCGGCGGGGGCGGCGGAGGGGACGCACGTACGGC
>NC_051415.1:22827851-22828112 GCF_015228065.2 Penaeus monodon
CATGCTCGGAACTGGATGTCTCCTGCCATACCGCGTGAATGCACTAATAAATCACAGGTGTATATATTCTTGCAACATTGTCCGCTGCCAGGATTCATGCGAGGGCGGTACCAAAGGCGGTGATTGCAAAGGTCCGTCTCTAGCAGTGTGACTGATTTCCAGAACATTTTATCATCCTGGTTCTGGAGACCAAAGATTGCCGGTCACAAAAAAAAAAGAAAGTCGTATTGAAGACGCTACAAAATTCATAATGTGCTGTGT
>NC_051415.1:22829857-22830046 GCF_015228065.2 Penaeus monodon
ACACAAATAAAGAACACCGCAACCCATTCGAGAAACCACAGTCAACAATGTCAGCTCATCCGGGACTCGGATTCTTGTCGAAGAAATATTACGCTAATAAATAAGGTTTTGTCGCGGAGCAGCGCACGCAGGAGGAGAGAGGCCGGGCAAGCAAGCAGATCTCATACCTTCTAGTCCTCCTACAACCGC
>NC_051415.1:22830111-22830301 GCF_015228065.2 Penaeus monodon
TTCCCCTGCATTGTCTGCATCTACCTTTTTTTTCTCCGCTATTTACTTACTATGTCCAGGGAACTCAATACAGCGGGATCGTCTTGGCTTCCTACAAGGGGATTATTATCCTTGTAGGCCTCTGAGGAGAATTACCGGCAATATACTACCGCTAAACCTCTCTTTCGACCGATTCTGAGGGCTCGAATGG
>NC_051415.1:22830603-22830792 GCF_015228065.2 Penaeus monodon
AATTTTAATATAATAATGATAAAAAATAATCCACATTAAATTTTATATTTTCTAAGATTCATTTTAAACTTGGACGGTCTAAAAACCAGCTTCTCCGAAAAATTTAAGCTGTTATCTAATACACTGTTTATAAAGTATATGGCAGCCGATATATAATTACTGGAAAAATATTAATGCCGTGAACTCATC
>NC_051415.1:22832777-22834188 GCF_015228065.2 Penaeus monodon
CACACAATTCCGAATCGAATTTCCGTGGTCGGGGAAACATAAACGGCGCTCCTACACCTACGAGGATATAGTCGGACAATTCTATAATTACCTAAGCGTGAATATCATCCCGGAATCCGCCGGTATATGTCTTTGTCCGGCAAACTCGCGTATGACTAATGTTCCCATAAATCTGCGCAATAACAATTAAAACCCGCAAGTTGATAAGAGGGTCCGGGCCGCGGCCGGGCCGGGCGTCTGCAGCAAGAAAAGCGGCCCCGCGCCTCCTGCAGCAGAGGCGCTCAACACCGCCGAGTCCTGTCTCCCCGGACGAAAAACGGCCTCAACACGAGAATTATTTGCGCAATAACCCAGGAATTATAGCTGTTTTGCGCGCCGCCCCGATCATGACGGCAGCGCAAGGACAACCCGCGCCACCTTTACGGCGGCGATTCGATCCCCGCAAGCTTTATTCAACTTGGTGCACGTTCCCGATTTACAATATAATTTATCATGTTTGTAAGCGCAGGTGAGTTATGAGAGCGCACCTCGTCCGCGGATCATGATCTGAATGCCATAACTATTCCCTGTGAGGCCGTCAGTGGCGGACTCCAGATCTCGGCTATATATTTTCTGTTTATATGGCAATTTTCGATGAGGAACTGCGCAGTACATCGCCAAGCGTCCACGATATGAATATCACAATAATTCGTTGAGGTAATCTGCAACAGCTTGTCCATGTAATAAAACATATTTATTAGACGTTAGTTAGACAGTGTAAAGGCCATACGTAGTGCTCGAGAACGCATGTCCGACACCGTCTTGCCCGGCCGCTATGGGCGAGCTCTCTTCTCCAGCGCTCCCTGGCCGCACGAATAAAATCACGAGCGGCGAAAAATCGCCTTCCTGTGCAAAACTACAACTTGTGTATTTAAAAGTCTATGCACACCCACGAGTCCCGGACGGCTACGGCTTCGCGCTCTGACATCCGGCGACACGTAAACAACTTCACCGAGGCAAAAATCCCGAGTCGCCGAACCCGTAAGATAAACGCGTAAATAAACAAAAACATATCTCATGTCCACACCGCTAATGCACGCGTTCCATCACACTACTTGACGTCCATATTCGCCGTTTGCAACACATTCGCTAATTTTGGCGCAAGTCGGCGTCCGCCAACATTATCCAACGACCGCCCAACAAATAAAAAGGAACAAGAGTTGTCGCGAACGTCCGCAATCATGGCATCCCATCAATAAAGTCAACTCACTTGAAAACTACAAGAAAAGCTCGTCATGACACACGACATAAGACTTACCTGTTTTTTCCTTGATTTCACAGAGAACACTGAAGAGCGCAGGCTTCATGCGGTGGCAGTTTAACGTGTGTTTCCTGGGGAAAACAGATAGAAAGCCATCATTAGGCACCTTAT
>NC_051415.1:22837304-22837790 GCF_015228065.2 Penaeus monodon
CCTCTTATAAGAGAATACTATTTAGTGAAGATCAAAGTGCAGCATCCGGCAGGGAAGCCGCGTTCCGAGTCTATAGAGCCTATAGAGCCTATACAGACATCGGCCGCACACGGCACCCGCGAATCCTGCACACAAGGCACAGAGGCCAGCGCAGCTCCTTCAGCAGGCCGGCCCTAAACCCCCGGTGTGATAAGACGTGCAATGGGACGAGGGAGAGAGAATTCCGAGACGCCATGACGGACATCCACCCTGTTCTCAGTCTCTCTCCTGCTGCGACAGACCTCCGGCGCCGCACCCTCTTGCCGCTCAGAAAAATCGCAAAACGTCCCAAAGTAAGCAGAAATGATATATAACAAGGCAATATGGCCATTTTCATTTCACTAATGGGACTGAACGGAGGCTTGGCGTAACTACCAAAGTACCTTACTTGAATTCTGTACGCAAATCTAAATAGGCTTATAGGTCTATGTAAATGTCGCCAATGCC
>NC_051415.1:22838509-22838607 GCF_015228065.2 Penaeus monodon
CACGCGCGCGCGTGCGTAGACTTATGAAGTGAATACTAATGAGTTAATTATTCTTTTTATGATTATGTCGAATAAAAGTTTGATAACTATATTATCCT
>NC_051415.1:22840957-22842484 GCF_015228065.2 Penaeus monodon
GCGGTACTACCGATATACAAAGTATATTTCCCGTCCTATTCCCCCTATTTTCTGTACGTGTTTTGCTTTGCATATATGATGTAAGCGGCTCTTCTCGACTCCTTCAGACTCTACAGTCATTGTAAAATTAAATTTCGGCAAAATGTGCGAAGTGACTGACAGCTTGACATTTAATAAGAACGTAATTCAAATTATGTTGACGCAGTTATTGTGGGAACTATTTTATTGCTCGTGATAACTGTCGACTTTAAATGATATCGCGTTTCCTTATTACAAATAGAGAGAAAAAAATACACATGAATTTCAGGACATCTTCGCGCCGTTTATTCAATGAACTTTCAGACGAAATCTAATATATCTCTCAAGAGCCATATTGGGCATAATGATTAGCAATCCGGTTTCGGGCGAATTTTCAGTCGCAAATCTATTAACTTCTGTGAAGACCGATCAATCATCGTAGCTATCAATCGCGGGACCCGATGCATATCTTTGTGTGATTTTTAAATGACTGTGTACAAAGTCTCTCGGGGTAAATATTCTCTTATTTTTCACCGCGAGCTGCGGGAACTTTTTCGCGGAGAACGGTATGCTTTATTTTTCGCTCATATTAATTAACGCAACGTAGAGACGGCTACTTTTGTGTTACCTAATTGTGTTCCTATATTGCTAACCTAAATCTCCTATTAATTCCTAACATGGGAAAAATCAACTGGCGGGTAATATACCTGATTATCTTAGTCACTCTGAAACATTTTTTTACTACAAAGGTGTACATGTTTGTCACTGAAATGTGCGCATTTATTTTATTCTGATAAATTATTAGTAGAGGCAAAAAATAGGCCATTCACGCTGCAGTATCTCTGACTTGGCACATTTAACCTAATCGCACCGATGCTCACCATATTCATTTTTTATGATGGCAGTTTGCAAGTGATATGAGTAAACTTATGAGTTAACGGTTAGATGGGATGAAAACATTGTTTGGGGTTATTTATCAATTTTATTATTACTTATTTTTTAATCCCGATGTTCTGCCGACGGCAAATCGGTACCAATTTACACTTACGTAAAAGGAGTGTGCTACCCTACAGTTACGTCACCTTCCAATGGCCAGTCTGAAAAAGTGAACACTATTAGCAACGATTCCTTCTCCTGATAATGCTACTGTGGGCTAGGGCTAGTAGAGCGATCTCATGGCTGCACATTGTGACTTGACTAACAATAACCCCCTATCTAGCGTGTGTAACTTAGGCTTAGCGTTGTCCTGCTGTTGTGGCCTGTCCTGTTGTCAGTGTAGGGTGTGTGCGCTACATTGTCTTCATGGGTTAGTCTGAGGTCATCGGGAGAATGTCATGCTGAGGTCGGCGTGTGCGGTGTTGCTGCCGCTGGCCTGCCTCGCCGATCCGGATGCTGTATCTTTCGGCGGACTGATCCAGCGTAAATGGAAAATGTTAGTATGTGTTGTGTTGGGAAGCATGACATGTGAGCGAGAGAGCGTAGGGAGCAGCGGCAGTGGTGGTGCAGCGG
>NC_051415.1:22842516-22844649 GCF_015228065.2 Penaeus monodon
CAAAATAACACGCGTGAGGTGCCCACCTGGCCTGCGCCTCGTCCAGCGACTGGTCCGTGATGTTCATAATCTGCTCCAGGATGGTGTTAATGTCCTGTTTGCGGCCTTCACTGTCCGGCGTGGTAGTACCCTGACCTTGGTCCACCGAACCGCCCATACCGTAATGCTGGGGCATGAGCATGCCCGCCTGCGACGTGGGGTGCATCATGCCCCGCTGTTGGTCATCCATACTGGCCGCCACAATCACTTCACACCACCACACAAACACAAACACTCGGCAGCAGCAGGTACAGCCGTAGCGGCCCGTTTACTACGGCTGGGCGCCACAAGCAGCACCAGGGTCAGTCCAGCGCGAGTGGAGGAGGAGTGAGAGGAGCGCGCCACACACCACCGTCACAGCCAAGAGGCCAGCAGCGACTGACGGTGGCGAGGCTCGAGGCTCCTGCTGCCGCGCGCACCGACCAGCACCACACCAGAGTCACTGCCACTAACGCATGTCCACCACTTCCCTGCACACGACTACCACACACGATTATTCAGATTTTTATGGCTGTTTGCTCAACGACAAGAAATAACGCGTGGACTCGAATGAATACCACAAAACAGCACCTTTTCGGAGTGAGTATGCCATTAACAGAGAGAAAACGCTCCGACCGCCAATCACCGCCGCCGTCTCACTCGCATAAAACCATAACCTGACGGGCCAAGCCAACCTTGCCACCCCGCTACGATCAATAAGAGAATGGGATGCCGACAAAATAGGCCTTATTCTACTGACACAAAGCTTCCTAGTTACTTTCCCAAACTACTGAATATAATTACTTGATATGACTGTAATGTCTACAAGAGGAAATTCACCAAAATCACACGGAAGCCGAGAAAAAGGCTTTGTTTACATCGCGGGCCTTTGTGTGTCGGAGTCTGCGCGGGAGTTTGCACTCAAAATCAAGTTGCTAACTCCAATTTTTGCCTCATAAAAGTACGTCAAGTATTCAAGAACAAAACATGGATTCGTTTATAAATAAAACCCTCAGCGCAAACGCTTGACTGTGTGTATCATTGGACAGAGCAGGGTTAGCCCGTGCGTTTCTACTAGCATCCGAACACCAGGATTAGGCGGCTCAGGATGATTTACGTCACTCCTGAACGAGTCTTGCGGCTGCCAGAGCTACGTTTTGTACCATAACAAATCTCGTGCCCAGTACTACAAGTCAAGTTTGAAGAGTTTCCCAAAGTTTTAGGATTAAATACCGAATGCACATTCTTCTAGTCATCAGTGAAACAATCTGTTTCTTTGAACACTGAGTGAAAACATAATTTGCTTTTGTTTGTAGCGACTTGGGCAGACGAGGAGGAGGAGCCACAGAGCCGTAAATCAATCTAAGTTTACTGTGGTTGCCTAAGTTTGATTCTGGTGTGTGCCAAACCCGGCGACACGCGCGAATGTGCCCTGTGACCCAGCAAAAAAGCAAACTTAAAATGGTCGCCGTATTATCAACTTGGATTCTTGAAATCAGTTTGCATTTACTCATAATTATGTAAATATGAATTAAAACATAAAGAAAATACAGGGTTGCGTCAGACTTCCAACATAAAACTTATTTCGATAAGACACAAATCTTAAATATTTTAATATTATGAAAGAAAAAAAAAATACGTTGCACGAAAATATGACACAATTTAGATATAGCGCCAAAATTAACAATAATGACAAAATTATGTTACCTGGGAGAAAGAATATGATATTGTAAACATGGTCAACACGAGAGGGCAATTTTGTCCCGGTAATCACATACGAAGGTATTCGCTTTAATTTCGTCGCGAGAATTTGCAAGATAGGCACTGTCTTGCAATCCGTAACAAAAGTGTTCAAGATGTGTAGGTAAACTGCTCGTGTGTTGATGTTTACATCGAATAAACTGATAATCGATCATAAATGATCGCAGTGAGAGGGCATGTTTTAAATTACTATACTTTGTTCTGATCTCTGTATGGAACTTTCTCCATACTTTTTGTAGGTTTACAGTAACGTTGCAACATTATCTTTAGCAATGCTATTTCTGTTTTATGAAAGTTATAACTTTCGTGATATTATTTTCAATATCTTGTTTTTATTGCAATGAATATTAATTT
>NC_051415.1:22845313-22845521 GCF_015228065.2 Penaeus monodon
GAAATTATTATTAAAGTCTTAAATTTATGAATACCGGGGCTTTTATGATTATTTTGGGCATTATTTTATACAGTGTTTTTATCATGGTACTTATAGCCATGTTAATGCCACCTTCACTACCTTCTTGCCGCAACATTTTCATACGATCGTTATTTCATGGTATGTTTGACTGTCCCGTACACATGTTGTTTCAGATACACTGTAAACG
>NC_051415.1:22850009-22852138 GCF_015228065.2 Penaeus monodon
AATTAGGGGAAATTAGTTTTTCCATTCTAATTCAGTTTATTTCACATATTCTTACTCTTCAGTTTTACAGAAATGTAGACTGTTTTTCTCATGCAGTATTCATCTTTCACATTATATTCTGCATTACCTCTAATATTAGTATTTCTTCTTAATCTTCATTAATTTATACATTATAGCCACATCTTTTTTTCTTTGATAATGTATTAACCTAAAATTCATTGAATATTAAACGTAAATTGTTTATAATATCGAGAACCTCACTGATTGACCTGAATGCCTGATAGTTGCACTTGACGTGCCCGCCTCATTATGCACCTTGCTGACATGGCGTTTCTCGCTGACACATGTGCGAGGCATTACGCTGACCTCTTTCGTAACTTAATGTAGGACTTTTACATCATTCTCTCTGTCTCTCCCACCTCTGATTCCATAGCGGTTCTACTCCCGCTGTCTGCGTCGTTATTTGCCTCCACGCCGCTGTAGCTCTGCCGTTAGCACCGCCGCTGTCCTCATCGCTGCCAGTCTCCGCATCACGTTAGTATCATCACCATAACCCCCTGAATATCACTGCCCTTACCTCTGAGTCCCTGTAACGTCATCATTCACCCCTGGTACTGCTGTTATCATTACGAATATGTATAACCTTCACGTTGGTGTGGCTCCACTAACGATCCTATCATGATTACCACCACTATCCACGACACCATAAGATGATCACTGGTACAGCCACAACCATCATCTCATGTTAACATACAGTATCATCAATCCTCCACCACAACCCCTGCGAATGCTAACATCAACACACTATTGTCACCACCCCCTGGATCTAAGGTTTGCCAGTGCAATTATTGCCACATTCGATTATATAATAGCATCAATAAACAACAACAGCAGCACCCATTATTAGCACACGCCTTACAAAACAACCACCAGCACCCCCCCCCCCCCCTTTAAACCCCCCACTTCGCGCCCAGGGCCTGCACTAGCTTTAAGTAAAGCCTCAGTTTTCAGTTACTTATATCCTCCACAGTCTACTAAATTACAGCAGCCTGGTCAAAGAAAAGAAAGAAAATAAAAATCTGGCCAGAAGACTAGCACAAATTCCCAGATTTCAGGAAAGGGAATTGCTTTCCAAAATCAGCCTCCTGCAAATTTTCCCTTTGGAGACGGATTTTAACGATAGTAAATAACACAAATCTTAATGGTATAAACGATATGATTTATATGGCCTTTGAAATACTAGAATAGTTAATCAACTCGTATGATCATAATGAAACGAGGATGCCAAAGATTACAAATGTTAAGTATTACCAAGGCCTCTAAAAAAAACAATAGAAGAAATAATAATATTGATAAAAATGTAGATCCTTGAGAACAAAGATCGCCGATGGAAAACCTGCCCGTCACACTCCTGCCGAAGAGATCGTTCCGTAAGAATAAGGAGATCGAGAAGGAACGGCGTAGGTTTTAGTGCCATAAGAAATGCTTCTCTTCTGGCTCGTGAAATTTGGATGTTGCTGATGTAGGGAACGTCATTTAGCTGGAAATTAAGGTGATGCATTTTTTTCTAACTCATTCGTAGTTTGAGTCACATAAATAGAATTTCTTAAATTGACTTTTGTTCACAATTCATTTGCCGGTCGTGATTTTCCCCCCTGACGGATCACATGCAGAGCTCGGGATTTTGCGCCAAATTTATTTCCTATCAAATTAGGTGACTGCTAATTGATATCATAATTTCCAAGGCTTTCACATTAGCTTTTCCTTTTTTAACGAGGAATTGAATATAGACGCGTAGACCTTCCATGGCCTTGTAGCAACGCCTTTAAGGCAGTTCTGCTTACTATCAGATTCGAACTCAGTCGATGTATTTTTCGTAATATCTAAATCTTGTTGGTTTTCTGCACAGGCAGGCGTCACTTGAAAAGAGTATGGCCATCTTTTACCTTTTTTTTTCTTACATACACGGTATTTGTGTTAGTGTGACAATATTTAATTCAGACTAAAGGGTTGAAGCGACTTTACGACCCAGTTGAATTATATTCGATGTAATATAAAGTAAAGATGATTAGATTTTGGAGTATATTTACGAATGAAAGGAAGCAAAAAATATTCAAACTTAGGTAATG
>NC_051415.1:22852237-22852678 GCF_015228065.2 Penaeus monodon
GACGTCGAAAAAGACCCAGAACCGTAGACATCGCTTATGTTTTCGAATTGTAGTCGGCTGCATTAGCCAAACTTTTACGGATTCCTTCTAGTATATTTGCCGCTGAATCTTTAATCAGGTATTGACGACAGGGCACGGCAGCGAGCGGCCGCCGAAGGGCCTTCAGTCAGAGGAGGGCCGAGAAAACACCTTATAACACGGACATTTTTTTGCTAGCGACATGTGTCCGACTGATATTTATTAGGGTAATAAACTTTCAACAAGTTCTCTGCACTAAATTTTCGAAATAAAACCACAAGAATCTTTGCCTTTCCCGTAAAAGTTGTTCGCTCTAGAATTATGATATATGAATATGCATTTGTGGTAAATGATGGCGTGATACGTCTAAATGTATATAATTTTTTCAATGAGAAAAGTAAAAGACTGGATAAAAACCTCTCG
>NC_051415.1:22853308-22856105 GCF_015228065.2 Penaeus monodon
TTAATTCTAGGGCTGTGCTACTCATGAAAAATGAATGAATATGAAGACACACGAATATTAAAGGTATTACGGCAATAGTCTAGTCTGTGTTAGAAAAAAAAACTTCAGGATACAGTTAAGATATCTCAGTACATATGCAGATTTCCCAGCAATTGTATACGTAATTTTTCTGTTTATTTTGCTGTTTATTAATCTGCCGCCCTTACCAGTGTCTATGGAAGATAGACGATTAGATACATACGTGTCACAAGTCCAGTTTTTTGTTAGAATTTCACAGATGTTAAATCAATGTGTCTAGAGAATCAAACATCGCATTTTCCTTGCCGTCTAAAACCTTTACAGGGGGTACATTTTGCATTGATATGTAATTTCCTGCCTTCAAATTCTTCACGTTTCCAAATTATTTGATTTGACGAAATATACATTCGGTCACACGAAATTTGATTGAAGTTGTTCTTACATGAAGTCTCCGACATTACTTTATCGTATGTAAATAATGCCCGTCTCGCTACTTTCTTTTAACCTGTGGATTTTATATGCTTTTATATTCGCCTGCGTATGCTTAGATATAAATTATTGACAACAAAGAAGTTTTGATTGATAGAACGTCCGCGTTTTTGTCGAGTAATAAAATTCTCCCTGGATTCAAGGCTACCGATGAACAATATAGAATAACATTTTATTATTTAGAATTTTACAGAGTACACTATAACGATAACACAATTCTACGAGCATGGCCGTTATCGGCAAAAGTTTATTCGCATACATAGCTTACGGTACTTATATTGCACGCATCAGGCGATGTGCCTTACTGATGATAATTCTGAACTAAATTTAAATTCTCATTTTATCTCATTTGTACAGGCAGTCTTACAAATCGTTATTTAGCTTCACAATGTTCACGTCTAAGAAACTTGACGACCCACACCAAAGGACCCAACGCGTCGAACAGCGACCTACCAGCGCCGACTTCAACTCCGTAAAAGAGTAATGCTTTTACAACCCACGCCATCTGTAATCAACATACATAAAGAGGACTGCTTTGTCACAACATCTTCGTGGTCACTAATTTTAGAGGTAACAATGAATGCTGTCATGGTTGTGTTTCTGCTCTCGGTTGCTTGTTAAAATCACGAAATCTCTTGTCTCAGATACATCGGCTTTTATCGTTTATTCACCTGGATTAGCGGATTATTGCGACGAGAGTGTAACATCATATTAAACTTCTATGGTTATAAGATCTCTTGGATCTTTAAATCGCGGATTATTTACCAAGTCATACCCGTGACGTGGGTGAGTATTCAGAGCATAACACCACAGATCTATGCAAGAAATCTGCCGTCGTTTCCCGTTACGCCATTAGTCATCGCAAGTGTGTTTAAGATAGGACCCGTAAAAAGGTATGTTATATTTGGCCGCGTGCACTGAGTGTCTTACAGATATGCAACATTTATACTTTCCGAGCTGACCACAAGTTTAGCTTAGTATAATAAAAAGACACAGATTTGCGTGTTTGCTGTGCCAAGTTATAAAGATTTATGATTCTCTGGGACACGTGCGCGCTTGTTCCTCCGTCCTTGCGAATTAAATCATCGACTTTTCTGTAGAATTTATCGTGTTTTGGGGGTACACGTAATTTCACAAGAGACATAAAATAACTTGAAAATATTAGGTGTAACAAGTGTACTTATACTTCGATTAACGTCTTTCTTTCTCGCTACTGAAAGGCGATACTGCAATTTGGTTTCCTCACCTGCAGAATGTTTGATAAAAGAAGATTCCTCCTCGACATTGTCTTACCGGAGTGGTTTGATCACATCTTTTATCCCACTTTATTACGCTGGAAGTTCTCAGTGGAAGACCACACAAATCTTAGGCCTCATAAAAAGAGTCTGTTCCAGCAATCTGTCTAAAATTAAAAGATACATTTTGCTGAGTGCTTGGAAGAAGCATGTTGCCATAACCGATAAAAGATATTTCTGCATTACATGAATGTCACAATCTGCTGAGCCCGAGACAGCAAGAGCGATGCACGCATACATTAAACGAATTAGAGACGAAAGGCAGGCGCTCGCCATTGCTAGTCCGAATGCTGAGGCCAATTACTGCACTCTGGGTCGTAGAGTGTGAGGAGATATGCAGCTCGTGTGACCGCCTGGTGGGCACCCTGACACCGCTGATTTATGTAGTGGAACAAACCCGCCGAGCAGCGCCTTGCTCGCGGCCCCGTATGTGTCCGGGCCTCATGAGGAGCGTTCGTGACCCTCGTTCGTCACACGCCGAGGCGCGCCGCCAGGGCCCTTCGCTCGCCGTCTTATCAGCTGGCGAACTGATTTAGCGCTCCACTTCTGCCGACGTCGTTAGCTGCAGGTGTGACATGGAAGCGCTGTGGCCGCGAGCACGCCGCCTCGGCCTAGTCAGCATGTGACATTAAACAATCATGGGGAGGCAGTGTGACCAGAATACTCATGTGATGGACGACCGCCTCTTACCTCGTTATATTGTAAACTGCAATGTTACCAATTAAGAAACTGCGTGTGTACGTGCCAGCTCGACGCAAAGGCTTGGCCAGGTGTGCTGTACTGTACGAGCTGTGGCCCTCCTGGTCTTTGTACTCTGGCCTGACGCAGGGGGACGCAAACCTCTGAAAAAGGTTATTAAAAGGGCGTCGTCTCGCTCTGTCTTTTGTACCTATTAGGTATCTTTTATTTAGTTACCAATTAGGTGAAGTTCATGAAATTCTTATGTGTTCTTTGTGCGTAGATGTGCCTAGCTTTAGCTATATCTAAAATCAACA
>NC_051415.1:22856217-22856309 GCF_015228065.2 Penaeus monodon
GTGCACGTTTCTTTGTGTGTGTCAGTATACATGTATCTAATCGTGCCTATGCGGACCGTGAATATACATTTCTATTTATTTTTGTGCTTTCC
>NC_051415.1:22856965-22857035 GCF_015228065.2 Penaeus monodon
GAAAATGATACAAGTCACGAGCTAGGTAATGAGGTAAGAGAGAGACCGATAGATAATAGTAGGATAATTT
>NC_051415.1:22857134-22858466 GCF_015228065.2 Penaeus monodon
GGGTGTGAAGGGAGAGAGGGGAGAAAGGGGAAGGAAGAAAGTGAGGAGAGGAAGCGAGGAAGGAGAAGAGATCGAAGAGGAATGGAGAAGGGACGGGGGAAAGAAGAGAGAGGTGACAAGAGCAAGAAGGGATGCTGGAGGAATAAGGTTAAAGAGAGAATGAATACACATATAACTCATCCAAGACGTCTCGTACGCAGACTGAATGAGAGTCAGATAATGAAAGCAACACTCGTAGATGTTTGTGTACATGTTTGTTCACTATATCAAAGTTCAATTACTGATAGTGATTAGCATTAACTGAGAACATGATCCCAATAAGAAACGTTCAATAAATCAACCCACTAATGAACCAAATGCTCTTTATGCATGAAAAAATGCAATATTTCGACGTACGAACGAAGGTGAATTATACGTGTCAGTGTTCATAATTCTCATTAGGATAGCTCAGGCGGTGCCATGGCTGATACACATGATTTCACTGTAATGAAATATTCGCTATAACTCATAACTGCTTACAGAATGAGGCTTTATTGCATCAACATCTTCAGACGCCACGGGAGGTTGTGGTTAAGAACTGCGCATTCATGAAGCGAATTTGTGAGCAGATGACGGAGTGCACTATACATAAATTACGTATTTTTATATTTACCAACATACACACATGAGGAAATACACGGCTGAAATTGAGCAGTTTTCAAAATGTAAATGGAACTTATTCTGGATAACGAGATCATTAATGTAGGACTGGGCACGATAACATATTTCTTACCAAGTAATGTTAGTAATTCTTTACTGATAAATTTTACATTTGACAGAGGTATTTACTTCACAGATATAACAAGTACAGATATTTATACACAATATGTATATTTATCCTTTATAAAGAAATACATTCTCGGAATCCTCTCGGACTTTATTATAATCGTATTTCGTAAATTAAATAAAATAGCTCCAACACAGTCTTCCAGATGAGGAGTTTCTATATCACTGTAAACCATAAATATTCATGTGATACTTAATAGACCATTAACATTGACATTTGCACGTCATCAGCGATATCGGTCTGAATCTACGTCTTAAGCAGATATTTCAGCCTGTCTCTTCGCCCCAGTGCCCACATCATGCTATCCCGAGACCCTCAGCTGCCTTGGAGACTCAAGAGATTGCTCAAATCCGCAAGCGGACACGGGGGAACGCGTGTAGGAAATGGTAAAGCACAGCATAAATTTAGTGTCCCTTTCTATCGTAGAATGTTAGGCTGTGCCATTTCTCTTTTACCTGGGTTTGTAAATATTCCAGTGCTCTAGATCGTCATCATCTTTTAAGTGA
>NC_051415.1:22862044-22862399 GCF_015228065.2 Penaeus monodon
CTTCTCACCAACATGCATATTCACATCTTCAGAACCACTTTTCCCTTCCTGTCGGTCACTATGTGAGCTCGCCTACATCTGCACTCATGTATCATAAACGTTACATACTTGAAAAGAAGAAATCCTTGAATTAGCTGACGTTAGACATATACATATATAACAGCGTCACAAGTTAATTAATGTGACGAGACCGAGACCTGTGAGCGTCTCATTCTGCACTATCTTTAGCTGCGTATGGAACCCCGCCAGCTATACACGCAAGTCTAATAAATTAACAGCGCCGGAAATCTCTTTCTTATATAAAATTGAATAATCTTGTGCTTGGTTTCTGTCCCTGCAGATAAAGCTTCATAAG
>NC_051415.1:22864269-22864483 GCF_015228065.2 Penaeus monodon
TCCCAGATATCTCTTTCGTTATTATTATTTTTTTAATGAAAATGATCACTTCGCCCTTTATTTTCATGTAGTATTATCCTTATAACCTTTATTTTCGTAAGCTTTCTTTCCTTTTCTTATTTTCAGTGAAAATTCTGCAAATACCGAATGTCTGCGGGAATATATTCATAGTAAAAATAATAAGGCAACATGTAATACGAGAAGATACGCCAAG
>NC_051415.1:22864928-22866174 GCF_015228065.2 Penaeus monodon
TTCTTCGTAAAATACAGTTAGCAACTTTTCTACCGTCATTTGTTATATGAGATATTTTTCGTCGACTCAAAGTCTTTCAGAATCTATATGACATAATACTACTACGATGGTAGGCCTACCGTAAAGATCCTATAAATGATATTTGACGAAGGGTATAATTTTGATTCGTTAAGTTCGGTGAATTTACCCTGGGATCTTGCAGATCTCAAGACCACCTTCCTCTAGGTATCCAAGAAAAGCCCCAGGGTATTTTGGCATATTTTTCAAGGGAGGATCTTTGGATATTCTCGAGATCCATTCACTGGTACTTGTCCGAAGTTTCATATGACAGAATAGGAACAGTCTCTTGCACTTGCAAGGAAATGTACCAAAGTACTCTTGGAAACCCACTCTTTGAAGTTCTGTGGGCACCTCGGGGCCTCCCCTGATGAGTGTTGGCCGGCAGGTGGTCCTAGGCTTGCCAGGTGAGTGTACCCTGGTAAGTCTATGCCGGTCACGTACGTGGGCGCCGCCGCAGGTGAGGTCGTCGCTGCCCACCGGCTGGCCACTGATTATTCCAATTACTTTCCACGCTGGTCGAGGAGTGGAACACCCGGGACGGTCTGTGTCTGTGTCTGGATGCGTTTAAAGCGGGCATCGTGTGGATGAGGAGTAAAGAGGTGGTCCCGAAGGGGTGGAAACGTGATTAAGGAAGTGCAATCGGTCGCTCCATTGCCCGACGTGTTGCAAGCGTTGCGAAATGCTCAAAGAAAAGTACTCTTGCCGCACCCAAGTGCAGGCAAGTGCAGGTTCAAGCATTACGAGGAGCTTTCATGTGCCGCGATACTTTCCATGATAATCTAAGAGGAGAATAAATTCCTCCATTTAAATGAAGGCCTTATCTGCGGGGCTGTTATTACTCTCTCTCGTAAGTTCCTCGTGGCAGAGTAAACAAACCAGTTGAGCCAAATGTCCCACCATTATCAATATTTACTTTGCAAACACAATTTCCTCTCTGATCTCAAAAAATGCAAATGGGCCATCAGCTCAATTTGTTTACTGCCAATCCCGCATAACATTCTATTCAGCGTCCGACGATGGCCGCTCGCGCGACGCATGCATCCCGCCGCCGAGGAGTGCCTGGAGCGAGGGCTCGGCAGTGACACCTGGAGCCGGCGTGAGTGCGGCGGATCACGTGACAAGCTGCACCTTCCCACGCCGCGCCGCCGAGGCTTGCTGGGACCCCGACTGGCTTGGGAGATGATGG
>NC_051415.1:22866197-22866670 GCF_015228065.2 Penaeus monodon
TTTATCCTCTGATTACTTGCATTATAGAAAAAGCAAGAAGTATTTTGATCATGTCCCTTGTTAGACTGCTCGGGCTCATTATATCTATCTGTTATACTGAAGGGCAATTATAATAATGCAACCCTTAGTATGTCGGGCTCCACCACCTGTCGGGCGCCCGGGGCTGCTCCAAGAGGCCGGGACCCTGCCAGCTACTGACTCAACATCAGCTGCTGTTTTAAGAACACTCATAAACTAGCCTCACTGGTGCTTTATCTGAAAGTTTCACGTGACGTACAAGTTTCACGATAAATCAGACCCCTAGAACACCCCCGGTGGCCACGCCCATGCGGTGAGCAACAATCTCCGGCACGAAATTCGCCATGCACTGAGCATTATCAGTACGAGAAAATGTCGTGTTTAATTGCAATATCCCGGCCGTCCCAGCATGATCTCGTCAGCACCTGTTATTAGAGGAACACAGTTCCCAGCTA
>NC_051415.1:22866689-22867318 GCF_015228065.2 Penaeus monodon
GTTGCTCACCGAGCACCTGCAGGCCTGCTACCCCCGCCGACGCTGCCTCGGGGGCCACTATCTTAGACACGCTGTGAAAACTACAATCATAACAAGTTTAACGATTGAAAAAAATATATGATCACAGGAAGAATATACGTTAAAGTCACGCAGGAGCTGAGAGGATCTGCAGGTCATGATGGAAGGTGACATGCAGGCCCGGACGCGCGCTGGCTGATAGTGCCGCCCCGTATGTTACATGTATCTTGGGATATATCTGGCCCTTCACGCTCGCCCCGGCACCGCCCCACCTGAAAGAGGCGCTGCTTAAGCACCACCGTAGGACCGCTGAAGTAGAAAACACACTCTCACTTGACTAAACTATAAGAAGTAAAGCACGCACTAATGTTAAAAAACACATGCATAAGAATTCAAATACTTAAAACATTTCATGCACATCTGGAATGATCTGTACAATAGAAAAGATTTACCAATAGAATAAAACAGGAAGGAAGAATGGCGGTATTTGGCACACGTATTGTCAGTATCTCATATGAATGATCGTTTTTGATTGATATGCCTATAGTGGTAATGACAACGGCCACTCACTACTGTCTGTTTAACAAAGATAAGACTGAGAGCATTAAGCT
>NC_051415.1:22869897-22870200 GCF_015228065.2 Penaeus monodon
ACAGTACATGAATACTTACTATAATTATTTTATTTTGCCACTGATAGCGTTGTATAGCGCTTTTTCAATTATAATGTACATTTAGTGTTGATAACGACATGATAACAGCTCTTATTGTATAAATTGAAGTCAATAACATATGTAAATATATGTAAATCAAAGGTGATTTGACTAACGTGAAAGGGAATGGATGCAACATCGGCACAGCACCCATTTGGGAAGATTGTTGCAGTAGTTCCAGTGGCACGTATGCTAGTAGCCCTACTATGCCTGATGCGAGCAGTAGTGTACTTCGCTCAGATC
>NC_051415.1:22870252-22870539 GCF_015228065.2 Penaeus monodon
GGTTAAAGCAGTCAAATGGTTTATCAACAGGGAACTTTATAAAATATAATATTTTCAAGCGACATTAATATTATGATTCTTTCTTCTAGAGAAAATGTAATATGGAAGATGGAGATTCTTTCCTTGTGTGTTGCTCCAAAGTAATAGTTTCTTTGTTAGCAACATCTGAAGACGTAATTCTCAAAGACAGACGCATAAGTAGGTATTGTTTAGTTTTATGGGATATGAAGAAACTGGGATTTTTCCAGAAAAGAAATTACCTGTCTTACATATTTAAGCAAAATTTC
>NC_051415.1:22872933-22874185 GCF_015228065.2 Penaeus monodon
CGTCCCGGCGAAACGCAACAGTTCTCCGGAGATGCGAAAAGTTGAAGTAAAGTTCAGAACCTGGAAGAAGATTTGCGGAAAAGACCTTCTGCTTCTCTATTCTATATCGTATGAAATATAACACCATAATGCTAAGAGAAGATCTGGGACGAAAAGATTGCCTCAGTGTTACTTTTTTTTTAAATCTTTCTCGGTGTTTTTATGAATTACTGAAAGTAGAAGGAAAATGTCCCATTCTTATTTACATTTCTGTATTTCTGTTTCGCTATCACTCGATGTCGATGGGCATTGCCTTTCTCAGGGGATGCATTTTCATTTTTAGATTATTAACTGATAATAAAAATCCTTTTGACGAACTTTTGAGTTTGTGCATCCAAGTTTACGTCGCACCTACTTCCTAGTGTGTGTCCTGATAGGTTTATAAGCATTTTTTATCTATATTTTTGTATTTTTTCCGAACGTTCTTGTTAGTGACATGAACGAATAAAAACGAAAACTAGAAATGTACAAAAAGTATATTAAAGTTATTATGCAAAGTACACAGCAGATAAAAGACCTGAATAGACTATCCTACTGTAATATTCATCTCTGGAAAAAAAAAATGAATAAATAAAACGTGCAAACGGATACTATTACATAATTATTTACATGCAATTCATACCTGCAATAACAGTTACCATATTTCGTTCAGATAACAAGAACTAATGTTATTCATTACCACGAAATGAAAGTTACTTCCGTCAGCCAACACAAGCGGGTGTTCTCGAGGCGCTGAACAAAAGCCTAGATGATGAAAACGCGTCCCTGGAGCCCACGCAACGGAAGTCGTCATAGATGCACAACAAAGAAGGGAAATGAGGCACGCCAGCGACACCGCCATAAATCATTTCCTAGATATATTGGTACTAATGAGAGACAGGTCCGTGGGCTGTCCCGGTCACGTCCATATCCACCCTTGTTTCGGCCGCCATGACAGCAATGGCGAATCCCGCTCACCGGATGCTCTCTCTCCTCTCCCGCTCTAATCTCTACATCTCGAGAGCTCCTCGTCTAAACACCCTTCATAAATCAGACCTAATTAACCTTTTATATCCTTTGTGTTCTTAACAATCTAGCTTTTTTCCATTCTGTTGTTCTAATTTTCTTCCGTATTATCATCCCATATCTAGATTACTGTTCTTTTTGTCTTAATTAAATGCTTAAAAGGTGAGAGATTTGACGTTTTCTTATATCTTCATTTTCACAGTATTCT
>NC_051415.1:22875189-22875625 GCF_015228065.2 Penaeus monodon
GCCTTGATATATATTCACTATCTGCCTTAATACTGTGATTTCATTTCTTTTACTTCATTGAAACGGTTTCTTCTCACATGGGATCTCAGTAGATATGGAAAAGGAGGTATATCTTCCCAGAATAGTAGTGTTATCACGTATATGCAAGCGTACGATTTCCCAAGAGGATATGCCATTTCCTAATCCTAAATAAATCTCATTTACAGTACTTCTATGTTTTACTCAATCGACGCGGATGGAGCAAGAAAGTAGTTTATCATGAATATCGTCTACCTTGATTGTGGCTTAGTCAAAATAACTCATATTATACTTCATACTAAACTGTGTATCCTACAATCATTTCTCTGATTTGTGGATCGATCAGTCAAAAATGTTTTGAAATGGAATCGACAAAGGAAATCTCTCAACACTTCTCATCTACTCGGAGCTTTCAAAT
>NC_051415.1:22875737-22876624 GCF_015228065.2 Penaeus monodon
ACAAAATTTACAAAAAAAAGAAAATCCCACATACTGTGACAATCCTCCGTGCCTTGTCCACAACACTACACACTAAGCGGTGCCTCTATGACAGGGGACAGATAATGGACATTCGTCATAATCCTCACAATCGGATGACCGTTCTCTCAACATAATCTTAACTCTTTATATAATTATATGACTCCATATATCCATTTCCTCCGTTTTACTCTGATAAAGCCCAGTTAAACCGTAGTTTTTGAAGATGGAAAGCTACATGATTTACCGCGCCTCCCTGCATTCGTCCTCTTGCGAACCATCAATCCCGCCGGGAGCCTGCTCCCTCCCCCTCCTCCCTGACCTGACTAAATGTGATAATTGGGTTTGGTCATGCATAAAGGACGAGGTCACTCTCGGACATCCACGAGCAGCTGGACACGAGAATCTGGAGTCGGAAGTTTATAAATGTAGTTTTCTCTCTCTCCATGACGTACAAAGGTAAGGATGTTCTGGGGAAGAAAGATGCTTCCTGACCATCGTTTATTATGACGCTGCTTGGTAATTCATAGATCATTTTTAATGCAATTTTTAAAATTAATCACGAGTTTATCTTTTCCGCATTCCTTCCATTCTTTCATAAATCCGTGACTGATCGGACCTGAACACGAGTCGCGTTGCCCCCAGCGGGAGGGCGCCGGGTCAGGCCTTAAAGTGTGACAGGAACATGAGATTTTAGGACGCTGGGTTAAACCATTCCACTATTTTTAACTCACTTATAATTCGCTTTTCCTCTTATGTGATTTTCCAGAGTGCATGCATTCGTGTGCGTTTAGATGTATGTGCATCTACCTGAAGTCTTTTTAATGTAAAATAATCTAGATCGTGAAATGTTTGTTTACAGAAATCAT
>NC_051415.1:22876953-22877422 GCF_015228065.2 Penaeus monodon
ATGTCAGCTACATGATTCATGTTTCTTTCTGTACATCCTGTCGAGAACGCAAAGAAGAAAGTGTGCTTTGTCGATTAAAACGAACTGGAACTAACGGACCGCAGATATGTTTAGAATATCAAATTGATTTCGAGTTTTAAATACATAGAAGAAAATTTATATTTCACGGAGCTTTCCCTTGATCTATAAGCATTCAATGTAAAATCTATATCACGAGGAAATTATCATGTCAAGAACTCCTTGTTATCCAATCAATCTTTCTTCAGATTATTGTCTTGAAGACTCTCACATTCTAAGTATTTTCCATTGTTTGCTTTATCTTGATTCATATGACTTCTAAGACTGAGAAACTGCAACCATTTTATGTCGCCAAATAACTCATCAGGCCGAGAAATAAAAAGGCCGATGTCCAAAAATGGCAATTTTAAGGTAAGTCTACCACCGAACTGGATTTTTTTTTTGCTTTTAT
>NC_051415.1:22877636-22877815 GCF_015228065.2 Penaeus monodon
AACTTTATTAATTTACATTTTTAGGCCATAGAATGGTAGATTTTTTTTTAGGAATCGGATTAGGAGGAAAGGTCTTAATATCAGCAGCAATAACTGTCTTATAACTTATGGATTAATAAGAAAAAAAACATTTTTGAAATGTTTGTTTTCAAAGTAATACACCCCCCCACACACATATA
>NC_051415.1:22877879-22878348 GCF_015228065.2 Penaeus monodon
TCGTAATGAAAAATATTCCTTATGTACAAAAATGTCTTTAAAAGGATTAGATTAATGCAACACAGTTTGATTGATCACAGAAAAAAACTATATTTCGTGAATTATTATTAGCTGAATTTCAATTAACGGAGCAAGCTTTCAAAGGCGTTTTTCTCAACATTGACTTTTAGGACATTGGCCCTGCTTGTTACGGCCCTAGAAATCATTTCTTCAAACGCAGACTTGAAGCGAATATGACAATTTCCGATTGATACTCCGTGCTAGAGAAATGTTCTAAACGTCACCATGGATATACCAAACAGCCTGAAGGGAAGGGACACAGGAAACAGAAAGTTCATCTCATGTAAACTGGCAGGAAGTAGCAAATGTTTGAAAGGTCACCACAGTGTGAGCTACAGCCTTCCGTCCGATTTTTCCATTCACACCCATCACGAACTACACAGCTTATCTCAGTAAATAATACACCAAT
>NC_051415.1:22879358-22880108 GCF_015228065.2 Penaeus monodon
CTATGAACAAAGAACAATGGTTCAGTTAGATATTGCGTATCTAAAGTCGTGAAAGTATCCATGTGCTATCTTGTGTCGTGTTGTACCCGCAATTCAAGAGCATCTCCACGGGGTGAGTATACAGTGTGACCCTTCAAGACCTCCTCCATTTCGTAGTACAATGTCTAGAACTGTATTCCTTATGCCTCTAAGATTCTGCGCCATTTCAGGACTACAGCGTTCCCTCCCCGCCATGTGACGCGAATGTTACCTCTACAAGACTCCCTGGTTCTCGGGCTATCGCTGTAGACGGTGACGAGGACGCAGTGTTTCCTCCACAGTGATTACGGTAGGAACTGTTTACGGCGGGAAGTAGAGTTTTCTTAGGCTGTTCCGGGCGGCGGAGAAATGAAAGTGTCGAGAGCGGAGAGTTACGTGCGGGCGCTGCCTAGCTGTAAACACTGGGGAGGCGGGTGGTCGGGGAGGAGGAGGGTGGACCGCCTATTATTCTCCCGAGCTACTCCTCCACTCCTGCTGCTTAGTGCCACCTCTCACGTTCATTGTTTTATTGCAGTATATATTGCCAAAACTTCCAAACAAATTAACATAATGGATCTATATTCTATTCAGCATTGATGGTGGAGAGTGCAGCAACAGGGAAGCGATTGGACCAGCGCAGCCGACAAGGAAGGGAGGGATGGAGGCTGCTGCAAGAGAAGGCGCTGCAAAGCAGGGAGCAGCAGAAGAAAAGCGAGGGGGTCACGGGGGTCG
>NC_051415.1:22880624-22880871 GCF_015228065.2 Penaeus monodon
TCAAAATTATGAGCACGAGACGATAGGAGGGACTTAAAGTAGGAGTGTGAAGAAGGATGCAAGGAACAGCTGAAGGGGGAAAGGGAGCAAAGGCTGGAAAAGGGCGTGTTGGAGGCTGAGAGGAGAATCGGGAATGAAAGGGTAAAGGGAAAATGATATAAATATACATAGACACACTTCAGCGTTTCAGAAGAAAATACTCTATCGGAAGAAGAGAAACAAGGAGGAAGGGAAAACGTGAATGAAT
>NC_051415.1:22880964-22884785 GCF_015228065.2 Penaeus monodon
TTTATATTCATATTCACATTCATAGTGGGTTCAGCCATTAATTCCGAAAAAGTAGTTCACAGTTTCGACTGATTCAGCTCAGATCACTGATTCAGATCCGTACTAAAGAAATTTGATTCGAGTCCCTAACCCTCCGTGTTTACATCACTGGAGCAAACTTTACATCTTGATTTGAAACTTTAATTAGCGTTATGGGAGATTTATTCATCTGTTCCATGGCCATCCTTTCCATTTCCGTTGACAAGCTTGTTTACGTCCCTCCTGGTCCACGACTCTGCTCCCCCTTGATGTGTGAAATATAATTTGCTCTTTGCCAATCTATGAAGCCAAGTGTACAAAATGTCGCCATCCTATCATTAGCGGTGTTACAAACTGTGTCGCACTAGATATAACTTATCTTGATCATCTGCCAGGCACAGCTCGAGAGATATACGAACGTTTTACAAGATTGCAGACCCTTTGAACTAGAATTAAGAGACGCCAACAATATCCACGTATGTTTTAAAATACGCGATGCATCAGCTAATAGATCCTCCGGTATCGGCACGTAAGCCTTGCAAATGCTAAATTCCATCGTCATCTTTCGAAAGCAGCACATCGCATTTTATGTTGCGACGCACGTAAATGTTTCGAAACTTAGAATTCTGTTTACGATATGGATTAATGGCGTTCATTTTCTTTACGTTAAATCCAGAGTACAAATGTACTTTATGAGCGCCAATACTCGTGCGCAGGTGTGGCGACTCGGCGTGATATGGAACTTAAACTGATGGCTATGATGCCCCCCTCCACCCCTTCCTCTGCCCCCTCTGCGACGGCGCCTCGAAAACCTTGGTGTTGATTTTGAGGAGACGGACCGCTGTTCAGTCGACGTCTCATGTTTCCCATCTGGAAAATAGTTTTAACTGTTTCTCGTTCAATCCATCGTTTTATACTGCATTTTGTATGCGAGTATTTATGCATTTCCCTTTTAGCATTAAATAAATAATGGAGTTGATTTTGAAACTAACCCATACCTACCAATGAGAGAAAAATGACTTTCAGTCTGATAGGCTTATGGCACTAAAATATAGGCTTCGTAAAAATGCCTTTTCATTTTCACAAGAACTACCGCACGGGGCTAATATAGATGAATGCAAGCAAGAATTCCGATTGTTCATGCATATGCAATAACCTCCCTGCGCTCGTTGAATGGTTGATATCTCGCCAAGTTGGAGCAGAGCAACCACAGCGAATAATGGATGGTGCCATTCCTGTGCATAAAGTATAACGTGCGTCACCGTGGCCATGCGGCGCGGGAGGGGGTGGGGGTGATTTGGGGGGTGGTGCGTGCATCACCTCGCTCAACGGCTGTGGTGTTGATGTATCTCAGTGATGTATACTTGGCCGGGAGTGCGCTCTCTTTGTATGGCATAAAGATAATGCTACCGCGTGTTGTTATGATATAACAAAGGGAAACATGAGGATTTGTAATAAAGATCAGCACGAGGTAGACGGGCAGGTGTGCTGCTGCCAGAAGCGGCTGTACACAG
Organism: Penaeus monodon; assembly: GCF_015228065.2. Classification (NCBI taxonomy): domain Eukaryota; kingdom Metazoa; phylum Arthropoda; class Malacostraca; order Decapoda; family Penaeidae; genus Penaeus; species Penaeus monodon. Next base: position 22,882,497 of record NC_051415.1, read on the forward strand.
AGCTTGTGATGGCCTGCTTCCGGCGACAACAGACGAACGGAACAAATCTCCGCGACCAGAATTCGCCGCTTTCCTGTAAACGGTATCATTGGCCTCTTGTTCGGGCGGGCTCTGGCAGGTGCAACCTATATGTTGCCCAGAAATATATACACGCTACACAAAGGAACAAACCAACGGCAGAAAAAAAGGAAAGTTGATTGGCATTGTAACCGAGATTATACTGCATGTAACTACCTCTATTAGGCCGGTGTGCATGAGGCTTGTGAGTTGCCACGCCGGTAATTCCACATCACAAAAGCGAACCACTTCACAGAACTCAAGCAGGGACACCGACGGCCTTAAACATCCACTTTCTCGTTCTCGGTTTAAGGTCTTGCTATTCCCCGTACTTACTACAGTATGGTAATGAGCGCAGCCTTGTTACGTTACTGCAGTTCCGACAGATGGAGCCCATGTGTCTAGCTACAAACAACGGAATATCCTCCCACATACCATTTAGCCCTATACGCTCTGATTTCATTGATATTTGTTATACATTTTTGAAGAAAAAAAGGTTAGTATGCGATTTTTTGACGCTTCATGCGCAAAGTAAAAGGAGTATTCTTATTTAATTTTGTATAGCTGTTATGATCTTTGAAAAAAAATGCAATAACAATATGATGGAAAAATCGACAGCTTTAAAAAGGACGGCGAAAAAGCCGGCCCCACAAAGCTTTCATTAATAAGATAATCCTAAATCATGGGCAAGTGCGTGAGAGGCTCCCGCGCTCCTCCTCCCCAGGACGTATGTGCCATTTTCCACAACGTTTCTCTCGGCCACAATACATTCTCTCTTCCTTATCTTTAAAATCTTATAAGCTTGGTCGGCTTCAAGAATACTTCCCCTCGCAACGATTTACTCTTAATTCTGTTTAAACAAAACGCTCCAACAACCCTTGCTTTGCTTTGCCTGTTTGTCATCATTTGTCTTGCAGCGGCATTTTTATGACTCTCCCTCCAGGATTACCCATACTTTATTCTCAATTCCCTTTCTTATTTTCCATATCTTCTCTCTCCTTTTTTCCCCCTTCGTTTTCTCTGGATATGTTCTCTAGTCTTACCCTTTTGTAAATATTTGACAATTTACGTAGACATTCTAAGAATATGGCAGATTATTTATTCCAAATAGAGCCAATTGTGGATTAATGTCAGCTCTCCCACCCAGCATCTGCATATATCACGGAAAAGGAATCGATGAAACGTTACATAAAGCATATAAATAGCATCAGCAACCTTCCTTCAACGCAAGCCTTATCGCCTCAATGAAAGCAAAGAAGAAGGAAAAGCGGAAGACCCCAAGCGGGCGAACGAGGAGGCAGACTGAATGATGGCCTTCCTTCAGCTCGAGTGCGCGCGTACTGCACGTGAGTGGAAATTAGATTTACGGGATTGTGTACATAAAGATCTAATTAATGGCCTCTAGCAGGAGAGAGCATAGGCATGTGCAGGGTGCCCGGCATTACTTAGAACCCCGGCTGGAGACGAGGTCCTCGGCGGCGCAGTGAGCGGGGTTGCATCGGAAAGGTTCTGGGTAATTTCGCATGGTAATGCTGCGACTCTTCGGGTTGTGGACACTATGAAACCAGGAATCTAAGAGGTTATTGTGTGTCTTGGTACGGTGAAGCGTTCAAAGTCCTAACACACACACACACACTGAATTCAGGTCTGGTTTGTAAGACTATTGCAAGATTCCGCTAGCAAAGAAAGACCCCGGGAAGCCTTGGTCTTTCCTTTCTTTTCCACTGCGCAACCGAGGATGATCTGGATCCTTGTGCCTTATCTCCATGGCGTAAGATCCTCAAAAGCACCTTCTCTCGAACATGCTCAGACTTTGGAGAGATCTTCCTCACCCTCGCCCAAAAAAAGGATCCTTTCAGCCTCTCCTTCCCCGCCATTAGACGCATAAAGGGCAGCTCCTCTCCCCGCCCGTTCCCACGCAGAGAGACCCCAGCATGACCCACGCCCTCACCTTTAGTAAGGCCGGAAAGGATCCTGCACTCCTGCCTCAAAAATGCGTCACTTAGAAGTGTCCTCCTCCTCTCTCTTAGTCCGGATCCTCGCAAAATCTCCGTAGCCTTTCTCAGGCTTCCAGAATAAGACTCGGGGATACAATGACTCTTCCTCTCCCATGGAAGATTCCAAAAGGATTTCCCCTTCTTCCTGTATTAGCTATCAACAATAAACACAAAAGCTCAACATCCTTACCCCTAAATACAGCTGTAGGACTCCTCCATTTAAAACCAACCTCCC
>NC_051415.1:22884839-22885372 GCF_015228065.2 Penaeus monodon
AGAAAACTCAGATAAACATAAGTAAACTCTTTAAAGACTCCCTCCCTCTTCCTGTTCCTCTTGCATTCTCCTCGCCCAGTAAGACTCTTGAAAGACCGCCCCCTCCCTCTTGCGGGCCTCTGCGCCACTAGGATGTTAGCACATACAACTCAACCTTAATACGGTACTCGGGATTTACTGCGCGGGTTTTTATCTCTCCGGTCGGAGTTTTCTAACTTCGGTTAGTAATGAGGAAAGTGTTTCATTTAATTTTCCTCTGAACTTATAAATTGTTCGCGAGGAAATTACCACTTGACATCTTTCATACTTTCAGCCTGTGTTATGGGATTCCTCTGCTTTAGTTGTTGCTTGTTTCCTTTCATAGGACGGAGTGATTAAAAGGCGTAATTAGTGTTGGCGGCACAATATCATAACGTGCAGTGAGCCACGCCCTCGGAATTAGGGATTGTCATTGTCACACGTTTTATCATAGGCGTCGGATCATGGACGTTAATGCAACAAAGCTTGTTTCATCACTCAAAGCAGTTTCCGAA
>NC_051415.1:22886684-22887328 GCF_015228065.2 Penaeus monodon
AAGCATCCGCCTCGCAACCCACCGGCCGTCGACGACGATCCTTCGCAGCGTCTGGCAGAGGGTCCTGCCGGCGAGGCGACGAGGGGAGACCGGCGGCCGAACCACTCGAACTCGCCGTGGCTCGGTTCCAAGAGTTCAGCTCCAGACTCTCGGCTCCCATTTGGACGCTCTTACAGGACCTGGATCATATTTAAGACTTATGGCAACACCGCGTGTAGGGCACGGACATAGAGGACGACGAGAGACAGAAAAAAGAAGGCGATGACCAGCGTTGGGTCTGAAGTTTTATAAGGACCTCGTGGTGCTGCTGGTTCGTGGATTTCGGGCTTCGGTGTCATCATTTTGGCTTACTGATTCATTGAGACTGACACCTGAAGGTCTTAAGATAAGCGACATTGCCTATGATGCAAGCAGACAAATGTCTTTCTTCTTACGAAATGTAGCCATAGACAATCAGGGCAAAAGCGAAATTAGAACTAGATGATTAAACTGTCATTAACGGAATGATTTTGATTTTGATATGAACCTGCAGTCGATATACGTCCACAATAGAAATATCCATGAAGCGATGATATGAAGTAGTAAATATTACAAGGTGAAAAGGATAATACTAAAGGTCAAAGAAGGATTGAAAGCATAAAAAG
>NC_051415.1:22887551-22889227 GCF_015228065.2 Penaeus monodon
AATGTTGAAGGAAATAAGCAGCGTTATCTTACGCTCTTCTGCTCAGGTTTCTACAAGAATGAATAGACTTTCGTAAACCGTATATAACATATAAGTACAAACCAAAAGACCGACGCAGGAAGCGCCAACAATACCGTATTCGCAAATCGCTATTCGAATTTTCAGACAAAATCTCCGCGGATCACAGATGCCATATTTCAGTACAGGGTTTGTGCGGTTGCCAGTTACCAGAATCCTCGTATCTTGTCACAAACGCTTCCTTTTGGCATCAATTCCTAAACAATGACGGCGTCTGTTTTACTGAATATCTTTTTTTCAAATATGAACACTGCTTTCACACATATTGAAAAGGTGCGCAAAAGCAAAAGTAGAAAATGCCAAAATATATTCAGTATCAGTTCAGTTTAATTGCAATTGTTATGGTGAATGGTTCACTGTATGAAAACGCAGTCTGTACAACTAGAACATGGAATAAAGCGGCCCAGTCGAAAGGAGAACCATGAAACGTAGCTCTGAACAACATGATCAGTGTTTTCACCACGTTTCCTTAATGTCTTCTGCTCATGGATGATGCAACTGCTGACTGGGACCCTCACGTGGACGAACACCTTGGAATAAAAAAAGTGAGAGACAAAAACAGCTTTGGCAGAACGCAGAGCTGCCACTAGCCTGGGGTGTTTTGATTTAAAGGGATGCAGAGGAAGGCGATAAAAATATATTCTACTAAATCTACCAAATAAAAAAAAAGATTCCACGTATATTGCAAGTACTAATATCTCAGCACGACTCTAGTTATTTGCATTTCGTCTTTTGCATATTTTGATATCATTATTGCAATCAACATATTGCTGAAAACATCACTAGAAAGAAAAGAAGAAGTTAAGCAAGAGAAAATATTATGTGTGGAAAGAAAATCATTCGATAAAAGTGTACGAGCTGATGTAAATGTTTGACTTGAAGGATGCATCTCCGGGCAGCGCCATCTGCTGCGAGAATCTCTAGTATTTATAACCACCTCAACCGATTCAAATCACAGCCGTGATCCACGGCCGAGAACATATAAACAAGCAGAAGTGATTTATATGGTGTATGTGATCAAAGCAAAATGCGTACGTAAATGAAGTTACATGTTACGACGTGGCGACAGCACACGAATATCTAAAATGTCGTTTTGAGGTTTCTTGCGACAACAATCACATCTCAGATTCAGCAACATCATAGTCGAAGAAGTGTTCCATGCATGTGAATTAGTACCTGTTGGGGAATGCCTGAAGAGAATCAAGCCACATTGCTCCTCCTCGCATCACGACTTTAGACCGCAATAAGCTGAAACCGGATTGCCTCCAACTCTCATGCACAGATGATGCACTACAATTGCATTTCATGAAGTCTTACAGTCTACAAAGACAGCAGTGATTCCCTTGCATTAATTCGTCAGACTCACCCGAGACCTGCTGCCCTTGCGGGAAATGAAAGGGATTTTGCCAGATTCGAAAAATATATTTCTATCTAGATGTTTTATTCTATTTGAAACTTTTATCTTCTGTACATTCAAAAGGTGAACAACCCCGCTCTGTTCTTTCTTTAGAAACCTGTGGAACTCGTCTTATTTATGAAATATCAAGTTATCATTGATAATAATGATGATTAAAAAAAATATCATGTCACTGATAATG
>NC_051415.1:22890729-22890829 GCF_015228065.2 Penaeus monodon
GATAGTACCTTATGCTTGTACGCGGAGTTGTCGGAGCAATAGTGATTAGCTTGATGAATAAAGCGAAAGTGTCGATATTGCACAGGAATAAGTGGGGACA
>NC_051415.1:22893614-22893852 GCF_015228065.2 Penaeus monodon
GTTTGCCATATAACCCTCTCACAGATTTAATTATAAATTTGTTTGAGTATGAGGATAAGTTTACAACCTCTAGAAAAAATGGGCATTGTCCATGAAGCGAATAATATTATCCCAATATGCAATGCACTGATATGCTAATAATACATTTATGTCGTTGGAGCTTCGTCAGGCGCGGCATCGCCACGGTTGCACTCGTGCGTCCCTGCTCCTGGCGGGGGACCTGGTTATTAGTATTTGG
>NC_051415.1:22896398-22897353 GCF_015228065.2 Penaeus monodon
CTGTGGGAGGTCAGCCGGATTAATTAATGTATCTCGTGGCCGCGATATTTTACGATTCCCTATTCTGTCCAAACATGGAAAGCCTTTCTACTCATCACTGTATCGAAGAGTGATGACGAAAGAGCGGCACTTCATCCTCTTCCTAAAGTAGGAGTTCACAGGAAATTATTAAACTATAAAGATAATGAAGCACTATTATTACTGGTTAACTGATAGGAGACTCTCAAGGCTGTGAATATTATTCGCTTATACTACTAACAGTTTAATAATACCGATGATCTTATCGATGAAGCGCGGACATGGTGAAGACTGGCGAATGAAGAACAAAAACAAGGAATAATTACTCATAGAAAATGTATAGAAACAAAGAACAAAGAACAAATATTTAGGGAAATTGTATCAAAGAAAAAACACTGAATCGCAGAAAGAGTAAATAATCGAACAAAAAATAATAGAAAATGAAAAGAAACAAACAAACACACAAAAAAAAGAAAATGTAAAGAACCAAAGAACAAATAATTATAAAGAAACAGAGGACAAAAAAAAAAAAAAAATAATAATCACAGATGTATAAAAATAAGCAAAGAAGAAAAAATCAAAGAATGTCAAGAGGCAAAGAACACAAAAATACACATTGTCATAAAAAAAAAATCAATAAGAAAAACGGAGAACAACCAAAAGACAAACAAAATCATGACAGGCCTAGAATCCACAGGACAAACGACCGAGCAAAAACCGAGCCGGGAGCGAGCCGTCGACCGCGAGCGCAGCGCAATTCGTCACATGAAAGGCTGTCTCACGGATAAGGATTCCTCCACGATGTTGGCAAGTCGCTTACACAACATCAAGCCAAACGTGATGGAATCTTGACTCAGCGTTCGAGACAAATGGCCCCCTTGCTTTGGTTGTGTATTATGCGATTCAATTATACCAGTTAAGTTATTTCAGAGATAAG
>NC_051415.1:22897639-22898106 GCF_015228065.2 Penaeus monodon
CCTGTAAACACTGTGTATGTGTATATTTGCGTTTTAAGATGTCCTCACTATACATAAATTCGTCAGTAAAGACCAAAAGGAAAAAAGACGGTTAAATTGGCAATAAAACAACAGTACTAACGTTAAGAAAGAAAGGAAGAAAAGGAGAGAACAACCGAAGTCTCTCAGCGGAAGAAAATAACAAAATTGTAATGCTGGAAACAAGTAATTGAAATTTCACCCCAAGAGCGTGTGCACATCCCTCTCGCGCACATTAAAAAACAAAGAAGATATTCCCTTGGTAAATTATTGTACATCATTCATAATTTACGACACTTAATGTCAGAGGATTCGCTGCAGCCATAACGAGGCTTTCGCATTTCACGGTTTTCCGCAGATTATCCGCAAAATTTCAATAATCCCGAGCCACTTCCAGGCGGGATTATTCGCTCAGTAATACACCCTGAGCAAGCCTCGGACCTCGCAAG
>NC_051415.1:22899852-22899941 GCF_015228065.2 Penaeus monodon
GTCATTGTCACAAATTTTATCACATGTGTCGGATCTTGGACGTTAATGCAACAAAGCACGTTCATCACTCAAAGCAGTTTTCGTTAGTG
>NC_051415.1:22902025-22903207 GCF_015228065.2 Penaeus monodon
TAGCAGTTATTGTAATATGGCTCATAATGGTGAAAACGATAATAGTGCTGACAGTAAATTTGGTAGTTAGGATTACAATGAAATTAATAACAGTAATGGAAATTGCAACAGTAAAGGCATGATAATGATGATTATAATTAAAAGGACGAGATAACAACCATAATTAAGATACCACAGTTGCTAATGATGAAAATTAACATAATTTCATTTTTAATTCCTATACGCAATGACCATATCACATTTTAGATTGATGGGAGCAACGTGGCAGTTTCTGTGGCATAGAGCATGTAGCGTGTGATGCTAAAGCTCTCTAGCGTTTGGCCATTAATTCATATCAACTGGAGTTGTTCATGGAATTAATGACCGATTTGGTGTTGGAGAGAGATCGACTCTCAATCCGGCATTAGTTACGATCACTCAGTGGAAGGGCACGGGGCGGATGGTGCTCCCTCCTCCGGCATTTCGCTAATTCGGTTCTGATCCTAATCGCCTTCATTCTGGGACTGCAAAGGCTGGGCATCTTCGCATTTCATCTAGTGCCTGGTATGAGGGATGACGCGTGATTCAGCGGCGGTAGGGCTCAGTCAGTTACCGAGCCTTTTGTTCTGCGACTGACTGCAAATACCCTGTGCATGGAAATTGCAGTCTCATGCAGCTCATCCCTTGCCACGGTTTACAGGGCCACCAGCATAGGCATAGGTTTCATTTCCAACTGAGGGAAGAGGGGTTGGCAGCAGTATGAGTGGGAGTGTTACCAGTGAGTTTATTGTGGGTGAAATAGTAAATGGAAGAAGGAATGAAAGGAGGTCTGGGATAGACCAAGAAAAGTTTAAACAACAATACTTCTCATTTCCTACCACTACTGCTGCATCAGAAGTGTGTTCCTGTGAACTGCTGGAGCTTCGGAGTTCTTTACATGAGTTGTGAATTTTAGTTCTAAACTGATTATCTCATATGCACCTATCATTATCAGTAATATATCATTCTTTATTGGTTCCAGAATTTCTATGACTTTGGCTAGATTTTGGACTTGGTGGAGAACATGATAATTATAAGAGAAAAGATGAATATCAAAGGAAAAAAATCTAGCGCGCTTGCGAGTCGACCCATGATTTCTTTGAAGTCAGTTACATTAATCATATAAAATCATATGCCTTCACTCAGAGTCTCTCTCTCGCCCCC
>NC_051415.1:22903264-22904237 GCF_015228065.2 Penaeus monodon
GAACTATATTTAGCACATCATACCTTTTTTTTTAAGACTTAACAAATGTATTCGATTTCCTCAACGGTATACCTGAGCCGGGTGAGTGCTGCACATCACCCTGACTGGAACACAAGAAAAGCAAGGCAGTGATAATACAGAAATCAGAACATCTCTTTGGGGCACATGCTGAGCCTACTGACAGATCTGAAGGTGTTTGGACCAAGGGGGAAAACGACAACGACATGTTGAACTATGGTAGAAAAAAACAACAACTCTATGCACAGTAAATCTTGTCTGTGTATGATGTTTTCTACCATGATTACTACTGAATATAGCGAGGCGTATGTGATAGAGATCTGATATTTTAATATGAATATTGTGATTTCAAGAATTATTATGATGAATCGAAACTTTAAGAAATAAAACGAGAGAGCATCATCAATGTAAAGAAATATTATTACAGGAAATAGTAATAAAGTGCTTATGATAATGAAGTTGATAAACATGACTTTGATTATAAACATTAAACAATGATTATGACATTACTGGTAAAAAGGAAATTATGATTATACTAATGATAATACAAATAGCCATATTCGCAACGATGCGGATAATAATTGCAACAGTAATTAGAATGAAATATATTTTATGTTAGCAGTATTATTAAGGTATCAATATTTGCAACGAGAACAGCAACTATGGTAATATGGCTAAATATTAATCTGATAAAGGTGTAAATCTTGATTGTGCTAATAATAAAGCTAATATGATCATAGTGCCAATGTAAAAAGTAGATGATTGACATAATAATGATAACAAAATCATGATAAGGGGAAATAGCAGTGATAATAAAATCATAATAAAAGTAACATATACAACAAAAATAGTGATGATAGCAATGTAGAAATTATAAATATACAATATCACTATCTCATGTACGTAAATATATCTACATTATTTTTACTTTACCTCCGAGAAAAGTAAAAGATTG
>NC_051415.1:22904266-22905063 GCF_015228065.2 Penaeus monodon
CAGGGTTAGACTAAAAACCAAAGTTATAAACATACGTTCCTTTTCCTTGTTCTTAAACTTATAAATATTACATCTATATTACTTTCAGGGAAGCGGGTGGGCATTGCAGCTCGCCAGAGGTCCTTGTCCGCAGGCAGTCTGGCTGCAATTGCACGCGCCGGATTTCCTTCGCATTGTGCTGAGCATGCGGAGGAATTCATCTCAATAACCGGAGTCATTTGAGCGTTTAACATATCTGCAGACGGACAGTTAACTTCCAATAACGGAAACAAGGCAAGACCTCATCCGAGTCTAGGAATAAATACGCTCGGTCTTTTATTGTGTTTTTGACCTTCGCGATGGAAAATAACATGCGGTCGTGAGAGCAGAAATGACAGTGGGAAATTAAATTAGCATAAAGTCTAACAAGAGCTCATCAAGATCCGGTGTTTCTTTTATTTCCTGACGTTGCAAGAAAGAAAGGAGAAAAAGGCACTAGGGAGTATTTATAAAGACATGAATAAGTATTTATGAGTATTTATGAATGCATCGCGTTTGCATAAGAGTATGTAAATAAGACGCAATGTTATTCAAGCAGACAAGCAATGGCGTCTAAAAACCTCCCGCGAGTTCGTTTCTCCTTTTGACAGGTTGCTTGAATCGCCCGTCGGTCGTCCTCTGCTCACATTCATTGCCAAGTTATCGGTCCAGCTAAGTGATATCCGTCAGGTAGCTGTACTACACGCTGAATGAGCTCCTCCGCAAAAAACCGCCGCCGTCGATCTCAGAGTGAGAAGCGCGGACGGATACGGCGCGAA
>NC_051415.1:22905096-22906525 GCF_015228065.2 Penaeus monodon
GTTCTAAACTGCAGCGGCGGACAGGTGTGGCGTCGCGGCCGCACCTTGGCCTTGCGTCCTCCTTGCGCGGCGTCCCGGGCTGGTGTGGCCGAGGACGAAGCCAAGACACCTCCTGTGACAGCCAGGAAAAAGGTCCGGTGATTTAGTGAAACGAAAACGTCGAAAAAAAAAGGTTAAACATCTCATTTTATTTTTACGTGAAATCACCGGAAATTCGTGCCTCGTCCGGTAATAAAATTTATGAGAGATCCGGTAAAGGCTGTAATTTTTTATAATATGATCACCGCAGGTAAGTGTGATGTGCTCAGCGCGGGTCATTATCCATTTAAATATCTTCCTAATTATGTTAGGAAACTTAGAATTACTTTCCCATGAATCTGTTAAAGCGTCATATAAATTTAAACATTAGCATACATCGCAATCTTGTAAGGATCAACTAGAAATTTCACTGTTCCAACGAGAAGGAAACGAGGTTATAATATTTCATTGTAAATTTGCGAATGATCCTCTTTAAGTCGATGCGTTATCATTACTTGATCAGTCTCACGCAGAATGACATTTGCGGGGTGAAAAAGATCAATTTTGGCATGCTGTCCTTGCACATTTGTAGAGAGGAGAATGCGACCGCTAATGCTTCTCAAATGGATTTATATTTATATAGAATGTATGATCATGAATGTTTCTTTATTTGCGGATATAATTGAATGTTAGATATGCTGTATATCCTTACAAACGTGCAATACACGTCTAGGTGATTATTCACTCAAACGAGTTTACTGTCTGAGCGCACAGGCAAATAAGCAGTCGAGTAAGTGGACCTCGAAGTACATTTTTCCTTTATGCGGAGCCTCGAGTGGGCAGGTGTGCGTGTGAGACACCATTTACCTCGGAGTGCCGAAATCTCTCTGATATATTTTCAGTCACAGTTTACAAAAGGATGAGCGGCAAGGCGACACACGCAACCAAGAGCGCCGGGCGTGAAATGAAGAGCATTTTCTCTTTCGATTCGGTCTCTAACTTTTGTCATATATGGTAATTTGCCAGAGCCTCGTTGCCATCCGATCCCGTAATTATGAATGGGTAATTGCCATAAGATCTTACTCTGCGCTGATCACATTGCTCTAGTTTCAATTGCGCAAAGGTATGAAGTTTTAAGGACGTAGAAAGTCTACGGAATTTAAACACCGCTTTAAAACTGAATATGGAGCTATTTTATTATTAATCTAAAACTATCGTACTTGAAGACGTGATTATATCATATGCTAAATGCCCAATAAAACGGTGATACTGGCGTTATACGATATTATAAGAGCAATCAAGCTTTCCGACGCCACAGTCCTTGCTGTCCCTTTGGTATTCCTGCATGGAAAGAAGTTATTTTTCGACATATTGTTGCATTTTCATTGCTAATGTGGATTTTTTTCCTTTA
>NC_051415.1:22906577-22907446 GCF_015228065.2 Penaeus monodon
TACGGGATATATGAAATTTATCTAATCCTACATCAAAGGCAAGATGCCAAACATGCATCTCTGTTCCGCAATGCAGATTTGTCTTTTATAATTGTGATTGTTATCATTGTATACAAAATTGTCTCTTGCAGAGGCATCATCTTAAGACTCTCCATTCTTAACTTCGCGATCTTCGTTGTACAGAAAGTATCTTTAACGACAAAGCGTAATCATTCAAATCGGACAAAGCCATTATAGAAAAATAAAAAAGAATATCAGAAAGCATTCCCGATAAACAAAGACCGCGGCAGAAAGGGAACTAGAGCCGTAACCTCACAGCGTCTTGACTTCCTCGCCACGCACGCACAGTAAACAACAAACAAAATGCGTGCCTAAGAAATATCAATAAGATCGTGTCGGTGATCAGCTGAGAGAAGCATACAGATGTGCAGGCAACATCCGGAACGTTGAACTGCAATGATGTGTTGATCATCCCCTCAATCTCTCCCCTCCCTCAACCGCCTCCCCCCCCCCACGCTCCTGACCCCCTCTCCTCTCCCTTCCCCTTCCCCCTATCTCCCTATCTCCTCCCTCCCTCTTCCCCACCCTCTCCCTCCCCCCTTCCTCTACCCCTATCTCCTCCCTCCCCCCTTCCTCTACCCCTATCTCCTCCCTCCCTCTTTCAGCCCCCAATGCCTCCCCCTCCCCCTCTCACCCCCTCAGCAGGTGGTGTGATCCGGGACTTAATGACTAAATCAAGATCAGAGTCTCTCATCGACACTCCTCAAGCAGTTTGTCCCTGGATCTTCGTTGGCTTGAGATTCAATCAATATTTTGTACCTTTTTTTATTTTCTTATCTTTAGAAGACGTGGATCAGCAACAGAGGATA
>NC_051415.1:22907605-22907846 GCF_015228065.2 Penaeus monodon
GGGGGGGGGGATAGCACATGCCTTGCCTCATTAGCATATCTCATTAGTGTTTATCATTGTAATGTTTCAAGGACTAAAAGATAAAGGAAAAAAATCAGGGTACGGGGGATCGAGACGCAGGTGGCACCATTGGTTCAGATATTTGTCATCATTCACTAGTTTGATGCATCGCTGAACAGATGGTTGTGCGTCGCTCTTCCCTCATGCAACTGCCATGCAACAGAGCTGAGTGTCATGGGTT
>NC_051415.1:22908156-22908598 GCF_015228065.2 Penaeus monodon
ATGCAAGAAGGGTTATGATTATGAGAGATGCTTGTGAGGATCATTATGAAAATGTTTATAAAGGTTAAGATATGGAGATGATTGCGAAGCTGATGTAAAGTATTCGAATTATGACTGCTTATTGATAACATCATGATGGCTAAATTGAAGTGACGGTGACTTTTATGAGCTTTAAGGGTCAAAACAGGGAAGAAGGAGAAGATAAGTTTCATCGGGATTTGGGCGGAAGGGAGGTTTAGGGGTTTAGGGAGTGGGTAAGGGTGAAGGAAGGAAGGGAGGGGAAAGAGTGAGGGAAATGCTAAGAGGAAGGGGAGGGCTGAAGGAGGGGTGAGAAGGGTAAGGGAAGGAGGGGAGGGGAAGGAGGAGGGGAAAGGGTGAAGGATTAAATGAGTAAAGAACATGCATCCATCAAAAGACATCCACAAGTTAGGTCTTATCCACG
>NC_051415.1:22908626-22908819 GCF_015228065.2 Penaeus monodon
GATCAAGCAACAGCACGCCAACGGACGAAGAGGAAACGCACACGGACAATAAACGAAAAAAACAGATGATAAACGTACAGGCGACACTACGCACACAGGAAACGGTGGAAACAAACAACAGAGTAATTAAACAAAGACATACACGCCAAAAGGATACAAGAACGAAACGAATAAAGACACACGCGCAAAGATG
>NC_051415.1:22908856-22909078 GCF_015228065.2 Penaeus monodon
GGTTTGTCCGCACATGTTTCACAACGACAGCGTGTTTGTATTCTTCGTGTACAAATAACAAGGCGAACATGCTAACACATAAATAAACACACAAAAACTCAAACACCAAATCGACTCGCACGCTGAGAATATCGATAACAGAAAAACGTACACAAACGAACAGCCAAAGAGACAGACACACGTCAGCTAATACGCACCACACACACACACACGTCAGCTAAT
>NC_051415.1:22909191-22910032 GCF_015228065.2 Penaeus monodon
AGCACGCACATACATATAAACAAACCATCTTCACAAACACAGAACAAAAGAAACAAACAAACGCGCGCACAAACACGGAACAATTTGTATTGCTCAGTGCTATTTAGGAAATATTATAAACATTAAAACAGCGCATCGCCTTCATCATCATTGGCAATAAATTTATATGTGGTAATACCAATGGATACGTACGTCTTTATCAGTAATAATATCGAATTATGGCAATTCTTCCTGACCCCAACATCTGTCTGGTCGGCGGTTGGTGTTTCCGTATGTAATGACGCCGCCCTGAGGACATACAAATGATTATTTATGGTGCAATGATAATAAGATGCAACTTTATATTTAAATCTTCCAAAAGCTGAAGGATAAATAAGAAGAAAGGGAGAGGGTTAAAAAGAGAGGGGGGCGGGGGTGGATAAATTGTTGTGTACAGACCGCAAAACTTTTTTTTATCTTTTCTTTTTCAACTAAAGGATTTGTATTTTGTTTCTCTTCGTCTAAGTCGGTATTTACCTCCAGTGACTTGACGCGATATGTTTTATTTTACGAGAATGAAGTTTTCTTTTATGTGGAGTATCGTGTGGAGAAGTCATAAGGGCGCGATGCGATACCGGAGGGGCGGTTTTCGTGCAGGAAATGAAACATGCACGTGATTGTGAGGGTAATGACGGGGTAGTGCGTACGGGCTGCCCCTCCCTCCCTCTCCTCTACTTCTTTCTTCCCCCTTCTCCCTCTCCTTCTCCTCCTCCTCCTTTCTTCTCTTTTCGCCTTCCCTTCCTGCTTTCCTCTCTCCTTCGCCTTTTCTTTCTCCTTCACTTCTATCACTCTTCTCCCTCCC
>NC_051415.1:22910143-22910401 GCF_015228065.2 Penaeus monodon
CCTACCTCCCTCCCTTCCTGACCTCCGACCCTCTCAGCAACGGCTCTATGGCTCTCTCGGCCATCTCTCCCGCAGATTCGTTTTGCAGCGGGTTTCTTACGTGTGTCAGAGCTCGGTTCTTTGGTCATTTGTTATATTTTGGGTTATTTTTTTCTTTTCATTTTTATTATTATATATATATATTTTTTTTATAGTTGCTGATGTTTCTTTTTTAGTCGTTGTTTCTGGTGTTGCACATTCACACAAGTATAATGCAGT
>NC_051415.1:22910427-22911369 GCF_015228065.2 Penaeus monodon
CTGTAGGCAATGTTATATTTTAAACGATCGCATGTGAGGTACTCTATGCTAAAAGCTGTTACAGAATCTGTCAGGGAAACCTAATATAACTGTCAATAGCAGTGGCAAAAACTATTAATAATTGCCATAGAACACCCCTGATCATTTTGGGTTACCAAACAAATTTACTAAAAACAGTAATAAAGAGTCAATTGGTTATTCTCTCCCTCCTCCGAGTTCTATTCACTAACGCTGTTCACGCTTGCGCTGAAGATTTATCTGTGAACATTGATTAAATATTATTAGACAAGGCTAACAATAGCGGTTACCGCTAGTAGTTCTGAGTGGTATCGACAACATAATCTGCCGATATTTATTTTGTGCAAAGTATCTGTTCTTAATGGCTTCCAAGATAGATCAGGCAAAGGTACACAATTTATCTTATCAAAAATTCGGGTTACGAATGTATCAGAATTCAGTTCCCAGTCTTTTTTTCCTGAGTAAACACATCACACATTTCCGTGTCTGCGCGGAAAGATATTTACGTAATTTTGGTGATCTGGTGAATTTCTCGTTGTCACACGAAGGTGCCTCACGTGAAATATATTTTCATACCATCACATGCAGAACTTCCTCGGTGTTTGGGAGAGAGAAATATCGCAGAACATGCAGGTATACAAACAAATACTCCGATTTGCTGACCGCACGATTCTGCATTTTTTTTTCAATGATGGATCGCCATATAACGCTTCGGTCTCGCCCCAAATGATCCATTGGTCAGTGACACTTGACGCGGTGCGGGCGAGGCTTTTGGGAATTTTCTGTTTTTCAAAATGCTCAACGTTTTGCGGCTAATTTATTCGATTTCTCCGCCTGCCTGTGTGGCTGAAAAGTGCCGGTGTACTACGGGGGGTGCGATGTCCTTCATTAATGAGTGTGCGAGTTTCTTACCTACCTTATATA
>NC_051415.1:22912585-22912996 GCF_015228065.2 Penaeus monodon
TTCTTGACATGGAGTATGTTCTCAGGGAGGGACCAGTGGCCGTTTTTGTTGCAAGCTCTAATCAGTACATCAGCTCCTAAGCAGATTGACTGCGAAGCCTTCAGTAATGCAGAGCGTCGTATGGTTGTATGTATGACCCAGATCAATATTGCAGACCAGACATGCAGCAATACATTTATGACATTCACATTAACGCACATATCTATCATATTTTGACGAAAAGTCAAGTAAATTTTTCAAATGTGTATATATCGCTTTTAACAAAAATCCTCTGTCCACAATATATTACTTGGCAACACAGCAGACCAGGGTCGCTTCGTACAGGTACAGCTTTCAACGGGGAGCTCTGCATTAATCTTGTAAATACAAGCAACTCTGATATGTAGTTAGGTGATATGTATTTTCTCAGTT
>NC_051415.1:22913162-22913970 GCF_015228065.2 Penaeus monodon
ATACACAAATATGTTTCCACGTGAATGTTATACCTTGTGTGTTTACATTAAATTGATAATTCGCATGAACACAAAGTTAGAACCGAATTGAAAATCGAAAATAATTCAAGGAAGGAGTGATTACCTACTTTAATTTTCGATAACAATAAAGAGAATACTCGAAAGAACATCACAGTTCCACAGATTTAGGCCTGCGAGACCCATTATCAGGTTAGTGAGTCTCTAATGCTAACTGCACTAATTCTCTGGGAGGTCGGTGAACCTACTTAGGTTATAGCCCTCTAACGACGCCAGGTAATGCCCTTAAAGATACTCACCGTCATTACGCCGGACACACACGCCGGTGCTCGAACCCCAGCCGCGTCTCTCGCTGGCGATACCCCTCCTCCTCATCTAGCTCTCCACGAGTCCCCCTTGTGTAATGATTTACTCTAGCGTTGGTGAAACATGTAATATTCATTCCCATATAATTTTAGTCTAGTATTCTTTTTCATGAAACGAAGCTCCCCTAGTGGTCCACCCTAGATTTCCCTAGTGGAGCAGTCCTTACTGCGAAGCCCTGGTGTAGCTGTCACCTCTAGGCCCCACACGCAAGCCAATAAATATCATGCACGTGTGTATACCTGTACAGGTTGGGTGCTGGCTCGTCCTCCCGTCCACGAAAGTTATTATTGGCGATTTTATGTACGTGATGGAAAGAGTGGTTGTTTGTGCTGTAGATGGGCTTTAGATATGGCGTAGAGGGGCCGTGATGATGGTGGGAAGGGGGAGAAAAAGGAACAGAGGCGAAGCTTTCGCAATGTAGACT
>NC_051415.1:22914018-22914802 GCF_015228065.2 Penaeus monodon
ATCGCAAAAAGTGTGTTTTGTCAAATAGAGATTACGAACAAGTTGTGGTATAGTCCAAAATATTGTAGATATAATCCAAAAGCGCTGCAAGTGTGATTATAAATTATTCTGTCTGTTATAAAAAGGGGTCTGATTAATTCATATTAGCGTGAAACTAGGACCCCATGGGACCAGGGTAATGAAAAGAAAAAAAAAGGAAAAAAAGAAAGAGAAAGAAAGAGAAACACAAGAAAAAATGACAAAGAGAAAGTTAGAGAGAGTAGAGGAATACGAAGCAAGAACACGGCCGGGGCGGGAAGGGGGCGAGGGCGATCCGGAATGGCGGCGGTGGAGAGTAATTGAGATGGAATGGTTGTGGCGACGATAAAAAAAGAGTGATCTGATGGAGGCGGCGGGGTGATGGAGGTGGCGAGGCGGTGGACATAAAGAAGGAGGATATGCGGTATCAAGTAGCGGCGCTAAATCTGGACATGATGGAAGTAGGACGGAAGTGATGGATGGCAATGGCGGATGTGGGTGATGGACGTGGAGGTGTTGCTGGTGATGAAATGGTGATGATAAACCAAGGGACGAGATGGACTGAGTGTGCTGAGTGGATGTGACTGTATTTTTTTCGGTCGTGATGGCGGTGGTGGCGAAGGTGGAGGGAGTTGGCGTAGAGATTGTTGAAGATAAGAATGGTTGCACTCTTGATACCGGCGGTGTCGGACGTGGCGGTGATCACGGAGAGATAAAAGTGATAATTGCCCGAGCCGCCCTCAGTCAAGAATAGGACTGCGATAAC
>NC_051415.1:22915202-22915367 GCF_015228065.2 Penaeus monodon
GCGAGTGTGTTTGTGTGAATGGTTATGATGGTTCAGGTTAAAGGTAGTAATTGCGATGGCGAAGGCTAATATTGTACAGATGATGATAGCGATAGTGGTGAGGTATAGATTGTCTAAGTATAGTGAGGCCGGTGGAAGTGTTGAGGGCGAAGGTAAAGACGGTTA
>NC_051415.1:22915703-22916512 GCF_015228065.2 Penaeus monodon
GCTGCGAGATGATGTTGGCGATAGCAGCGTAGAGAGGTGTTAATAAGGCTAACAGTACTTATGGGCGAGTCGCTGTGTTGCAGCTGTGCGCTGAGCGACGGCAACGCGGAGTCGACCAACAGACAGCTCACCAACAGGCCGGGGAGGTCAAGGCAGACCACAGACAGAAACTAAAGAAACTCGAACATTGTCATAGCTTGTCATTTTGGTATTATACATGAAGCGGAAATGAGGAAGGCCGTGATTACGTATTCATGAGGCTTTAACAGACGTGTGAAGATCGGGGCTTCAAGTCAGCCGTGCGGTGAGGGACTACAAGTCTGCCGGACTCGCCAAGGCAGTTCCACGCGCCAGGTATTTACCCGGAGAAATTATTATACACCTTGATTACTTGCGAAGATATGAGCCGGAGAAAGGTTACGATTATCTTGACTTGTGTAAGACACAATGCAATGCACTTCCCGAAGAATATGCATTTACTTTCAAACATTCGTAAAGGGATGTTAAGTACTTACAAAGCCACATTGAAAACATGCCGCCTATAAGTATTTTTTTTGCATTCGGTAATCAGAGACGAAATGCAAATCTTCATAGAAAAAAAATTGAATTACGATACATTTCTTAAGGAAGACCTAAAATTGTAGGTGGAATTTAAATGTTCTCATTTCCTGATACGGCAGAACTTTCCCCTGCTTCAAGAAATTTCTGCGACGTCTCTTTATTGCTCAAGTTTACTGAAAACGGATGAAAAAGTTGGAAGAAAGCAGAAAGAAAAGGGGGGAGGAACGGAGTAGAGAGTGGGGGGCGTG
>NC_051415.1:22916557-22916878 GCF_015228065.2 Penaeus monodon
TTAATAATAAACGAAGGAGAAACAAAAGCTGATATAAATGGCTGACACAGATCGGCACATGCTCGCCGGGGACGCACGCCTCCCGTCAGTCTCGCGAGAGGCCTGACCTCCGCGTCCGCTCTGCGCGCACAATTCCACTCCGATTTTCAATCACGGCTCGTAGCAGGTTATTTTAACGGCCCGGGAACAATCGCTGGAAAAAATAATTATCTCCCAAACTTATACACATGCGAACTGCCATGCAAAGCAAAAGGACGCAAAAATGCATGCTGTTTTCACGGTCGCTTTTTCAGCAATAATTCAACACACTCACAGGTGTAT
>NC_051415.1:22923896-22923981 GCF_015228065.2 Penaeus monodon
GATGGGAACGCCTTGTGAAACACCTGCGTTTGTTCGGATATAACAGGCATCCGTGGTATATGAGATTAACATGGAGAATGAAATG
>NC_051415.1:22924228-22925127 GCF_015228065.2 Penaeus monodon
CCTATTTTCTAATGTTAGAGTTAAATTCGAACACCCAAGCCCTACTAATGTCGCCACATATACCAGTAAAGATATATCTAAATAAACTGACTCAAATCTAAATATTCAATTAAAAGCAGGTGGTGCATCTACCACCCCATTGTTCCTTTCGCCGGTGCAACTAACCTCCCGACGCAAGCATGTCCAATTTTTCGGTCAAATCATTAAAGCCGTAAGTCTGGCTGTTGTGTAATGAAAGCCTCGCATAAAGGCACCCCGGGGTCATGGCGGCGGCAGGGCAGTGCTACGCGAAGGGCAGCAGCCACATCCCGCCTTGGATTCCGACGCGCGCTCCCTCGCCAGAAACGCCACAGCTCCCTGCCTCGTGTTCCTTGCTCAGTGGATGACTTAATGAGTCGTATGCTAATGAACCTCCATTATTGCAATTGCACACTGACAGGCGATATATGGGAAGAGGGGGACAGGGGCCGGGGAGAGCGCGGGGTAGGCTACCGAGGACGGGTTCCGGAGGGCGCGGAGGAGGGGAGTGGCGAGGGAACGACAGGGAAGGGTAGGCACGGTAAGGGAGTGAAAAGGGGAAGAGAAGGGGCGAGGTGAGGGCGTGCAGATGGAGTATCGAGGGAGTGAGGGGAGGAGAGGAAGGAGGGGGAGGGTGCAGGAGGGCACAAATAAAGGGCAGAGATGAGGGGAGGAGCGTGATGAAGCACATGGGTAGGAGAGGTGAGGGAGAGGGCACGATTCTGAGGGGAGATGAGGCCTCCACGCTGCCTGGAGTTCTGCTCACACAAAGGATAAGGGAAGAAGCTATAACGCTGATAAATTAATGGGCTATCAAGGAGTCGAAACTAGGAGAATTAGAGAGTAAAGGTGCGGAATGAAGGAGAGTATGTAGACACGCG
>NC_051415.1:22925171-22925252 GCF_015228065.2 Penaeus monodon
AACAGAGAACAAGAGTCATGAATATAGAAAATTGCGGTACATGTCCGATTCATGAATGTGTATAAAGGGATCATACACGTG
>NC_051415.1:22925351-22925525 GCF_015228065.2 Penaeus monodon
TTACATGGTTTGTCTTGTCTATAAGAGCACTTACTATAGACATCAGTTTAGTGATTTTTATGTTATATTTGTAGATTTTATCTTGAGTATTTAATGGTCGTTAGTAGGAATAATATTAGATGCGGGTAAAAACAGAGAAAACTTAGAGAGAGGGGGGGGGAGGGAAAGAGATAG
>NC_051415.1:22925789-22927441 GCF_015228065.2 Penaeus monodon
GAAATAAAGAGAGAAAGCAAAACGCTGTTATCAAACCAACTCATTACCGACGAGCAAGCACTTCAAGAAAAGGCAAATAAATCCTCAAACAATCAAGAAATTCCAATATCCTCAAGGTAACTCAGCCAACAGCCCTGTTCTGGGAAGATCCAAAAAGGTCGTTGTTATGGGCAGCGAAAATGAAGTCGTTCTTGTTGTTGGAAAGTTAAGACCGCGAGTGACTTAGTACGAGTGAAGAAGGGAGGTGAGTTTCCTATTGCAAAGTGAAGATTGAGTGGAATGTGAGGAATGGGAGGAAGCGGAAAGTGAACAATGAGTGGAAGTGAATGGTGAGCAATGAGGAGGAGGTAAAAAGCGAGGAATGCGAGAAATGAAGCGGTCTGTTGAAGGGGAAAAATCGGGACACTGGTGAATGCAGTTTAAGAAAGGTGTTTTAGTCTCTTCCGAGAGCAAAGAGGCTATTACGATGGTAGAATGATTTACTAAGATAATTAGTAGAAAAATGCGTCTTTTTTTCAATATTACATGAAGAATCACCAGAAAAAAAACTTTCAGTAAATGTAAATAAGGGGCATGTAATATGCGTCGCCAGTAATAAAATAAACGCAGGAAGGGGAATTTCTGTGATGACAAAGGCACTTATGTACATATTGTATAAGCAAGCTACGCGTGCCTTGTAAAGTTCTGTGAAAAAGAGTGAGAAATATTTTGAACTGCGCTGGTTGAAGCGGGAAAATATTTGTAAAATGGGCAACTACGAAGAAAACAGCGTAACATTTGTTAGATACGAAAAGGAAGCAGACATTCCTCTACATATAGATGACAAGCATCATGAACGCAGGCCAGAACGGCGATGCTAACAGGGCCAACGACAAGAGTTCAGCGAGAGGACGAGCGTCGTCCCAGGAAAGCAAGTTCGAAGAGTGTGCGAAGAAGGCGTCAAGACAGCGGCGCTCGCAAGGCCCCAGCCAGCAGCGCCACCTTGAGCCGGCGGCCTCCCTGCCTCCGCTCTCCTCCGCTGCCGTCCAAGATATCGACCACGTGACCAGGTGGAGGCTG
Organism: Penaeus monodon; assembly: GCF_015228065.2. Classification (NCBI taxonomy): domain Eukaryota; kingdom Metazoa; phylum Arthropoda; class Malacostraca; order Decapoda; family Penaeidae; genus Penaeus; species Penaeus monodon. Next base: position 22,926,849 of record NC_051415.1, read on the forward strand.
GAGCCCAGGCACCGCGGCCTTCCAACCCGCGGGGCCTCTCCGGCGCGAAAAGAGCTTGCTTGGATCCTATGCGCTCCGTCGCTGGTGTCGGCATCGCCCACGCCGGGACGAACAAAGTTTCCGGGATTTAGTGCGTTGTTTTGTCGTAGCACTGAGTTCAGAGTCGTCGGGGGCACGCCTGGACTATGTCCAAGACGGCGGTCATAAACTGATCACTGCCCGTGAGGCGGAAAAGGAAGTTGCAGCCGAGCTCGTCCCTGCCATGGAAACTGATCAATTGAAGATCAGGCTGGAAGTTTTATAATGTTTCCTTTTGAAGTCATTATCAACCAAGCTGTACATTGACTGAATAAAATAATATAAATGATCAATATTCTGTCGTCACATTTCTAAAGACCATGCGTTATTTGTTACTGAAGTAAATCGTATGAGAAATATGCAATTTTGATCTGGATGCGAGCTTCCTCTAGTAGGCAAGAGGTTTCCAGTTTTTGCGAATGTTTGTTATTTCTTGACATTATAGATTTTCTACTCATGCTTCTATTTTTAACATCACAGATGCCCTGGACATCAAAGCTAAGAACACTGAACTT
>NC_051415.1:22927501-22929236 GCF_015228065.2 Penaeus monodon
TCACGCTACGGGGCTAATCTTGTCATCACTGAACGTAAATATTTTGATAATCAGTAAGTAAAGGCGAGGAGTTGTCGAACAAGGTCTTGCGCATTGGTACCTGAGCTTAATATCGTTGTTTTTACTCATCTTGACGAGCCTAACGTCCCTCATGACCTCATGTTGCTTAACGCACTCTTATCTTTCTGATGGAAGGCCCCTCATTTGTTTATTCTCTTTGGCTATGAGTTCTTCCTCTAATTTTTTCATATCTTTGCCACAGTTCGATTTCCTGCCATGTTGCGCACCTCATCATTTCTCCTTCGTTTCAATTCCCTGTTTCATCTCTCACCTGCCAGGACGTAACTCAGGTTTCTCAATCTTGACAGGGTGTAGATCAGTCTCCCTCTTGATTGCTTAGAGTAACTGTGAACTTAGAACAAATGATAGGAAATAGTTTGCCCGCTTGAAATGTTTGCTGCGTGCTCGTATGTACCGAATGACTTGCCGGCCTTTGTTGTGTGTGCAAAGAATTATTGTGGATATGCTGACGAAGCTTATTTTCAGATGTAGTTTAATGTTATGTCGTTACTTCAGGCGATGTAGTTTTAATCACTCCAAGTGCTTTTGTATTGATATTTTACAGTAATTAAAAGCTTATCAATCATCCAGGTAATTCATGAGTACAGGCATCCTATGGTATAAAAAAAAAAGATGAAAAGCAAAATCGAGAGTAACCGAGAGAAACGGATACTGGTGGCAGTCGGTCGCCGTCAGTTGGTGCAGTCCTGAGTGACACCCCGGCCAGAGGGACGTCACCCCACCACGGCTGCTGCTACACCTCTGCAGGGAAACGTGACATGTGGACACTCGGAAATTTGTTCAATATTTTGAGATTTTACGTTTGATTTCTTTCACTGGCTGGATTTATTTCTGACCGGTGAAAAAGCATCGCATTGCCCCTCGGTATCATGAAATTCGGAGTGCCTTTTAGTTTACGAATGTATTGCGTAATAATAGGTCGGCGTGTGTGCGTGTCACATACCCCGCTCATGTGCAAGGCGCAGTGACTGAGGAAATCATGCGAACGGATTTGTAATAGGAATTTAAAGCGACAGAATGACATTAATGTTTATAATCTGATGTAAGGCTTACAAAATTGTTTAATACCATGGTAGTGTTATATCATAATGTATCACACCATTACTCACAAGCATGAAAGAGCAATTTCCCAAAAAACTCGAGCGGTTTTAGCGAAAATGGCATCACTTTCACTAATAATTGTTCTGGTCTAGTCGTGCTGCTGTCCCTCATCCTGACTGATGCCTTGTAAAATTTCGCAAACGTGGCGTGTCTTTTGAACTTATTGAACTTATTCTGACACATAAATTACGTTGAATATCATCAGTAGATATGTTTAACGCGAAAAGAACAATTACAGCGAAAGGAAACACAGGCAATCACCAACATTGTCATCATCTATATCTTTGATCTTTCGAATGAATGCGGTTATATTTGACATCGTGTATAATCACATAATCGATGTTTTTTAAGTTTGCACTAATCGTGAAACAAGTGAAAAAATAATAACAAACACTTTTTTAAGTGAAGCTGATAATAAGATAATGTCGAAGTTACATTGCTATAATAAAATGATGTATTCTCAGACAGAGATTTAGATATTTTATCCTCAATATTTGCACAGCATCTCACTTACGGTGCCGGTCGTAATAACTATACAGGGAGAATCGTAGTG
>NC_051415.1:22931794-22934747 GCF_015228065.2 Penaeus monodon
TACCCTTAAAGCCAGTCCTCCTCATCGTGATGTCGTGAGGTTGCACATTCGATCTGACAGGTCGTCATGGTGACCTCTGACCCAGCATCGGCTCCGACATCACAGCAGAGAACCAACGGAATGTCACTGACCTCTCAGCCTGCGGTGCTTTCGTAACGGCATTGGTATGTGCATAAGTATATATTGAGGGGATTAGGTCTGGATACCGCTAACGCACTGAACTGATGTGTATGAACACTTATCTACGATTCGTTTTTTTTTCGCCACGATGGGTTAAATATAGAATTTCGAAAAGGGAGTTTATTTGATATATTTCTTTATTCGTTAGCTGTGAGAATGACGGGGGAAATCGCACCTAAAGGAATGAAAATGGTAGAGCAGTGATCAGGGACGACTTCGGTAACCTCGCCCGCCTGACATGCCGGCGAACAAGTGAAAATGATAAGAAAGGAGAGTAAGAAATATGAAAATTATTGCAACCTCCCTTTTTTAATGTCTTCTTCGTCTGTTCTTGCAATACGTGTATCGCGGGTCGCGAAGAGAAATCAATGTCTAGTTAGGAGTTACCAGAGTATAAAGGCTTAAATGTTTCCAAAAGCAATGCGATTTGTATCGGATTTTGCGTTTGGTTCCCCGGCATCGCATACTTCAGGCTGCCGGGAGAAGAAAGTGGCGAGCCATGGGACGCGAGTGGTCGAATCTTATGCGATTCGGCCAATCAGAGATAGATCTTATCGCCATTAGCCCATAGTCCGGAGCGCCGCGATAATCATCTGTTAAGTCCAGACGATTAAAAAAGGGGATGGAGTCCGCCCTGGAACACGGAGGTGTATTATTGGCAAGTATTAGGGCATGAGGCTCGCGGAGTGCATGCCAGCGCCCGCATCGGCTCAGTGCCACCCCTACCGCGTGCTACATAACGGGGTTCGGTCGAAAACGGAACAAAAACGTCCACATTATCGCAACCATTCGAAAACAAAACGTTAAATCAGGTTTGCGGTCCAAACCATGATAATCGCGGAGTTATTGTGATTATAAGATACTGGCTGCATGCAAGACTTAATGATAACAGGCGTCATTTGGGCTGGGATGAGAGACTTAGGGCGCACCATCACGGCCCTAAGTAGAAGGCTGCGTTGTAAGCGTAAAGTTATGGTCGACCGGACGAACAAATGACTAAGACAGGCCGCGTTTTTCAAGTAAATGTGCATAATTGTTGGAGGGAAATTGTTGGTGGTTGACTATGGAGAGAATCATTCGTCAAGGATTAATGGCCAATACACAGGTGAGGATACGACTCTGTGTTGTGATTGGTGTCAGGCAAGTGAGGATCAGCTGCGATTGGCCAATTGTCTCAATCCAGTACTAGCGATTTGATCTCTTCCATGGCCACTTGGGTTCCTCACAGGCGCTGACAGATGGCGGGGATCATCAGGCTCACCTAAGCTATACTTAAACTCTACCCAGTTTTTGTTACTGCCAAATCCGGGCAGAATGATTGATTATACTTTATTTTTGTTTAGTGTTTATTGAGTCACGCAAGTCCAGCTGTTAAGAATGTTCAAAGTGACCGGCAAGAGGTCATTCTCCGCCCGAGAAGTTCCATCTGCCGAGTATCTCCTTTCGCCGTCGTCACCGCAGCCTCGCCGCCACGGCAACGCGGCGCGGAATGGCATCATTCACATTTCAAACAGTATCGAAAAGGAACATTTGTTTTATCCGATTTCTTATTTCTTTCCAAATGACAGAAACCAATTCAACTTTATTTATTTAGCGACTTAGGTGTCTTTTGTAACTTACCCGAGGACATGTGATATTCTCAAGATCTGTTATTTTTTACACTGGTCATGAGCAAACAAGAACACTTATTAAGAACCGGATCTGAAGTATCGTGTAATAATAGGGTGGAATTGTTCGTTCAGATCTTGTAATATCCCATCTTCTGCCTGTGTGATTTACTGCAGATTGTATTTCTCAGCTAAACTTACAGACAGCTTACCTCCACACACGCACAGACTCATGAGACAACATAAAATACGCAAAATATAAGCATGAATGTTCTAAACATTCGTGTTCTTGATGCAAGGCAGACATAGGATCGAAAAGAGTGAATTAGTGATGACAAAACTGGGTAGCAGTAAAACAAAGCGTCAAAGTACTAAACTATACATAGAAACAACTGACATCAAACTATTTGTATACTGTGTCATAAGACAACTGATGGTGTCATAAATTACGTATGTTACCATTAGGCTGGAAAAAGTACTACAGATAGTTACTACCCGCTAGTTAACACAGAAATACAGTTAAGACAAAAAACATAGATAATGAAAAAAAAAATGGTTATAGAGTGATGAAAGTTTATTATATCATGGAGAGCACTCAGATATCACAACTAGCACAAGATAAAATATGAAGTGTCTCATATTATATTTTTCTATCGACGAATTTGCCAAAATATTTTCGTAAACATAAATACTATACACTTTACACAAAAGGCCAAGGCAAAATCAGTTACAAGAGGATATTTCTGTAATGAAAGCAATTCCAAGTTTATCAAGGAGAATTACGTGAAGGAATGTGTGTTATAAAGCCTAAGTAAGACCGATGATGTTTGTAATCTCAAATTTGAACCAGCGCCTCGGCTACGAATCAACGAGATGATATACGTTCGAATGAGAAGGAACGTAGATGGCAGAAAGTGAAGGAAAAAAGCGGGAGTCAGAAGAAAACAGAAGAAAAAATGAGATGCTGAAGGAAAGATAAAAAAAAACAGAAGATTAGAAAACGAAAAGAGAAGACATAAGGAATGAAGAAAAAAAATGACAGAAAAAGTTGGAGTGAGAAGAGAGAAAGTAGGGAACAGAAGAGAACCTTTTGGAACGCCATTACGGTACATACGAAAGCAAATACAATGCACACGGATCATATGTACATCTAACACGTTGGAAGT
>NC_051415.1:22936191-22936274 GCF_015228065.2 Penaeus monodon
AAGAAAAAGGAAAATCATTGTTGCTCTACTCAGTAAAAATTAGTAATCATATAGAAATTAGGAAGGAGGCTTATTTTAAGAAA
>NC_051415.1:22938826-22939936 GCF_015228065.2 Penaeus monodon
GCAAAGGCTCTCATATCAGAAGCTGTTTTATAGCAGGTAGTACGATTGATATAAAGATAACAGACATTTTGCTGATAAATAACTCCACGACAAGAGAATCATTGTACACTATAATACGAATAATAGCTTCATGGGCTGATATATGGGTTATTAGGCACGGTCTGACGGTTCCATATACTCCATAATATATGAGGTTAGATTTCATACACGTATTATCTTTCCGTTTGTACAGGGACAACACCTTTCACTAAATCAGGTCGTGCATTCCCTAGCTGACTATTATCGTGAACTGTGAACGTGAAGCAAATTGCATCGTGCGCCTTTGATAACATATTCCTACCGTTTCATTCTAAAATCGCGAACATTACGACTAAAGATCCGTTTTGCGCCATCTCCATTCCCCTTCAACCTTACTAATATGCAGATTTCACCATCTGCAATGAAGAATGAATCGCTAACTGCATATCTGAGATTAGAAAAAATGAAAGTAAAATTCTTCGACTGTCATCGCAATCAATACCACTTGCAATGAAGGAAGCTTAATCCAAGATCACAAAGACGAGCAATACGACTCCTTTCATTTCACTTAGTCCTTTCGGAATACCCACAGCCTTATATCCTGTCTGAGCACTCCATTTGTAAATATCTGCTTCATCTATCTTATTTCGCAACGCCATCTGGACTGACACCTGAGGCTCCATCCATAATAAGCGCTTATACAATCGACCTCTTCAGCCCTTGACCTAATTTTAAAACAGGACACAACACCATAGCCGTTCTAACTGCATATGCATGTCCAACACCTGTCTTCCGGACGTGAACACAGGTGAGCGGAGTCTCTTGAGCAGCGGAGAGCGAAGTCGAACTGACTCGCTCTCGCTGTCGACTCGCGCGAAATTCCGATAATGAAAAGCTATAGCCACTTTCCTAGCGGACAAGACCGGCGGTGACGGCCGAGCTCCTAATGAAGGCATTCGTTCGCTTCCCGGAATAATTGCGACGCTGAGGGAGCGGATGTATAATCATTCAGGAATCAATGGATGCCATGAATATAAATTGGCGGCTGTTGCAGATTTTTCTCGATATTCATCCACTCTTACCCTCTCTTTC
>NC_051415.1:22940138-22940379 GCF_015228065.2 Penaeus monodon
GTTTCGTACCTCGCGTCTTCACCTCAGTCTCCATGCCGTCGTTTGCGAGATTTACGTATCCATAAACAAGATATAGTTTAACATTATGCTGATATCTATCACTAAATTCTCGACAGCCGCAACTTACAAAACCTTCTGGTCAACCAATAATCTATATTTTTTAAAGAGGCAATACCTATATATTCTCACACATCATGCGTCTGGGATATATATATACGAGTAGTGTGTTTAGAGTTTTTAC
>NC_051415.1:22940510-22941179 GCF_015228065.2 Penaeus monodon
TCATTTAGCAAATTGTAGGGTTAAACGACAAAGATGAAGCAACGCAACAGCAGCAGTGCATTGTACCAATACCGCCGACTGTCAGCAAACGCTGATTAAATGGCAGTATTCAAATACAGTAGTTCAGTCCTGGATTTGGAAGAATTTTACACAATGGAAAGTGCACTGCAAGTACTGCAGAAGCATGACTTGCAGACGAAGGGTGCCGACGCCGACCCAGCAAAGAGAAGGGCCACGGGCGCACTTAAGCTCTGACTACTGGTGATGCGCGGAAAAGCAACACGTCTAGCTTTACGACGACAGGAAGCCATCCCTCTGTGGCCAGCGGAGGCAACGCCGTAGTGAGAAACTCAAACGCGTTATTGTTGCGTGGAATTTATCATCGCGGGTCGTGGCGTTGCCGGGTCCCCGCGGAGCCTGGGCGATGCACTTCTCAGCGCCGGAAACTGCAGGAGAGCAGAAATCCCAGAAATACATAATGCGTGACAAGGAGAGGCGGGAATGTTCACACAGCAGCGACCAAGGGTGAATGTATGGCTCATTCTTATTCTTGTAGGGATGACAAAGGCCCGCAAAACTGTACTGGGAGCGATGGTCCTGCGTAGCGCGACAGAAGGCTAATGCATGTGCTACTTTGCCGGAATCTTAGCTCTCCTCAACCTTCGTTTC
>NC_051415.1:22943531-22943704 GCF_015228065.2 Penaeus monodon
CTTTCTCAGCGAGCGGCTGAAGGGGCGTTCGTGGCAAACACAGCGCTCTACCATTCTTATATATTTTATATATGTTATGATCTACCTATTTATACATCTATCAGTGTATTCATTTCCTTATTAATTTATTTGTTTCGATCACTTATTCATCAGTCAGTGCAGAGTGGTAGAGA
>NC_051415.1:22944136-22945884 GCF_015228065.2 Penaeus monodon
AGAATAACACGTAAGCAGAAAGAAAATATATGTAGATCTATATTAATATACGTGAATGTCCCCAAGATAATTCATGAAATACAATGAGTAGATTAATACTGCAGAACGAGACAAGAAACGCATGTAGACTGACTCTGACAGCAAGACCGAGGAAGGAGGAGGCAGGATTTTGGCTGAATAGAAACTGATAGATAAAGAATACATGGTAGAATAGATAATGAAGTACGTAGTATGTGATGAAAAGGCCCAAGAAGTGAGAGTCCATGCCGCAATGAGAGCAGACAGGTAATGGAGCGAGAAGAATATAATTTCAAAAATGATAGAATGTGACGAGAGCTGCTGGATCTCCTGTGGGGCGGAGCTCAAGAGGGGATGATCATGTAATAGAATAGGCTGGAGTCGTAGAAGACGAATAAAATGAGACATAAGATTAGGAGGAGCATGCTAACCAGTAGCATGGAAAGCTATGAGAGCGCACGATCGAGACAGGAAAACAATAGATGTTAGAGCAACGAAATCACGGCTACACCCGTAAGCGGCGCATGCAGCATGTAGATTGTATCTATCCCGCACGCTTGAAGCCCACTGAGCCAATCATGCAAATACACGGAGGTGTATCTTGCGACTACATGACTAACCCATTGTTCCACACCTGCACTTCCTTTCCCGCAAACCGCAGGACGAGGCAGGATTTTGCTGAATATAAACTTGATCAGATTAAGGTAGCTTACTCCTGTCTCGTTTATTTACTTATTCCATTGTTTATTCTGTTATATTCTTGATGTAAGACGCCTCTAATGGAAGCTAGTACTCCTTGCGCGCCATTGTTTACCTCAGTCCCAGACGATTCATGGCACGCGAGAGAATTTAATTTTCAAAATCTATAAGCCAATCGCTAATCTCCCGAGGCTCCTGGATCTCCTTGGTGGCGGCGCCCTTTCCAAGGCGATGAATTCTTCGTAATATAATTAGCGGCCTGACCCTGACTCGCTGATAGATCCAATAATAATTAACATTATACACTTCTAGGAGTTCTCATTCCTTCAACCCATTAGCATGAAACTCATTACTGCACTTGATGTCCCCACTATTCCCGCCATGGCTTAAACAATAGATTTTTGCGCCATACGTTTTCCACCTTGCTTTATACCGTAATTCAGGCTCCTTGCTGCCATCAGTGTAGCATTATCAAAGAAAATTCCGGCTAACTGAAAGCGTCGTGTAAGCTCAAACAAACAACTGACAATCGAGGTTCTCCCCCTACGTGGCATCAGATCCAACCTCCTTAGTATTCCATCTCATTAGCATTGGGCAAATATACGAGCGGGATCTTCTATTAATTGGAGGAATCCGCCATTACGCTGATGTTTGCTGTGATATATTGTTTACACAGCCCTCAAATGAAGGGAGTTATCATAAGTTGTTCTCCGAATGCCTATTAGATTTTGGTAATTACTTTCAGAGATTTCCATATAGGCTTAGAAAATAATCATTGTTTATTTTAGCTTTTACATTTTTCCACTCCCTTTTTTATATTTGTTTATTTTTACCGGACCATTCTCGACACGATAAACCGCTTGGATGATAGACGTTTGCCTAAATATCATATAGAACCCACACTTTATAAAGAAATATGTTTATAAATGACTTTCAAACAAATATTGACTGGATATAAAACGCATAAACGACAATGGAATAAACCGAACCTCCGCCATCGCCACATGCCATTTCAAATCAATTACTATGTA
>NC_051415.1:22946241-22946682 GCF_015228065.2 Penaeus monodon
AGAACGATGTGACGGCGTCACGCTTGAGAGAACGGTGCTATGGGAGTGCTGTGGTGTGGGTGGATGAGTCGAGAGAGAAAAAGTGGGCGGAGGTGGGCAAAAATTGGGCGGAGGTGGACGAGCATTGCTGACAGTGTAGTATAAGTACTTTTATGTAAAAGAAAGGAAAATAAGGTATGTGTGAGCATGCAAAGCTTCGCGACGCAAGGAATACGCCGAATATATAAATAAAAAAGTGGATAATTTAGACTCGGCGGGCTAGGAGACAGATGAGTGAAAAAAGAGTGGATGGCGGAAGCAGGTGACTAACAGTTAGAGATGCTTAAAATAACATCACAGCGTAAAATGACAGGGTGAACGTGAGTGATGCCAGCAAGGAATAGAGTGAATAGCGTGTAGAAGAGAAGGTAAATGGACGTTGATGGCACTGTAGGGAGAGCC
>NC_051415.1:22946741-22948267 GCF_015228065.2 Penaeus monodon
AAAAGTATTAAGGTGTTTTGAGAAAGATTTAGGGTAATGCCAAGGTGTAAGAATGGCCGAGGGTAGGGCCCTCTCGTCGACATAGAGTGAAGGGTTTAAGGGTGAGAGCTCGTAAGGGTGAGAGGCGGAAAAAAGAGCGGAGAAAGGTGGTTTAAGCATGAAATGTACGCAAAAGAGTTTTTGAAAATATGCAAACGAAAAACACAAATGAATAAAAGACGATGAGAATAAAAATGAAATGGTAATGTCAGAAGGGATGACGAGATTTGATTGAAGGATTGAAGGGAGAGCAAAGGTTGATAGAAAGCCATTATAGAAGGGTTTAGGGCGAATATGGATCCTGGCATAAAGGGCTCTTGTGAATGCCGTTAGTGTCCATATGAAAAGGGTGAAAGTATGCAAAGTAAGAGAGAAGGGGGCTAGGAAGGGGTCGAGGGAACGAAGAGAAAAGGAAAGAAAGGAGAACTGAGCGAAGATAAGAGAAAGTTGGAGGTAAAGAGAGTTAGATCGTGTGTGAAGACTGAGATCAAGGATAACGTGTAAAAGCTTGATAACGATTGAGAAAGAATGAGGAACTATGAGCGTGAAACTTAGTAAAACAAAAATGGAGACAAAATGTGAGAAGAGTAGACTAAGAAGAGAAAGATGAGTGGAGAACTACGAAAAAGAACGAGGGAGCTGACATACAAAAAGAGAAAAACAGGGAACCGAAAGATTAAAGAGATAGAGCAGGAAATGGTACTCATGTGTTTGAAGTCAAAGATATTGTGTGGTTTCGGCGCCATTAGTATAGACCATAACTATTAGTCATCCCGCACACATTTTTTTCAAGCAACTGACATTATTCTTTGACAACTCTGTAGATCACTTGACTTACTTAAAGATGTTTACTAAAATCCTTAAATCCCCCAAAAAGAACTTCCACAAATAAAGAAAAAGGACACGAGGAATGAGAAATAAGGGGGTAGCAGGGGTATGAACGGAGGGGGGCTGGACAGTGCCCCGGAGCAGCGATATGCTGGTCGAAGCCTCCAAAAGTTGAGTAAACCTGGCATTAATTTGAATAATCCGCTAAACGATTGACAGTCGACAGTGATCTACAAATCAGTGCAACACTCGGCAAACTATCATTGACAGTCCCACGGCGGCGAGTATTCACAGATTTCGACCTTTAAGCCACGCTCGTCGTGTGACGCTGGAGTTGCAAAATTCCATCGTAAAACTAAAATTATTCATTCACGAAGGTTTACAAATATTACACACTTCCACCATACTTCCTTGCTCAACTCAGGCACATCCCTCCGTCCACCAAACGCCATCATATCTTTAATAAAAGTGAAAGGCAGATTATCATTTTTTTGTTACTTACGATAAATGGAATTAAGCGGGGTGCCCGAGGCCAGAGGTGGACTCCGGGTGCGTAGGAGGCGAGCTATGAATATGCATTAATTACAGAAATATCTGGTCAGAACCCGTCCATCATGCGTCAGGGAGGTAGACGGACCGGAGGCTAATATTCTACCGTA
>NC_051415.1:22948532-22948744 GCF_015228065.2 Penaeus monodon
GAGGGGGAATTGAAGGGAGGAGATAGAAGGACTTAGAAGGGAGGGAAGAGGGGGAGGACGATGGCGGGAGAGTGGAAAGGAGAAGGGGAGAGTGGGGGGGGGGAACAGGCGAGAAGGAAATGAAGGAAAGTGGAAGAGGGGAGTGGTAAGGGGAAAGAGGAGGTAAGGGGACGATAGACGATAGAATGGCTTGGGGCGAAGGACGAGAGAGG
>NC_051415.1:22948906-22949048 GCF_015228065.2 Penaeus monodon
ACTGGAAGAAGGGGAGCGATAGAAGCATACTTGAAGCTGTGGGATATGCTTGATCCACGAAGTCTTTGGCTATAAATATCCTTCCTTCTTTGAAGTGAATCGACACTGGTTGAGTGATACTTTGACCTCGCTGTTTGCTTTG
>NC_051415.1:22951430-22951666 GCF_015228065.2 Penaeus monodon
TTCGGGCACCCGATTTAGCCCAAATATATCAATGACGGGAGAGTGAAATTATGTTTTGATATATCTAGGCAATTTATGAGCATCAGATTAAAACTAGGGTAGTCGCTATTGTTATTATGATTGCTATATCGCACCATAAATATGATGATAATGATCATTTATGCCATTAGTGTTGCCGTGTTGCAACTGTGTTTGTTGCTACTTTCATCACTCCCAACAAAGGATGCGTATTACAC
>NC_051415.1:22953271-22953609 GCF_015228065.2 Penaeus monodon
ATTCATCGTGAGCCGCTTTGCGGCGCCACGTCTCGAGTGCCTCAGGAGACACGCCTTTCTTCGCCATGAGACGTCCTCGCTAGGTGGCGCCCGCTCGAGCGCATGCACAGTGGCGTGGCGCACATGGACCTCCACAATGAATGTAATCTTCTCGTCGCGAAAGGCGAGCGCGAGCGCAGATCATCGACCTTAGCTTCGGTCACCTCAAGCGAGTGCGACTTTCGATAGCATCAACGGAACGACCTTTAAATACCTTGATTTCTCGTTCAAGAAACCCCTCCTCGAAGCCTCCGACCGAGGACGACAATGGATCCACTTATAGAAATACCTGCTACCAA
>NC_051415.1:22953953-22955783 GCF_015228065.2 Penaeus monodon
ATGATTTGATTAGTGAAAGGTAAAGAACACAGAATGAGGGAGAGAGCCATGCACACTGTTAAACACGCGAATATACACGCACGATAGTAATTATACGGGTAATGGCTAACCTATACATAAATAAGTACAACTACTTATCCTCGACACGCACGATGCAGAGTACCCCGGGTCTCGCTGTTTGTTCAAGATTAAGTATTTGATACAGGGCGAGGGTTGAATATCAAACATCTACAACTGCAACCATCTGCAAGTGCAGAGCAGATATTTGTTTCCAGGAATGAGAAGAAACTGAGGGTACTGTCGATACTAAGTTACAAGGGTGAGGCGGCCCCTTTTGATCCTATATGTAGGATACAGGAACAGAGCGTGTATATATATGCACTCTGTGGTGCCTCCCACACATTGCGCTTCGCTGGTTTCTTTGTGGAAAAAAATCAAACCAAACATATTGCTCGTTCCCGTACAATGCGTTCTACGGCTTTCATTTATTCCAGCCGTGTAGTCTTAAGTTTTGCCGAGGCGCCCCACGGCCCCGCGACACAGGCGTCCCTGAGGGCAGCGCGCAACCCAGCAAAAAGACCAACAACCCGAGCGTGAAGCTTCGCCAGCGTCTTTGTGGCCCTGCGTGCACGGCTCGGGGGGCGGGACTTGAACCACAACTCGCAACAAAAAATCATAAATTGAGAATATTCCAGCTGCGTTCACGTTATGTCCTTGCGGCATGAACTTCCTGTCCCGTGCTGGCGAGCGAGGGCATTATCTTAAGAAAAAGGAAACTTATTCGTTCTTGAAGCATTTTTGCTCGAAGTCGACGATTCCAAGGTACAGGTTCGGACGCCGCCGGACGAGAGATAAAGATTAGAAGTCATCGTTGAGCCGCCCTTCCCTCCCGGACTCACGGCGCGGGCGGGCAGTGTCGGCCAGGCGTACTTTACCCCGCCTACGATATCGACTGAGATCAGCTGGAGATTAACGTCGGAGTTTGTGTTGTGTTGTGGTATCGATTCTCGAGAGCGCCCTCGTCGCCGGTCGATGGAACGATCCGCACTTGAAATCTTCCTCGACCCGACACGGCCGCTCGCCCTCTCGCGCGCCGCGGACATTAGGCACAACACCTCCGATTATTCCTAGCATTGCACGCTTTAGTTACGTCTTCTGCGTTGAAGACGAATGTTCATGTAAATATCTTCGATTGCCTTTATGCCTTTGGATTCAGAATTATATATCAACATTCTATTTTGTTTTTGTCACACATAATACAATTAGTTGAACTGAAAGTCGACAAATGGACAAGATACTTCAATGTAAACTTAAAGCTTCAATAAAAGATAGTGTTCAGTTGTATAAGATAGAAAACAAAAAAGTTGTTCAGTGATTCCAGGTAATTCATCTGAGTGCATTTGTACAACAAAACATTGCTTAATTACTACCCTCCTCAAATTTCACCAAGTGAAACTATTTCAGTAAATCAAGATATATTTCTCAAAGCACAAGACGTAAACAAGCGCCAGTTGTTTGTGAAAGTTGTAAATAAAAAGTTTTAGACATCGCAATTGTGGTGTGGGAAAACCGCAGGCTGCTGCACACCCATCTTGGACGGAACACTAAACTCTCGGTCGCGCGGAGACACTCCTCGCTGCCCTGGATGCCTGGCGAGTCCAATAATGCCATCACCCTTTCTCGTCACCCGCACTCACGGCGTAGCAGCGCCCTTGCGGACCCGGGCTGAGGCGCTTCCCGTCGCCCTCGAGCACGGCAATAGCCACATACGATCTCCGTGACAAGGGACACGGCATCGGAGTCATGTTACCAACAGTTACTCCAGCGGTG
>NC_051415.1:22956765-22957549 GCF_015228065.2 Penaeus monodon
AAATCATTATAGTTTTTATCATTATTGTTAACAACATCATTACCAATGATGTGATTCGTGATATTATTATCAATATCATATCATAAATACCTCCATAATTACTTAATAATTAGTATTCCTACGATTATTATCACCAGCTTCACAACCATCATATAACTTTAAACTATTAATAGTAGTCAGCATAATCACATATTTTTTTAATATCTCATCAACATTAATTCATCATTATCAAAATCACGACAATAATGATAATGGCAATTATTACACGTATCACAGCTCATGTTATTTACAGCATCACACCATGTCATAAAAATATGAACATTCGCTGTGCTCGTCAAAACATCTTCCTCCCTTGTCCACCGCCGCCATTCTAAAGCGCACTGACGTCACCACGTAGAAAATAACTCTCATTAAGCATTCAATCTTTTCTATGATCTATTAATTAATTCATATCATTTATAATCAGGAAACGAAACGCGTGCATCCATCTGAGTATTCATCAGCCTCCCTCGAAAATTAAACGCCACAGACACTGGCTTGAATAATCAATTATTTCCAGCTTGTTCGGACTGACGCAGAAAATGTCCCCAATGAGCGCACTTCACCAGGAGTTATATCCACACAGGTGCTGACAGACTTGAAAACTCGGCGGACACTCTCTCGCCGCGAGCCATTCCAGCTAATGGGATTGAGCTGGAAGTTGTCACACTGTTGGCTGATAATAAAGCAAGGGAGCAAAATTCAACCTTTCTCCCTCCCTCTACCCACCACCCCCACCCCCACC
>NC_051415.1:22957580-22957827 GCF_015228065.2 Penaeus monodon
CGAGATACAGACGCGCCCCCGAGTGAGAGTTTTCATAGGATTCGGCGAAAAGCTTGCTAATGGCTGATCACGCTTCGGAATTTCATATACAGGCTTCGCTATAAGTTTATTGTTGTTGTGAATTGTTTTGAGCTTAAAACTTTATCAGTATTTGGTAACGATACTCAGATATGAAAGCCATAGGGTTGGGGCCTCTTGGATAAGCAGTGTTATCTGATAATGGATTAAAATGAACTGGCTTTTTCAG
>NC_051415.1:22958576-22958818 GCF_015228065.2 Penaeus monodon
TACGCTTTCAGGCCGCAATATGGTGAGCCTGAGCAACATCCACACACTACTTCATCATATACAGTGAGTGACTGTAATATGCAGTTTCGGGCCTCATGATTTAGGATACGTTGATTAGTGTCAATGACTTACCAATGCAACGGCGCTCCAGGACATTCGAATACTGTTATACATGATACCGCGTCTTTTAAATGTTCTCTTTAATGGCGTCTAGATAACAAAAGGTTGTAATTGGGTTGTAT
>NC_051415.1:22959033-22960215 GCF_015228065.2 Penaeus monodon
CTAAATCATACTTTCAGAACCAAACGTTTCATGTTGACCCGCGTTCCACAGGACCGACCACTCAGTGCACTCAGAACTACGAGAAATGAAAACCAACGGCACTCTCCCAGCAAAGACAACAGCGACATGGCATAAAAGGCACGAGAGAGTAGCTAGAAAGGCAAACATTTTAACATCACCAAAAGGGAAGGATATCTAAATATAGAATGTTATATCCTAAGAGCTTGGCGTTGATTGCACTGATCAGATTAATTTACTGAGTGGCAAAGCTGCAGATTCAGTTAATGAGGTACATGAAAATATAATCAGTGGTCTATGATCAATTTACGCAAAACCTGAATGCAAAGCAGATACACACAACCTCGATGAATATGTAATATCAAATCGCTAAATTACATGAACAACTGTGTGATATTAAACATTCCTGATGATGAAACGTGAATTATAGGAAACTTGGAGAGAAAAAATATTCGTTTTATGTATACTATCATTTTCATCGCAATGTATATCTTATATGTGAATCTTATAATACGATTGCATGGTTTGAAGTACGAGCAATTCCATTCCTTGATTATCTTTCTTATTCTTTACTTATTTGTGTTTTTTCAGGCCATAACGAAAGGCAAAATACCGTAGGGAAGTGGCGGTAGAGCACAACACAGGAAGCACGTAATTATCTCCGTATTTGTTCACTGAATCGCTGTGGCTTTGAAGTATATTCCTCTGCGACGCGGGTGTGCGGTGGGGACGCACGCGGTGGCATATGTAAGAAACCCTGACCGCAGGACTTTACAAAATTTTTGATAGGTGAGAATGCTGAATAAACGAGTTTTGATACTTTCCATAAGTGTGTACAGGCGAGTTATTAACATGCGAACAGAAACCTCGTTGATCCTCAGTAGTCGTAGAATGAGGAGGAGTACACAGAAGACACTCAGCGTCCTTCGTGCTGTGCGAGGGGCCTTCGGAAACCCCCTGGGTGTGGCCTGCAATTATCATGCACGCACTCAACAGGTCCTAAGACAGGACTCACCACCTGCACGATTGATGGACCTGCAGAGGGAGAAAGTAATTGTATGCACTTTTCTGTATTCAGGCCCGGACGTAATCACCGCAAGCCGTTTTCTATTCAAATGCTGCGATGGTTAGCTCTCTCTGCCTGTCTCAGTACCTACAATAGTA
>NC_051415.1:22961936-22962016 GCF_015228065.2 Penaeus monodon
GATTGATTAATAATTTTTATCTTACACGAAATAATAAGTAATAAATATGCAAAAAATATGCAAACATACACACCCATAAA
>NC_051415.1:22963291-22964384 GCF_015228065.2 Penaeus monodon
GGAGTACTGATGTTTAGATAAATCTTTGGTTTTGTTTTTACTGTTTAAATAAATTCCCCTTTCAATTTTCGTTGAAGTATATTTAAGTGTAAGTATGCATGCTTGAAATTATGCCTGAACAAGTTTTTGTTTCAGAACGCAATTCTAACCGAGATTTTTAGTTCATATTTATCAAGGCTTATATTAAGGATTTCTCTGCATGAGCCCGCAATCAGAACTCCGTTTGCTCGTCTGTGAAAATAAATTTAGACTGACATTGAAATATCAACATGGAATAATGTACGATGTTTTCTCCCTTGACAAATCCCCCTCAAACTGCCTTACCATCTACCTCAGATTCCTCTGCCCCTTTGATACGAAGCTTTCAACCCATTGTGCCACCGATCTGCGCCACCAACCAAATCCAAAGCGGAGTCTTTTAGATGGTGTCAGGAAACCGAATACCCAGGCCCCTTCTCCGCTTTTATAAAGACGATAGCAATTTCTGATTAAAATGGTGTGCCTGGGGGCCGGCGACGGCGGGCGGGGCGCTCCTGGTGCTAGCCCGATGTATCCTGAGTCTTCGCGGAGTGGGAAGTCAATAAATTCTCTTGAAACTAATCTTATTATCTAATTGGCGTCCTCCCCGCGGGACTTCCTAAAGCGGGCTGGAGCAAATTAGGCTGGTAGTGCAGCCCGCAGCCTCCGGGAAAGAATAATACGGCCATTTCTATGCTCGGTCGAGTTCATAACTCCGGCCCACAAACTGAGACGCCGAGATTACCAGCTGAGAGTAAATTACCATCTGGCAGATCACGTTGAGAGATGGCTATTCTCGTCCCAGCTGTCTAGCCTCCATCAGCAAATGGGCCTAAATTATCAAATGGCTCCGTGGGATCACAGGCCTATTGGGGGCCACGTCGCCAGCGCCGCCCGACCGCCCCTGGACCTGGCTAATGTCCCAGCAACCGGCCGGGTTCCCAGACCTTCTGTTTCCACGCCGTTCCTGCCTCGAAAAAACACGATATATTACCCATTAATCAAATACAATGATACTGATCAATTCAGACATCGGCTGATGATATAGACTTACATTAGGACATCTTAAGACTTC
>NC_051415.1:22966401-22966660 GCF_015228065.2 Penaeus monodon
CAGCTGAGCAGCAACAGCATCAGCGCCTCTAAACAAGCGAATCGGTTGTATGTATCAAAGTCAAATACTTGCGGGGTATCTTCAGGACCGTCGGTTTGCTGGTTCGCGCACGTACGGTCGTCCGAACCAGCGGCTCTGCGATCTCGTTTGCGAAATTGAAACCTCGTGTGCTGTCGTTACCTTCCTGGTATTTCCAGGCCTGTCTCGTGTTGATTTTTTTTTCTTTTTCACGTATGGGTGTTCCGTTTCACATTCTTGG
>NC_051415.1:22967081-22968417 GCF_015228065.2 Penaeus monodon
GAAATGTGGAGGAACGTTTTCACCAAAGTAACGCAATGCAAAAGTCTATAACTCCGCGCTGTGTACCTCTCACTTATAAGCAGTAATACTGTTAGACCGTAAATCATAAATAAAAACTGGTCTTCGGCTGGACAGAAAATTAACTCTGTGTGATTCAGGACGGCGCTTACTCAGCTTGTCAATAAATCATTTTCTTATCCTCTGCAAGTTCGCAGACAAAGAACTATTAACGGACAATCAACTTAGCATCAGCCATTGTGCATGACAGACCGTGTTGTTCCTAATTTGTCCCGGTCCATTTTGCCAACATCTATGCCCTTCTTGCACACGTTGCTTCTTTACTTTTACGACGTCTGCATGAAATAATATCTCAAAAGACAGGCCGACCTGATTATCGTTATCAAATTTCAAACGTGGCATATATTGTGAGTCCTCCGTTTTTAGTATTGTTTCATTTGTTTTTTTTCTTTTTCCTCATTACGTCCGTTCGTTTGCTCCGTGTCCGTCTTCGGCACAATGATTCCGATCACTGTCTTGACGTTAATCTTGAATGATAACGTATGATTCAGACTTGCTTTTGAAGTCAGGGAAGAACTCTGCACGAATGTTGAATGGAAGTCTGAATAAGTCGTGGATATCTTTAGCCGCGAAACCACTGCTTGGAGTCGTCTGCGTCTGATAAATATTGCTGTGCTTTTTTCTCTCTTCTGATGTTTGCTTAAGATTTTTTCTCTCCCTTTTTTTCCTTCTGTATACGTGCTTGTTGCAGCTGTTCGGTTTTTCTAACGGTTGCTTCTAACTTGCGTTTGTGTGTTTGTGCGTACATGCGTATGTGTGCGAGTGCCAGCATGTGCGTGAGTCTTGATGTGATGAGCAGGAGAGACCATCGCGCTCGCCTAAGCTCAGCCATAAGCATAATTGTGAACAGTGTCTGCTGATAAAACTCATCGAAATTCCCCCGTGGTTCGGCCGGTGGAGTTGTACCCGTCACTGCTTCCCTGATTACATGGAGCCCAAAAATCAATTACAAATAATGTGTTTAAGTGGCCGGTTTAATGAAGATAAAGTGAACGACTCAGGATGAGATCCAGCTTTTATTTTCTGGCAAACAGCAGTTAGACCGCAGCCCCCCCCCCCCCCCGCGCACTGGATCCCGCGACCTTGTGGTGCCAAGGCCCTGCGAGGGTGCGAAAATGATGCCAAGGGAAGGGAAAAATGCGCCGGCCATTTCCTTTACTTATAAACCCTAGGCATCCAGAGATTTATTTGTCTGTTCGTATAACTTTTTTGGAAAGTTTAAGAGAATATTTGTCGTTTGGTTATTTGCAAGTGCTCT
>NC_051415.1:22969499-22969694 GCF_015228065.2 Penaeus monodon
CATAATAGTACATAATAATAACATCATACATAAAACATACATATACTATTATATATATATACTATAATCAATATCAACTATATATATAATATATACACATCATCCATACATATCCATCTCACTCTATATACAAACAACTACTATTCATATCTATACTATAAAGCTATAACACATATACACAACATACGCACACAA
>NC_051415.1:22969982-22970051 GCF_015228065.2 Penaeus monodon
GTATTGTTTTGTGTATTAGTGTTATTTTTGTTTGTTATATTTAGTATTATTAGTGTCTTATACTATTAT
>NC_051415.1:22973020-22973534 GCF_015228065.2 Penaeus monodon
ATAGTTAGCACAATAGCCATATTTTTTTAGCGTGTAATCTGAACATAGACATCGGCTTTTGTAATTCTATAAGAGACCCAGAGCAAAAATGAACAAAAGGTGGCGTCCGTAACCCGCGGGAACTCTTGAACAATTCCCAACAAGAGTCGACTTTCCCATCCGCGAGGCACTCTTGACCCTCCGTCCAACGAGCAACGAGTGACCTTCACAACAGCGTAAACTCGCGCCATAACAACAAACACGAGATTCACTCTCGTTCAAGCACACCGCGAATGTTAATTCCGAATTGTTCTGTGTCCCATACCAATAAACATTCTCTTTACATTCCAACGGAAAAAAGGCTAAAAGTAAAATGTGTACACTATTTTTGAAGCTATTATTTCACCCCACGGGAGAATTGCAATTTCAACTCACTCGATTCCAACGTTGCTCGCATATTAACTGTGAAGAAAAGTTTGGGCAATATCATAGCATAAATATCAAGGAGCATAACATTTTTACGTGTCACCCGCTA
>NC_051415.1:22973572-22973751 GCF_015228065.2 Penaeus monodon
ACGAACAGTGATTTGATTCTCCAGTTCCGAACTGCTATAATTTTATAGGTTATCCGTGCTGAAGTATTCCACACGCAGAATAGTTCCACCATCATACGTCCACTGTGAGGGAACTTCTGACCCTCTCTGTGCGCGCCAGAGATCCATCATCACCCCAGGGCACCTCTGGCTCTGGGGCG
>NC_051415.1:22973989-22974162 GCF_015228065.2 Penaeus monodon
AATGTTGCATGTGAAAACAGCACAATACATTTTTCTTTTATTTTCTATAGGCATAACACGCAGTTTGTGTTTAAAAATTTTCGGTAATAATTTTCTTTTGTAATATACATCTATGTTCACAGTCCAAAACCCAGAATTTGTTTACCAGGGACCAGGCACGCGATAAGAGAATT
>NC_051415.1:22974192-22975617 GCF_015228065.2 Penaeus monodon
AAGAGCGAGGGGACCCCCTCCTTCCTTTCTTCTTCTCCTTTTCATCGCCAGTTCTTGCCACTACTTTACGGCGTGAGCGTCCAGGTCTGCGTAAAGGATCACTTGTGTGTGAAGTAATTACCTGGCGAGCTTCACATGTTCACCCTGGCCACACCTGCGGACCCAACACCTTCATCACAGAAAATCGTTACCGACCGTCCGCGCCCAATACAACCTCACGCCCGCTCACCTATCCCGTTAGACGCCCGCCCACACTCTGCCGGAGACGAACCTCTGGCCCATTGGACATTCAGCATCACGACCCTACGTTCTCAAGCTTTCTCTCGATCCTGACAGCATATATACTCACGCAGACTGCACCGATCTTTTCCTCCGTCTCATTGCTGGTTATCCTGAAAGCTTTTTGCCATATTCCCCGTGTCTCAGGATTGCTGGGCACTGACTTGCTGGGTTCATGAATGATTACTTGACGTCAGACCTGTTGATAAAAAAATAACATCAATGAACTGTCTTTTTATCCTGCATTGTTAAACTGAACCAAGGTGTTTAAACATCACCAACCCCCTGCCTTGCCTAGTTTACAGTTCATTATTCACGTTATAAAGTAAATCTTTTCTTTCGATGTATAATCAAAGGCACGATGCTGCTATACCGCTCTATAAGTGTGGCGACGTTGCGCATTAATGTTATAATTTTGTGTGTATCAAAAGGAAGATATAAAAAGCGATAAGTAAATACATTTTCAGCATCAGGGTTTCATGAGGATTCGTTGACTGATCCCCTGTTTTCTCCCTAACTTTGATTCCCTCACAGGTTTCAATTACATGTAAAATATAGGCCTTCTCTCCAGTCTTGTCACTATGGTCTAACATATGTGCTCTGGCCTTTGACCCTACGAAGTGTCGCCTTTGTCAGCCTCCACGCGGCCACTCTTGCCCCCTCCCCCCTACCGTGAGAACAACATTAAACACCCCGGTATCACGTCTTTTCTTCATCCCCACCCCCCACCATCCAGCCTTCTCCGCGTATGTTTCATGAGGACTTGACGCCACTCCCACAGTTCCCATAAGAACGTGTGCCTCTTGACGGACGCTTCCCTTCTTTCAACTCTTTCACTCCTTCGGAGGACAGAACTCGCAGTTTCCTCTTATCCCCCACTCTTCCCGTCCTCTCCCCGGTCCCCCCTCCCTCCATCACAATCACCCCTCCTCCCTTCCTCTATTCCACCCCCGCCCACCTCGATGAGGTGACCCCTGGAAGACCGAGCTCGCCCAGGGGTCAAAATCTAATTATGACGCTCCATCACGCAATTACTGGCGATTTTCTCACTTTCTCGGACGTTCCCTGATGCACATTAGAGGCCGGGCGGGCGTCAGTGAGGAGATGAACGGGGATGCATTACGATGAACGGCCCTTTAACCCTCA
>NC_051415.1:22975721-22976408 GCF_015228065.2 Penaeus monodon
TACGAAGGATCACCCTTGCATTTACGTCTCAAATTTGCTTAGTCGGAAAGTTATGCCCAGGAAGGCTTATTTTTAAAAGGGTCTGTTGTTTTTTCCTTGCTCTTCCTTTCTTCCCACCGAGAGTGCGAGACTCAGCCTAGATAGTCAGTCTTGAGCAAGTTTACGAGGCTGAGGAAAATGTGTCAATGGAATGCAGGAAGCAGAAGCTGTGCGTCCGAGTGCCTTTAGCCTCACCCATCGGCCTGAGCTTCTTTTCGGCTGTTTAGGCTGTTCAAAGAGATTAACATTTTCTATGTCTAGAGTGGAATATGTAATTTTTCTTATCTATTTAAATTCATTTTATAGCAAGTGACTCTTTTTCTTCTCTAAACTCTCTAAAAGATATGTGCATAGACAGACGAAAGAAGAAGGAAAGAAAAAACAACAACATCCACACAAAGAAAATATGGGTGCGCAATCAGAATAATTTCCTGCATAGAAAAGTAAGAGGCCTCTGTCGACAGAGGAATCCTTTGTTCTTAAATTGGCCGCCTTTTTATGCTTATGGGAAAGTTATGCGGAGGCAAAAGAGAAATCTTAAATGGAATAAGTACATGTAAACTGCGCAGGGCGATTGCAGAGAGTTCCATTATCCTGTGAGAGTATTTTTTTGGAGGAGAGAGACTGTGCTATTGCGTCTAAGTTCTC
>NC_051415.1:22976438-22976994 GCF_015228065.2 Penaeus monodon
TCTTGTTTCGGTCTTTGCTACAAATAAGTATTAATTTCCCTCCTCGAGAAATGATGCAGACATTCCAAAACCTATAATGACTTCGAGACGATTTGCCAGTGCGAAGTGATCACCATACGAGCCACAAAAGGAAGGAAACACAACATCGATCCGCACCGAGACCAAGCAAGGAACAAAAATCAGAGAAGCCATCTGTGGCAACATCAACCTCTGGGATATTTCACACGGCCCATAATTGAATTACAGTATTAACCGCACTGATCTCGAGTTATGCGTCGCTTTACACCTAATACTCCGCATATGATATTCTTCCCTGATCATTACATTCAAGTTTTAATGATTTTACAAATAAACCTTCCATTGAAATTCGGTTAAGGGATTTGAAATATAACAGCCAAATGGAAACTCAGCTTCGAGAACGGAGACAGTCACTTCCGCGCGTTTTTTTTTTTCTGATGTACGACCTCAATTTTTTGCCCATTACGAAAGCAAAGCCTTCCATTTAGCTTACAATGTGTGTTGGTGATCGGCGGATGAGTGTGGCGGCAGTAAGACT
>NC_051415.1:22980891-22982278 GCF_015228065.2 Penaeus monodon
TAAAAATAAGAAATATATGCGGTTTATGCTGCGCGCAAAGTTGATGTTTTGCGCGGACTCTCATACTTTTCTTTAGGGGGTACCCTTACCACTTTTGTCCTTTCATGATGCTCCATTACAGCTGTTTTCGAATAATATTTTGGATCATCATGTTTTACACGCTTCCTATGTATTTCAGTGTATTACCTCTTTGTGTATATATATCTCGTAGGCTAATGTATGGTTTATTATTTTATCTTGTGTTGTATATGTATGTATATAACGGGATATGTATGTATATATTTTTTTTTTGCGTTCGGGATATAAAAGTGCATATATTGCAGAGGATGCAGAGAAAAAAATCACCCAATAAAATAAAAACAACATATCTGTTTATGCTGCCCCAAAGATATATTGGCGAGTCCCTTTACTGTTTTTTTACGGGGTACCATTACCACTTGTATCCCTCAATGACGCTCCATTTCTGTGGGATATGAATACATTTAGGGTTCATGCAGTGTTTACACGTGCTTCCTATGTATATACGGGATAATATCACCACTTGTGTATGTATATCTTTTAGTATTTTATTTTTTTTTTTTGTGGAGTATATGTATGTATATATAGGTATGTTTACGTTTTCTTATGCGTTGGGGGATATAAAGTACTTTGTATACATGGAATTTTTAATTTTGCCCCCCCCCTACTTCCTATATTTTTTTTGTGATATTTTTCGTATAATATTAAAAAGATCTTCATGTTTTTTAAAATATGATACATGGCATATAAATTATATATATTTGTGGTTTGCGTATTGTATATTTGTAGTATTGGTGTATGCTGTGTGTTGTATTATATTGTGCAACGTATGTTATATTCTTATGTTATTTTTTGAGTTATGTATTTTTATTATAAATGTGTACGGGTATTTATATTATATGTTGTTTTTTTAGATATTTTATTTTTCTATAATATTCATATATTATCAATGTAGTTATTATTTGCGATATATAAGTAATAAATTTTAAAAATAAAATGGTATTTTTTATGGGAATATTTTGTAAAATTTATATTTGGATATTGTATAGTATGTGGTACTTGGGTGTTTTATAATCAAGGGGACATAAAACATATTTTTTTTTAAATATGTAAAAAATTTTTTATATTTTTCCCCGACCCTTTTTAAACACATAGAGGTTTTGTTTGTGTTTTTTGTAAAAGATAGGGTTATACTACCCCATTTCTATGTTTTCATATCGATAATTTTCCCCGTTCGATATTGTAACCCCCCAAAAGTACCGCAATGTCATTACAAAAGAGGATGTTCCAAGGTTTTATAAAGGTTTTCCCCTATTACCTTTGAGTTTCGGTTTCCCCCCTTTATTTATACGCCAGGGAGAACAACCCA
>NC_051415.1:22982825-22983363 GCF_015228065.2 Penaeus monodon
GAAGGGCACTTAAAAAGATCGTTATATAAAAAGAATTATTAAAAAATATAAGGAATTCCTCCCCTTTTCTTTTAGTTAACGTCATATATACTAAGTGTAGGGAAGGAAAATACAAGTAATGTGTATATATAAAAATGGTTTTGATGGGATATGGAAATACGTGGATTTGTCCTTGTATGCTAGGGTTGTGTATTTTTTTTTCGTTTTGTGTATGTGTTGTACCATATGTGGGGGTATGTATGGCTGTTGTATATGTGAAAACGGGTTTATATGTATGTAATTATGTATGGGGGTATGATATGTGTGTATTTGTGTGGTGTATGTTATATTTTTTGTGTATAGGGGTGGTTGTGTATACTATATATTGTTGTTTTTTATATTGTGTTGTATGTTTTGTGTGTATTTTGTGGTTTGTGTAGAAATTTTCAAAGTTGTGGTTTTTTTATTTAATGATTATTTGGTTTTGTGTTAATGATGTGGGAATGGTTTTATTGTTTGAATTATATTTATATGTGTATGGGGTGGTGTTTTTTTGTAT
>NC_051415.1:22984872-22985195 GCF_015228065.2 Penaeus monodon
GAAGTACTGTTATTTCTGTTGAGTAAATTCCATTACAACATTCTGATACAATGCATCGCCTTTATCAAGAGTCCTCCAGTAGATATCCAGAGTGCATTGTTAAGAAAAATGTTACAAACTCACTAGTTGATGTCAAATCTGAAGGGATCGCTCACTCATGGTATGGCTCTGCTGAAAAAAGGCAAAAAATTATCAATCCACACTACAAAAATCCACTTTCGATCGCCCGGAAAAAAATGGAAAAAGGCAGTTTCAGTCCTCGTGACCAATGTAAAAGTTTCATAGAGTTAAAAATGATATGACATGTGCCGAGGCAAAAGAAA
>NC_051415.1:22985806-22986362 GCF_015228065.2 Penaeus monodon
CCGAAACGAACAAAGCTGAAGCAGGGAAGCGAGGGCCGAGCCCCGACGGGGAAGGAGAGCGCAATCCGACAGGATGAGCGTCGGGCTGACAATAATCGGGCGCCGCGAGGTGTATGGGAGCGTCAGCCCTGTCCGGCGCGGTCAGCCGTCAGCGTTTGGGCGTATAAAACCGCCATCACGATGAACTGCCGGCATAATCGCGTGATCCTGAACGTAACATCCAAATGAACGCGCCCGGAAAATTTATCATGCCAAATTCGCCATTTTCCTAAACAACAGTTAATCAGCGAAATTTACGATGACAAATTTCATGCAGGTAAAAATAAAATTAAATCATTTTGAAAGCATTATTGAGCGTGAAGCTGTAGCTAACCTGCGCTTCATTGCCGCCAACATGGTCGTTCAACTGCCCGTCCCACGTGCCCTTCATGCATGGATGGGATGGCTGGACGCATGACACGTGCCCTCATGCGGCGCTCGTCATGCTGGGCACGCCGAGCAGCCCATTCATGCACGATTGCTGGGGCCTCCTCGCACGTACTTGTAAGTGTGAGTG
>NC_051415.1:22993668-22994604 GCF_015228065.2 Penaeus monodon
ATGCATGTCTTTATGAGCTTCATCTCTATCTTCCTCTCATATGAGAGCATTACCACCGTGTATGCTTGCACATTGTTCGCAGAGTCTCGGCAATTGCAAAGTTAGAACAACCTGACAAAGCGAGAACAATGCTGTCCAGAACCCCCTGCGCGCGTCGGTCGGTCTGTCCTATGGAAGAGGCAGCGGCTCCACAACACATATTTGTGCGCGTGGATGTACACAGAAAAGGTTGTGCCATAGTAACTATGTAGGCTCTTGCAATTGTTTGTGTTGTGGATGCACACGTTCATGCAGGGAGTTTATATTTTCGTATATGTTAGTGATAAATCAGCCGCTTCCCAGCAGAGAGGGGGGAGGGGTAAATTTTTTTCGCGCTGCAATTATTGCTCTATAACTCTTGAACAACTATTACCTTTCTCCTCGAATTAATCCAAAGTGTTCGCTCCATAAAAGCAAGCCTTTGC
The DNA here is from genome assembly GCF_015228065.2 of Penaeus monodon. Classification (NCBI taxonomy): domain Eukaryota; kingdom Metazoa; phylum Arthropoda; class Malacostraca; order Decapoda; family Penaeidae; genus Penaeus; species Penaeus monodon. The sequence continues at coordinate 22,994,133 of NC_051415.1, forward strand.
GTGCGAGTGTATGTATGTACGTTTGCGTGTATGCGCGTGCCTACAAATAGATCGACCGCATCGCACATTTGTAAATAAACCTTCTGTTAAAAACAAAACAAAGCTAAAAAAAAAGAAAAAAAAAAAAAGACTGTGTAAAAAAACAGAAACAAAAATGTAGCATTTTTGTGCAGCGGGCGGGATTGGCGGGGTCATAAACTTAGCGCCAACAGAGGTGTCCCATAAACTCGGCGCTATCATTACGCCGCAAACATTGCCAGCGCTAAATATCTCCGCTATATAACGCATGGACGGTGGGAATGTCAGAGCCTAACGGTGTATGGCCCCTGTTTTAACACCTCGCCAATGGAGTTAATGCAATAACGGCCACATGTATAAATGTTGTTAACATGCATGGCCCAGGTCCCTGTGCATGGGGCTTGCTCATGGTCAGATACATGCATGAGGCTTTTCAAGGGCTTCGCAAAATGGG
>NC_051415.1:22996872-22997402 GCF_015228065.2 Penaeus monodon
CATATGCCCATAGCCCGCGCCTCCTGTTTAGATGTGAAATATAGATGATTTTAGCAGTTCATTGGCTGCAATGGAATATGAAATACATTTTTTTTTCCTTTTTTTATAGACTAGTCATGGATGGCCGCACACCCAGTTGCAGTAGCCAGTAGACCGTGCAATAATGAATGTGTATAATAAATGCGTGCAAAAGTTTACAAGCTACAAATTCCACCGTATCTACAATGCATTGATGATATGAATAGGGCAGGGTGGCTAGCATGATATGGTCACAAACTTGGTAATCAAATGGCGATGGGTAATGATGGCAACACTGCGTATACTAATCGATGGTTGTTGCCATGATGGTAGCGGATGTTAATTACCATGTTGAATTTGCTGATTGTGAAGGGAGGGTGATTGGTGTCATGGAGGTACAGTAATAATAACAGATCTTTCGTTTTTCATTTTTTCTCGCGTTGTTTTTTATTGCGTGTGGTGGTTACTTTATATCTAAAGACTTGATGATGGTTTCAGTAGTAATGGTGTCG
>NC_051415.1:22998140-22999062 GCF_015228065.2 Penaeus monodon
AATTGAATATACTGTACATTACATGTACAGCATATTCTGTAAATAGATGGATTTACAGCAAATATCCTATAATCAAGATGCTCAAATCCTGCGTTTCCTCATAAGGCAAAATTGGTTAATATTCACGACAAACATTAGATTGACAACCACTAGATGGCTCTAGTAGCCAGTTGCTACAAACCAGCGCGCCTGTATAGATTTCTATTATGAGATCTATGAATTACAATCATTATATGCACTGTATACGAAATACTAAAAAGGGGAATGGCAAGGAAATCTATTGTTTTTGAAGTGTAAGGTCAATATAGGTGTTATCTTCTTGACTAGTGAATCCCCTCTGCAATGACGCACATTATCAGCAATTACAGGCGCGTTTGCGTGCGAGAACCTGTTCATTAGCGGCATAATTTTCGGATTTTTTGTCCTCAACGTACTGGATTCCTCTCTTAATAGCCATATCAGTATGTGTGATATAAAATCGTAATACCATGATATATGAATGGGGCTTTCTCAGACTGGCAAATTCTCGCCGAGGACAACGGGGAGGGCCATGAAGTGGGAGTCTAAACGAGTCTCAGGAGCCAAAAAAAAGAAGAAGCAATCTCTATCAAAACGAATGTTCTATGCTGTCCTCCCTATCTTTTCCGGAATCCCAAAGCAACCTGTGTGACGTACTGTAAGTCTATCCCAGTCAGTCCCCGTGACGGAAGGGCTCGTCCAACCTGACCCGTGTTGAATTGTGTCCATTTCAGCCCCGCGCGTCGGTTCGTCGCCATTGTCATCCTTGCGACACTGATGGCGAGGGTGAGAGAGAGAAGCTCAATCGAAATCTTAGGAATTCATCACTAAAATACGGCCATTGCCATTAACAACTGTCACCGAGATGATCCGGAAGTTCTTACTGCAACTGAAATAACTCGTG
>NC_051415.1:22999100-22999364 GCF_015228065.2 Penaeus monodon
ACAAAGGGGTGTGTTTCTTCTTTTAGTTGTTGTTTTTTTTATAATTTTCTTTCCTTTTTATTATCTATTTTGCACGTGTGTCAATTAGGATTATCCATCATCTGCTTTGTTATACACATTACACTTGTCTCAGCTAACAACTAGGACAGTTGCACTACGACATGTTATTAAACGCACCGAAGTAGCTATTGCCGTGTTAGAGAAGACAGAGTGCTATAAAACACAGACACTGGAAGAAGAGGCAAAAAATAAACATTCCATCGA
>NC_051415.1:22999417-23000826 GCF_015228065.2 Penaeus monodon
GCCGACACTTCACTCAAGGAAACTTGTTATTATTATTGATTTGTCAATGAGAGAAGGGTGTCATCGTATCATTAAAGTACTTTAGTCATACTGTTTCCAGTTTTAAAAATATATGAATTATCAAAAAAGAAAAAAAAAGTTCATATCACGTGCTATTACGTGATACATCAGTCACCTTCCATTTTTTTGTCAATTTCGGATAATGCAGTAATATTCGAGGGAGGGAAGGTAGGGACTAATTACTACCCCTGAAATGGCTGGTTAAATTATGGTCGTCATTACACTGAGATCACGAACTATGGTGCGGGTTATAGTCATCGTGGGTAATTATAGGCCAAATTTTCGGAATCCGTTTCGGTGACGCGCGCCTTTATCATGTAGGTGTGACGTGCGGCGCCATTCTCGACGCGACGCTGGAGCACGTGTGATTGCAGGGTACGAGACGAACGCGCTAGCCCCGTGACATTGCGGGCAATCGGAAGGAAGATGTATTATGTGTGATATCATATTAACTGTGACATCTGGGTTAAAGGAATAACCATTCAAATATCAGACTAAGTCAAGGCTGTTCGTAATCACTAACATGACGTTAATGTCAGAGATACTCGAGTACCTCCATCATTTCTCGCGTGTCGGCACTATGTAAACGTACATCAAGGCCGTATAACTGATCGAGGGATCAACGATGTGAAACTTTCGTTCCAGTTGTTTGTTTACCATCATTTTTCATGCCTGTGTCAATATCGCCAACATCAACTATTAACACATTCGTACAATTTCTCTTGGCTCCATTTCCATTAAGTTCTTCACAAGGTCCCGGTCGTGTTCAGTTGTACTTTGTCGTGCAACAATGCATAAATCGTTTCTTCTCTCTTTTTTACTAATATTATTTTCATTTTCGTTACTACATTTTGTTGAACATAACGACAGATGAAAAACTGTCGCAAATCATATAAAACTGGAAATTGGAATTTGTATGATGTTCGACTCGAAGTTGTACTATAAAAATTGGCCAAGCACAAGAACAGACCGAGTATAAAACGAATTTAAAAGCGATGAAGTAAAGAACATGACAACAGAGTAAATGCGATGAAAAATAACGGAAAACGCGAAGAGAAGATTCTGTAATCATATGTTGGGAAGACAAGTATAATCTAAGCCCTTGTATGGCACAATAAGCATAATAAGAAGACCAGGCATGTCAGCCAACCACTTATAATGACAAACCAGACATAGATCTATTATAATAACACGCTGGATCGACGAGACTATGACAGAGTGGACCTCCATCGCGTGAACGTAAAAGAGTGTTTGAATGTTCGTGCAAACTTCCCGACACCATCGCAGGTGACAACAGAACGTAGCGGCAATTCGGTCTGACAATATTTCACTTTAATGCAGGGCCGTCA
>NC_051415.1:23001114-23001211 GCF_015228065.2 Penaeus monodon
CATTTCATTCTCCATGTTAATCTCATATACCACGGATGCCTGTTATATCCGAACAAACGCAGGTGTTTCACAAGTCGTTCCCATCTTTGCGCCTGCC
>NC_051415.1:23001258-23001725 GCF_015228065.2 Penaeus monodon
CAGAGAAAGAGAACGATCAATGTAGACAGCATAGTGACACACCTGTGGTTTATGTGTCGTTAGTTTTTATTGTGCGCAGTACTGCATGCACGAGTCCTTGTGGCGGCCAGTAATGGTCTGATGAAAGACTCGGGGGTATGATCTTGAGAAATGGCAATTACTGCAGCTAATGATCGTCATGATGGTCAGTTTGCAGTGACGGACGGCAAGGTACAATGGTCACGTGTCCCTCTGTATCTGTGTAAACTTCATGGTTAAAAAAGATAAACATTTTTTCATTGCAATGCGGTTTGCATTCGTCGTGCTGGATTGCATGTTGCAATGTTTAAGCCACGATAGAATGCTTCATTCGCCGTTACTAGTGTCAGACCACCTCAAGGGAAGGAAATAAAATCCGAAATAATGAATACGTAGAGATAATTAAAGAAAAAACATCGTTCTTCAACAAACCAGGCTATGTACACAGT
>NC_051415.1:23003182-23003311 GCF_015228065.2 Penaeus monodon
GCATTTCCATATCACAGTAGAACGTAACATATGCTCACATAAGTTGTAAATTATTGGGGAAACGGAGGCCCAATATTTCGATAATATCGGGTTGTGAATCATCTGTAGTACTAAAGAGAACGGTACACA
>NC_051415.1:23003401-23004739 GCF_015228065.2 Penaeus monodon
GTATATCATCACACTTGGCTTAACATTATTTTCATTATCTCTATATGTCTCTATATGCAGCAATTCGCGATTTTATCTGTATAAGAAGAAAATAATTCCTGCTAGACACTGTCATGCGCCCAATTTATGTCTAGCCACTACACTTCACTCTTCCTCAAGCTTTTTCTTATTGTGCATTTCCAATGGACAACCCTTTTCTTTCACGATGAACACGTTGCTCCTGACATTCACATCATCAACAAAAGCTTTATTTTTACATCTGATACTCTTGTCTGAGTAACCTCGGTGTTTACGATCCATAAAGCTGGCGTCTGCATTCACCTTAATAAAAGACCGAGTAACTATCCTGGGCTCCTAATGCCACGGAATTGCACATTAAATTTTGCCATAAACAGGGCGCAGTGTGACGGAAATGGGGCATCTCTCTTTAAATGTGCTGCGAAGCTTTAAGTCAAGTTATGCCTTGGCCTAATTATCTTGAAAGAGTTCATAAATCACGTTCCAGTTGTTTTACACCGTTTTCTATTGATACTCTTCGATGTTGTAAAAGTTATATTGTTGAGCTTTGATGACGTGATCATCTCAGGATTTTCATGGTGAAAACGGCTACTGTTACAACTGACCTAATCTACTTATTCCTTCAGGAAAATGGTTATACAAAGACTATGCGTCGGAAAGAAGACAGGGAAGTCAACAAATGGGGAAGAGGGTTGAAGGCATTGGAGAATCAGGTTACAGAAATGTCTGGCCAAATTGTCTGCATACGCATCAAATCTCGTGAAGAAGGCAAAGAAATTGCAACCCCTTGAGTAGAAGGGAGTTACGTGAGAAAACATAAAGACATGCCGTGTGCCAACATGAAAATACTAAACGTAGATCAGCTGGCGGGTTATAAAAAGAGAGTTTGCCTTCGCGTCTCGCTTTTTCTGCAAACAGACAGATGGTGAGTGAGCCAAAGAAAGGGGGGGAGGGAACCAGGGTGTGGAGCCAGACTGCAAACATGTCGCCAACATGAATGAGCTTGGACTTTTATATTTCATAAATATATTTAGTTCTCTTTTTGTGTATTTCTTTTACATCAGATATTTATGTAGTGTGCAGCAGTGGAGCGAATACATCCGTTTGTTCTTTAATGATAAAAAAAAAATAAAAAAACACCTATTGGTTTTATTCAGAAAATGAAAAGATCGCATTCGCTATTTGGCCGCGGAATCCTCCAGTGAATAAGATCGCATTTCTTGCCTTCATCTGCTGTGTCTAAAAATACGGAATTCAGATTCTTTTCATTTTGATAAATATAGACACTTTAATTCCTTCAGAACACATGTTAAGGGGTAT
>NC_051415.1:23007332-23008218 GCF_015228065.2 Penaeus monodon
GCGGTCAGTATACTCCTGTTTCGCCACAGCCAACCAAGGCCCCCGGGTTCTCAAATGGAGGGGACCCAAATGATGCCTGACATGTATCCGAAATTTACTAAAATACATAGTTATGATTAGCTATATCTGTGATCTTGGTTTAATGATTGATTTTGCAACTAAGAATTCGTGACGGATGACTGTATAGATTTTATACAAAAGAGATAGAGTCTCTAGTCAAATTTGGACTATAATGATATTCAACAGCATGCAATGCGCGTTATCCTTGGTTCACTCTGTTTCATGTGATTGATTTACCGATTCCTTTTGACTCGTAAAATGAAATATCTGAACCGATTTGAAAAAAAGTAATTAAGGATTTTTATTTTGCCATGGATGACTTTTTATCATACCTAAAATTTTAGGGCAGCGTTCTCAAGGGACGTAGCCGCCCGATCCCTAAATTTCTAATAACGCCCATTGTCACAGCTATCTTGGTCGTGGATGTCTTTCGTTATAATCAGATTATATTAAATTCACGGCTGAATCACAGGTTTATAGTTATAGCCCTTGTCCTTGCAGTAGCATTATCATTTTTAAAATAATATACGTATGCTATGATATACTCAATATATCGAGTATTCTGTTGTTGTTATATATATATTTTTATGTCCGTTTATCATATATCGTAATCGTATATTGGACTGACTTCATGATTGCATTCATATGTCAGCAATACTCTATAAAACCACGATTGTCATAATCATTATAAATGTCTTGTCTGTGGCTCTCGCTTATAATTTATTGCAACTTCTATTGTCACATTTATACTTTTATTATCAACATGATATTTTCCCTATTGCTTTTTAATCAACTTCAATATTCTTGATATGGTGATATCGGAGCA
>NC_051415.1:23008247-23009880 GCF_015228065.2 Penaeus monodon
CCATCATATCTTTTCGCAGGATGTGTTTGCCAAGCTAACCTCACCCCTCTCCTAAAAAAAGTCATTATCATTAATATCTATGATGCTTATTATTTTCCAGTAGACTCACCATCAGCCTTCAATGGCGGGCGTGGTTCGGAGGCGTGCGGGACCTGACCCCTGTCTCTTTGTGAACTTCGCTTCTTGAAGGATGAATTGGCGGATAACATTTCAAGAATCCATCGACCGGTTTGCAACGACTAGTTACGTAATGGCACGCTTCATAAATAACGTGTTTACAAGTCTTAAGCACGGTCCACTGGCCCGGCACAGCGATGCGTGTGAGAGTTATGCGAACTTACCAACAATTAAAATGTGTTTGCCGTGTAATAATACACCGCGTTGGTAACATTCTTAACTACGCTAAAGAGGTAATGGTGGTGTTCATCTCGCTCGTAGATCATGCTTTTCGATACCTTGCATAACAAAACATTAGCCCATCATACCCACCGACCACTGTGTACTGTATTCGATCATGTAACCGTTCGTTACCATAATGATATGAGGCATACTCGGGAGATATGTGAACCATGGCATATTATACGTCTGGACAGGTGGCAGTAAGTTACGACGCTGGGAGGGTACGATCAGCGCCGCTGCAGCACGACGCCAGGGCTGCTTACGTCACGTTTACGAGCCACCACAATCTTAACGAGGTATTGAATTCACGTTGCTACACAACAATTTAAAATGGCGTCGGCATCCACATGGGTATGATTATGTAGTTTAGGTGTCATTTATAAAAGAACCTGAGAAGCGATACAAGCCGTAAATTTCTACTCTTTTGCGCCATATTATTGATTTTTCGCTCTTTCGCTAAATATTCCATTCGTGAAATGAGTATTGACGGGGCTGAGTTGCGACGCGGCGGCTCATAAACCAGTCGTATTTGAGATTCCGACTTGTGGCACTGCTTCACCTCACTCAATTTCCATACACTGACGCCACGGAGGCAGATAATTCCCCTCAGGCAAAATGGAGGGCCCAGTGGACGTGGAAGAAGTGAGCCTCCAAAAACGGCACCGCTCTCGCAACTTCACCAAGTACGAGAAGGAAGTCTTCTACACCGTGTTTAGTCAGTACGCCAGCATCATCAACGATAAGGCGACTTCGACAGACACCATCAGGTAGGGAGGCTGTTCCCGATTGCAACACGTTCGTCACGCCACGGAACAAGCCTGAACAAGAAAGAGGATGATATCAATCCCGATTACGTTTGATGGAAATATATGTTATAATTAATGTTAGGAAAAAAAACATGGCATATCTCACACAAATAGGCTACGAAATTAAAATTCCTGGTTATTTTACTTGACCTCTCCCGTTGCGTTTAAGCTAGATGGTCGATGAGGCCCTGGGGTACAGCTCTCCTGCCTGACCCTGAATAGACGTGCGACCAGTCAATCATGCAGGCACCAGGCACCTTTGCATGCTTAGTAATTGTAGCGAAAGCACGTGACATTAGTATGAAGTGATTTACATTCGCTGGCGATGGATATTATTACGCCACACTGCTCGAGCAAGATTCTTGTGAATCATCGTTTAAGCTGTTTATTGTCAGATCTGTTTCACTTTTGCAACAGATGTGGCAGGT
>NC_051415.1:23011527-23012173 GCF_015228065.2 Penaeus monodon
TCCTCCCGGGGCCCTGTTTGGCGAGCCGAAAAAATTCAGAGCAAAGAAGAAAGTGCGGAAGGAACAGGTTCGTTATGTATTGGATGGCGTTCGCGAGCTTGGGTGTTCGGGTGTGTGCATGAGTCTGGCTGAAATTGCGTGCGTCTGTGAGTCTGAGTGTTTATTCGGAATATTGGGAATAGTAAGTAGCCTTCATTGTGCGTTGATTGCGCTATTGCCATCAAAACTTGAATAAGAGCTGAATATGTATGCAGCCATAAACAATGGTGCGAGCGGTTTTCTTGCATACTTTTGATGCGGAAGTATTTTGAATTTAATGTTGTTTTTTTCTTCTTTTTATAGTCTAGATTGTTGCGTTCACCGCCATGCTTTAAATGTTAATCAATGTATGTTATTACTACCATTACAGGTAACCTCCTCATCGATTTTCTCATCAAAACATGTTCGAAGCGTGTCTGAACCCATTGTCTAGGTTGTCCGACGCTGTGCCGCCACATATCTCGTTTTCTTTGCGATTAATTGTTTCTTATGGCGTCGTCATCTGCGGCTGAATATTTTCTCACCAATTATCTTTACTTCATTTAAATACAACTGTTGAATACAGAATAAAGGCAATAAGTCACTCGAAGTCTAACGAAACTGAGGT
>NC_051415.1:23013130-23013632 GCF_015228065.2 Penaeus monodon
GTAACAAAATCAGCTGCGTGAATTATCAGCCTGCCTCCACCCAGTACTTTATCAACATTTTCTGGAACGATTAAATTGTTTAATTTTGTCAACAAAGATAAATTTACCAAATAAGGCCGAACCCCCCTGCCATGTGTTTTAACTTAACTGTGAATTAGGTTTGCCTAAAAGGAAAAAAATAAAGTAAGGTATTCAGTTTCAATTAAAAGCGAGTTGCAAAAGGATCTTAGCAGTCAATGCAACGGCAATGAGGGTGGAGGGAGAATTCTTCTGCTGTTGCCAAGGAAACGAAAAGGAGGGTGAATTCGAGTTTGCATCTTGGAGAAATATATTACCTGATATTTTTATTCTTACTTTATTTTAGAATTATTTGTGCGTTTGTCGTTAGTTTTCACTCGTTTCATTGAATGATATACTCTTTGTATGCTTCTTTGTTTGGTGAATTTGTGCACTCTTAGACATGCACTCATCTTTCACAGTCGCACTCGCACACACACAAAAA
>NC_051415.1:23013712-23015507 GCF_015228065.2 Penaeus monodon
TTAACGCGACTTTGAACTCACGTCGTAAAAGATTTATCCAATGTTTTCTCACATAATTTTATTACTAAAATTTGCTATTTCCTGAAGGAGTCTGGAGGCCAGGGATGCACAGAACAACTTTCGCCCGGAAGCATAGCGTCGTTGGCTGTAGCAAGTCGAAGTATGAGCAACGAAGGGCGCCCTCCCCCCGGAAATCTCCTCACGCCCCTGCTAACCGTCATCAAGCGCGAGCGAGAGGCGTACGCGGCGGGGGAGACCACCATCCTGCCCCTGACGCAGTACCACCCGGAAGATGACCAAGTCAGCACGGAATCCCGCACGAATCATGAGCGAGTGAACGAGGAACCTTGCGGGAACAGAGCCTTCGTAGCCTCGCACTCCCCCAACTCCTACGCGACTAACGAAGGTCTGTTCTTGCGTAGTGCTTGGCTTAACGATAGTAGGTTTATTTTGTAGTTTATAGGGAGCAAGGAGTCATGATTCGAAAATATAACAAATCGAAATCTTTCATTCCCAAAGCTGAAGATGACCCGATGAGCCCCCTGCCGGTGGAGACGCAGCTGCACTCTGTCAGCAACTCTCCCGCGGACACCCCGACGCACGAGGATGGCCGCTCCTGCTCGCCAGAGGACACCGCGTACTGGGAACCCGACGACAGGAGAAGAGCCAGGTTCAGAGATGCTTCCCTGCTGGAGTCCGATTACTCGCCCGAACCGCTTGCGTCGGAGAAGCGAGCGAGAGAATATCATAGGTAGGGGCTTCAAGGGCCGTTGCTTTTACGTCTACCAAACCTTGGCCGTGAGTCAAATGTATGAGGATTTAAATGTTTATTTATATATCATTTTGAAATTCAAGTGTGACAGCTGGTTTCCGCTTTAAGGTGTCGTCCCTCCATGCCCAGATTTCCACTCCCAAATAGATTCATCGAGGCATGACGCCGAGGGGTGTAAACGGCCACAACTTGCTTTGTGATGCAAGAGGCGTATTTCACAATTAACATTTTGCCTCAAAAGTTCCACAAGATTTGTTTATGACCATAATATGAACGTCTCATTAAGGCTTGTCCCCTAACGCAGTATATATACGAGGGTGTATAAATAACTGCAACCAGGCCTTCCCCCTTGCTCCCACCTGCAGGCTGCGGATGGCCCAGCTGCGGGACGAGGGTGCGGCCCGGCTGCGGGTGCTGGAGGCGGAGCTGGCGCTGCACAGCCAAGAGCGACACATGCGCCAGCAGGAGCACCAAATCAGAATGGAAATTCTGATGGAGAAGCTAAAGAGAATCAGGGAAGGTGCCCATGTGAAGGATTAGATCAGTAGGTGTAGAGTAGTTAAATCATCGGTACACAGAAATAAAATTGATTTAAAACTGTGTTTAACTTATATACGAACCCTCATTTTCTACATAACACATTTATACAAAAAATCTCTACCATCGATTAATATATTCTCGTTACTGACTTCACCTTCAAATATTAAAGCAGACACACTGATCTATAAAAGGCAGGTCAATTTGCCTTGTTAGACCTCACTGAATCAACGGTTTAACATAAATGGCAATCAAAAAGAGAGACAGAGAAATTAAGATTCAAGAAAAGTAATGTCAGGTATATATTTGTGGCGTTAATGAAGTCAGTGAGTATGTCATAAACAAATGGGAAAGGATTATTTTCTTCATTAACCACAATGAAAAGAGAGAAATCCAAATGACGTTATTTTATCACTGCTACTGTGGCGCCACATTAGTAAAGTTATTAATATAACGGACAGATTAGCCTTATTAATCTCAGAATGA
>NC_051415.1:23015531-23015851 GCF_015228065.2 Penaeus monodon
ACCTTAAGATTAAAACCTAATAAAAGTGGCAAGACATTCGAAAGTATGAAAGCAGCGTTCAGAGTTATATTACAGTAAGTTAGTTTAATGAACGTTTTGCACAGAATAGATTGTCGAGAAATGCTGTTTTAGTTAACGTAGTTCTTTTCTGTGTATTGCTAGAAGTGTTATTGACAGATTCATGAGTTAGGTTAAAATATGGAGAAACACCAGGGCTCGAATAAAGGTTGGGTAGCTGAAGATACAATATCTAAATTAACGGATCCTTTTCCATTTTCAACTCTTCTTAAGATATGGTAAGCTAGACACCATGCGGTACT
>NC_051415.1:23017338-23017571 GCF_015228065.2 Penaeus monodon
AGGCTAAAACCAATAAATATGAGCTTTGTAATTCCAACATAAAACACAGACACTGCCAAGTGTGAAGTCTAAAACCGATAATATAACATTAAGAACTGCCATATATTCTGAATCGAGTTACGATCACTTTATTTAGTTTCAGAAATCACGAGAAAAAGTAAACTAACCCAAACTGTTGTGGTTACATCACCGTATCCTAAAAACGCTGGATCAGTATTTGTGTCAGTTTGTCA
>NC_051415.1:23023353-23023709 GCF_015228065.2 Penaeus monodon
AAGGAATGCTGACCTCTACATTGTTACTCATTGACCACGGCAGTACACAACACCTTGAAAAACTACAATAACGCATCATCGTAGAACGCACGCGGGCATAGACCGACATGAAACCTACGTTTAAGAAGGGATTGTAATAAAGGTTAATAAAAAATTATAATATATATATATTTATCTTTATATATTATTTATATTATTATAATTATATATGATATATAGTATAGAATATATAGTCAGTATATTCTAGTACATGATATAAACCCTCTAAGTTATATATTAGGCATATATCGAATATGCTGAAAATAACATCTATATATGCCGTATGATATATAAAAATATAGTTCTATTATTATGTG
>NC_051415.1:23023868-23023998 GCF_015228065.2 Penaeus monodon
GTGTCGTGATGCCCTGTGCTATATATACAAAACGCGGTTATGGGATTAAACTATGCAGAACAAATTATCTACAACTGTATATATATATATATCATAGGATATTGTATGCTGAGATAAACATACGATTGAA
>NC_051415.1:23024094-23024189 GCF_015228065.2 Penaeus monodon
GTTCTTATGTATTGCAATATATCGTTAATATATGCAAGCATATCTCGCACTGCTTTGATTCAGATGTGTCTTATGCCTAATACATACTCACTAAA
>NC_051415.1:23025052-23025167 GCF_015228065.2 Penaeus monodon
TGCGTGTGCGTCCTATGTGTATAATATTTATTTTCTGTTTTAAACAAATAAATGTACTAGATATCGAATATATATATAGCACTGGTATTGTGATTAAAGAAGTTCTTTATTAAAA
>NC_051415.1:23025209-23026031 GCF_015228065.2 Penaeus monodon
TTTGTTTCTATCCATCTTCACCCCTTTCACTGTATTTTTCTCTATCTGTTTTTTTTTCTCCCTAAATCACTCGCTCAAACTTTTCCTGTCTTCATTTCACTGTACTGAAGAGGAGGAGGATACAACAGTGAAATGAAATCAATCAAAAGGTTTGGTGTCAATTTCCCATTATAAAAAGGTATTGATGAAGGCAGTTGCTACGTCTATAACAATAATTGTCATGGGGCTAATATCATAATGCCATAATATAGTCCGTGTGCACGCAGGGCCTTATGTTGATATAAAAATAACAGACAGGGTTCATTCCAATTAAGTTTTCAAAGCAGAATGTTTTGTCAGCTGACAAAGATTTTAAAAGGAACATATCAGGTGACTGCACTGAATGACCGAGTCGCAAACTTTTCTACTCTCAATAGTAGTGTGAATATTACCTCGAAGGAAAATATACTGCTTTCACTATAACTCAATACATAATGGTCATTTTCTTATTTGCATTTTACGAAGAACTACTGATATATCGGAATTGTTTTCGAATCATAGGAAGTGAAATTTGCACGCTTGGATCAGCAAACCTATAAAAAACATTTGCATGCATTTATCGAAGCAGAAGTACCTGGAAACCTTCGCCAAAACGAAACTTTTACCTTCGTTTTGTTTATTATTGTATATAAAACTTTTCTCTCTGTATTAGAAATTTCGTTCATTTCAGACGCAAACACATACGAGGGAGTTTTGGAATTACAGAGTGACATGGAATCGTCTACAGTGGACCTATGTAATCTTTTGATTTACTTTTACGTTTAACTATTGTATAATATGTAC
>NC_051415.1:23026770-23026877 GCF_015228065.2 Penaeus monodon
TCAATGGTTCGGTCTCCGCATCTCCAAATAACTTTGTTGTGATGGTCCCTCTCCTTCGTAAAGAAATGCTGTCCTACTCTCAGCTTCACAGTTGCCCAGTGCGAGAT
>NC_051415.1:23027178-23027256 GCF_015228065.2 Penaeus monodon
TACCCACCTCGTGCAACAGTCACCGCGGCACAGTTTCCGCACTACATCCAGCCGCCCCCCATCAAGCAAGTTTGCGAC
>NC_051415.1:23027908-23027982 GCF_015228065.2 Penaeus monodon
TCTGGCTGGCGAGACTTTTCCCCGCCAATGATAAATGTAACCTATAATAATCGGATGATATAATGAGGCCAAAA
>NC_051415.1:23029229-23034285 GCF_015228065.2 Penaeus monodon
GAAATCACATTATCGCAATAAATAAGTAGATGCACTGAAAGAATCAAACGTAGCGCTGCGAGTTGCGCTGGCTATGGCCGTAGCAGTCACATGCACGAGATTGGGAGAAGAGGGAGATCTTCACGAGTCCACATTTCATCTTAGACAGACCGCATAATTAACGTCGAACCGATGTAATGTGCGAGAAAGACGCATTTAAGTAGTTTTGGGACACAGACAGACACACACACAGTTATGTAATCACAATATTTTTAATTTGGTTTTCTCCAAAGTGGCGTATAACACTGCCATGCAGTCAGCTGAAGGGCTAGCAGCATCGAAATGGAGGGTAAGTCGCAAATCTGTCATCCGTGTGGCTATATATAAAAACTGCTGCGACCTGTCACTTGACCGCGTAATCACTGACTTTGCCAACTAGAGTGGGAATGGAACGCGTCCACAAAGTACCACCTATTAATTACTTTAACAACTTTTAACAATTAGAATTCATAGTACTGGGTTTAACCCAGAAAACAGACAGAACACATCAGCCAACAACTCAATAAATAAAGTTTTCTAAATATTTTTATTCTATTTATTATTGAAATCAAATTTCATTAATTAAAAAAAGTTTATTTGAATGCATTCAAGAAATAATACATATTATCTGTCTATCCTGAAGTCTAAACATTCACAAGGGCTACACAATTCCTTGTTTTCCACTCACAGTTCGGGAGTCAAAGGTAAGTAAATCAGTAATTTGGTAAGGCCTCTAACACAAAATTATCACACTACAGTATAAATTTCTTTGCTCCTTCGGGATAATAAAACGCAGCAGAAATACATAAATGTTTTCTTAGATATTCCAAAAACATAGTTTGGATACAAAGTCATAGATTGCAAATCCTCTTTTCTAACCTGACAACATGTTTAAATACATAATAAATAGATTGACTCACAATAAATGAGGTGCAGTTTGAGGATAATACCTTTACCTTGTGTAAAATGTATTCCAAACTATAACACCTTTTTCCACTGTATAGACTCACTACAGTTCTGTAGAAATCCCTTCTAGCCATCTTTTTCAGAGGTTTCCTTGCATTGTTAATTTTACATTATGCAACATACAAAAGAATATTTTCACAAAGATAACAATAATTAAGTTTCATTTCCATTTTCTTAACCTTTGTCGAAATGAAAAAAGCGGCCTTTCAAAATGGTAAAACAATCATAATAAAAATATCACCATTAGTATGTCATACCTAGATTAATATATATACAGACGCTATCATTCCTTCATAATTTCGAATTCTGAACTGCATCATAAAATGCTAACCCAATCTTATCACTCCTATTCAGCTGGATGACCTACAATATTTATTTTCAGTTTCCATTGTTCTACATGTATCTGCCCCTTTATTATTCTATAGTAAAAATGAGAACAGTATCTACATATATTACCTTATTTCTGAACTGAGAACAAGTTACTGCATACTCGTACAGCCACAGTCTACACACGGGCTACCCTGAGCTTGATCAGAGCAAGGCTAATGCCTGAAAACTGCATTTGATGGCAATGTATCAATAATATCCTACTTGAAATTATGAACTCCAAATATAAACATAGATTTACAGTAAAGGTAAACAAAGATGAATTATAATTACACAGGGCAGTTTATATAAAATGGGTCTTTATGCATTTGAAACAGCTATAAACCTGTAATTGGGAACATTTGTTATACAGGTAAGTTTCCTGCAAGAACTTTTAATCAGCTAGACACTGGCAGTATGAAAAACTGTTACCTTAAAATTATTATTGCATACCAATTACAGTCTGACTCTGCTGACCCAGTGTAGATTACAGTTAACAGGAACATATTCAGTACACTAATATATTGAACTAAATACATTTAATAAAATGTTAAATTTACATGACAAATGTTTCCATGTTCAGTATCTTAGTTTCAATAGGCAGGCAAAGCTTATCACTTCCATCTACTACACGAAACTGAATAAAAATAATCAAATAACCGAATCATTTCTCCATATCAAATAATCTAGAAGAAAATAAAACCTACACCAGGAAATACCTCATGCAGAAAAAAAGGTTTATTTTATGCCATGGAATTATGCTTGACAGTTTTACCAGAAACACACTACACTGGCAAGCTCTATGTTGCAAATTTTAACAATGCTGCTATCATTAACTTGTTTTTCGCAATTTTGTAAATCTATAACAACCCTACTGAACATAGTTGCTGATCTATCTTACAGAATACAAGGATGTGGATATAGTGTCCAAACATTGGTAGCCATTAGTAGGCAGAAATAACACTGATTATTCATAGATATTCATAAATATATAAATACATCCTTATGCTAGAATCAGCATATCAACACTGGTGTCTGCTATTTCTGCTTTATTAGTGAACTGACCTTCCAATCCCAGCAAACTAATTTTCATCAATCTATAAATCTTGCTAACTAGTTCATTCTCAAAAATCATTTTGTTTGGCTTGCCTTCCCTTTTACTTAGCACCTCTTTATCTTCAAAATTATATCAAAGACAAGATAGCTTACCACTGGATTAAACATACCAACTATTAATATATAAGGAAGATATTAACATCTGCAGATGTTTGTAAATACCTAAAATGAAACATAGCTGCAGAAAAAAATATCCTTTTATTCGTAATATTCAAATTCGTAACTATAGCTAACATGCTGTAAATTCCCTTCCATTTTCAAAAATCATAATGCTTTCCTGCTAACTGTATGTGAATACTCAACATACTCATCAGCACTGTTCCTATGTCTTTTAATAAATCCCACTTTTGTAAAATATGAATTTGAATATGAAATCTTTTCTGATATTTCTTATGTAATCTTAACAATACTTAATTTGGCAATTCTTGATTTTTAGGTCAACCATAACACAAACACAATTTTTCCACAAGTTTGTACTTTCCAGGCTAATGCAATCTTCATAGATGCCTAAATGTTGAAGAACCATTTTTAGAAGAAATTAAAGAAAAAACGTATGTTAATTCAGTCAACACATACAGCTATCAAAAAGTAATCTTTTGCCAAGGGTATTTAATAAACCATTTAAAAAATGTTTTACAGAATTAAAAAAACAAGGGTCTGACCTAATCATGTTAATGAAGAATACTGTTTAATGTTAAACATATAAAGTTTAATTAAGTCAATTATTATAGTTATGGTACTGAATATATTTCAATTCAAAAGAACTTTCCAGTATACCTTATAACCTTAATGACCAGAACTGCCAATGTAGTCTGGCATACCTTTTTACCCGTCCATAGCATTCACTTTCTTCAAACTAAGATATAGAGACAATAATCACATCTTTCATACATTGTAGGCTTGTGTTATCATGAAATAAGGAAGCAATTTATAATGAAAAAAGGACATTAACTGAATGTGACAAGTGAAAACCCACCTATCAAACAATTAGAATTCATATAGATATAGGAAACTTACAGTATACATATAGTCTGCAATATCCTTTACAGTGAACACCTACGCCTTTGAAATTCAAAGGCTGCTGAGAAAAAATTAAGGGATGAAAATACAAAATTTAACTAGCTTTCTGCACAAAAATGACACTTTAGAAAGAATAATCTGTTTTTTTATTCATAGCAAATGGTTCACAGTGAGAGAAATGATACTTTAATTGCCATCTACCTTGATACATACATTTTTGGTTCCAGTTAGTTTTTACCATGGTAAACACTGTGGTAATATTCTATACTAACCTAAGTATGAAATTAATTAAATTCCTTGCCTGAAATCTACAAGTCAATTACATTCATCAGATTCAAAAGGGCAGCAATAAAAAGAAATAATTTGTTCAAATTCATACTTTTATAGCATGCTTAGGCAAACAGAAAATTCTGACATGAAATGTAAACAATAAAAAAAATATATAGAAGGCAAATAATAATTCTTAAAAAATCAGAATAATGATGTGACTGATAAAACAGAACAATGGACATTAATTAGATGAAGATGATAACAACAATAAACAAGTAAGAATGATAAAAGATTAACATCATAATGAAGTGAACTCTTTGCTTGACTGTCCAATTTCTCACTTCACCTTCCATTAAAAATAATAAAAGCAAGCCTTACTCCATTTCCTTAGGCCAATTTTAAAAATGTGTTTTCTTGTTGTACTTCTATTCTGCATACTTAAGATACATCTTAATTTACAGAGTCACCTTTCCATAGAACTAATGTTGTGTATTCCACAACAAAAAGAACTGTAATTTTGCCAAGTTCACACTATTTCACCTGAATTTGTAAATATTGCTCAGCATAATATTTTTTAACAATTTGGTTCACACAATCTCATATTAATACTTATGTAGTAGTGAGAAACCTACTCCTTAATTTTCCAGAGAAAAACATACCAAGTAACAGTATTCTTCAACATTCCTTCAACATAAAATCCCTCTTAACAAATGTCAAACCATAGCTCAGTCATGGATGGCTTCCCTCTTCTCCCCCTCCCCCCCTTCTATCTTTGAGCACTTCATAAACAAAGCAAGCAAGGCTTATTATCAACAAATCAAATTTTGAGTAAGCTACATTAAATATATATATATATTGCTTACAAATCATTACGAACACTCACATATATTCACAAAAATAAAGGTAATAATCCCTTCTCTTAAATATGTATCACTTTTTTCTCCTTAACTTTAATAACTATATACATGTTTACATAAAGCATGAGCATCTAAACAAACAATAAAGCCTTTTAGTTGAACTAATCAACTGTACCATAAATCAAGTTATCTACATATAAAGGATATAATAATTTATTTCATCTATGGCCACCTTGATTAGCTTGATACTCAACATACACATCTGACAACCTAGTAAATAACCCAGTAGTATGGGGTACAATATGAAATTTACATAATATCAAAACCTAATTGTCTACCAGTTATACCTCAATGCTAGAGGAACTGCTGCAATGCCGTCTTCACCCTAGAAGAAAAGAAAAGACATTAATGAAAATGCACAATCATACTAATTTGGAGAGAAA
>NC_051415.1:23035248-23035481 GCF_015228065.2 Penaeus monodon
TGTCCTCATTAACATTACTTACTTGTCAAATAATCCAGTATCAGTTGTAGTCATTAGATTTTGTAATAGTTTGTATACTCCCATTTCACGAAGTTTGTTTTGTCTCTCAGCAGCTCCCTCCTCGACATTCCAAATAAGGTTGCTTATGCAGAAGGTTGCTGCTATCTGTAGTTTTACATTTGGTATAACCTGAAAACAGATTTACATTGCATAACCTGAGATACTGGTAAATG
>NC_051415.1:23037998-23038170 GCF_015228065.2 Penaeus monodon
AGAGGAGAAGGAAAAGAAAAAGGGGAGAAAAGACCCCTCAAAATAGCAAAGGGCATGAAATTGAGGGTTGGTGTAATAGTTTGTAATGTATAGAGGGTAAGACCTGGCCAGAAAGATTGCCAGCGGGCAACGAAGAAAGTCTTAAAGTCGAAGTAAGAGTTGGTGGCTGAAG
>NC_051415.1:23039015-23039730 GCF_015228065.2 Penaeus monodon
GCTTCTTGAGCACATCTTCATTTGACATAATGGCAGACTTAGCCATGTCTCCATCGGCAATATTAGCCAAAATGCAGAGTGCTTGCTCCTTCACCTCAGCTGAGTGTTCTCCTTCTAAGATTAAGATGATTGCCTGAAAAATTAAGAACTCTTTTGGTTACCAACATTTAAAGGAAGAACCTATACCTCATAAGTCAGACAACACTTGTGTTGTGCTGCACACTGTGCCTTTTCACAAAATCTTACCTGCATAATTTCCTTTCCATGGCTTTGCATAATCTGGTCAATATGGGCCTTTGTTGACAGAAGGTTTCTCAGCAGACCTAAAGTTTTCATGAGGATGTGAACATCTGTGTCCGACAGTAGTCGGAATATTTGATCAGTTCCTAAGTGGTGCAGGATGGAAGCCTAAAAAGAAAAATGAAGGCATAACTACTAATAAAAGCATGCAAGTTTTACACATATATCGAAGGCATATTCATATCTATAGTCTCCTCCCTCTTCTCTTCCTCTCCACCACTCATCCAATCTCTCTTCTTCCCTCTCCTTTCTCCTCCCCTTTTACTCTCTCCTTCCTTTCCTCTACTTCTTTCTCTTTTCTTCATGTTCTCCTCTAACTCTCTCCTTCACTTATACCTTCCATCTCTTTCCCTCTCCCTATTTTCTTTTCTCTCTCTTGCTCTTTCCATCCCTCTTTCCTATTTTACCTTTCTTT
>NC_051415.1:23039971-23040701 GCF_015228065.2 Penaeus monodon
AGCTTCAAGAATTACAACTTAATATCATAATTGCCTTCTATCAACTGTAATCAAAATGGAACTTCAACATACAAAGATTATACAACATGCACAAACATTTTAACACAGTCATACACATTTTCTCACTGTTACTATAAAAAGAAAGAAAGTATAATTAGGCCTACTCACCTTCACTCTGTGCTCTGCTTGGAAAGCCATGTTCATTAGTGCCCAGACAGCATTAAGTCTTAAACCTGGGTGAGGTCGTCTTGTTAGTCCACAAAGAAATTCAACTGCACCTTGGTCAAGGATGTGTTCCTTGGATGGTGAAAATTCAAGCAAGAGGTTACAGAGTGTCGAAGAAGCTACTGTAACTAGTTCCTCAGAGTTGGAGGTCTTTAAAACTGTCATAAGAGGTCTCCAGACCATATGATCCTGTGAAGAAGAAAAAAAAGCAAAATGTTTACTTTCTTCCTTTCTACTTCTAAAAAAGTCCTTTTTACTCCTACTGCATAGTTCACAGTTGCATTTTCCAGTTTGGAAAATTCAGTCTTTTTAATTAACTACAAATACAACTGACCAGCTGATCAACTATCAGGCTCAACAGGCAAAATGCTCAGAACTCAAGTGCAATATTATTCTAACTTTGATAAAACTCTGAGAGGGAGAAAACTGCCAATATGTATTGACAATGATACATAGATATTAACTGTTTAAATGCAACATGAGTATGAATAATAAGGGAAAATCA
>NC_051415.1:23041716-23042357 GCF_015228065.2 Penaeus monodon
TATATATATCTTACAACACAATTACATACATAAAGTAAAATACAGACTATGTGAAACACGCTGTCTGACTTGGACAAGAAAGTTTCTTAAGTAAAAACTATATCAAAGGGTTCCTGTAATTGGTAAGCATGATGCAGCAGTTGTCAAGTTAAGTAAACAGAGCTATCTCTTCATCCTATAAAAACTGATCTTCAAAGTGTGCCAAGTCAAACAGTCACCTGGAAAATGTTTTTTTTCCAAGAAGAAAAGACTTCTGTTAAATGTCACAAGTACAGCAAAGGTATGTCATCTCATTCAAAATAAAAAGAAAAGGAGAAAGGTGGGAAAAGCGTATATACACACTAATACACTCAATGGATGAAAATGCCCAGTTTCGAAATGTTTCCCACAAATTTTTCATTTTTTTCCCAATGCCCAACTAGAAGCACGCATGTTCTTCAGTTGTTAAGAAATCAATAGACTCCAAATGTCTCCATGGTATTGTTTTTATTTCCTTTATGGGCCTAGTATGGGTCTGCTGTTGCAGCCACATGGTCTCTCACAACAGAAGTTTTTCCACAAGGCAATCTTTAATCAAGCACTTGACTTTGACACTTACGTACAAAATGCAGCCTCATTCCCATTGGCACAATGTCAAAAAG
>NC_051415.1:23042386-23042480 GCF_015228065.2 Penaeus monodon
CATATTAGTAACTTGGAAGTGGCACTGACTGGAAATAAAAAGGTGCTTCATATCTGGATGATTTAGGTAAATGTAGCAGTGATGATGATCACTC
>NC_051415.1:23042998-23043219 GCF_015228065.2 Penaeus monodon
TGCCCGACTCATGTTCTTGGTATAAGCATGGAGCTGAAAACACTAAGTAGTAAAGAAGGGGCTAAAGAAAATTAATATCCAGCAAGTAGCAGACCCACTTCCTGTAGTTCTCATAATTCTTATAAATCTTTTAACACCATGGCTTCAGGTGCCTCACAAAATGCATGAAGCCCAAAATATAATATGCTGGGCACATGAACATACGTATGTTGTGGCTCTGA
>NC_051415.1:23044278-23044989 GCF_015228065.2 Penaeus monodon
AAACATACTCTATAGGCGTTTACTGTAACCTTTTACCTGAAAAGTTGTCCTGAGTGTGTGCACAGATCTTGAAAGAGAATGAAGACACCTAACAGCGGCTAACTGGATTGGTGGACAGGCTGCAGACAAGGCACCGACAATTGTGTTCATCAGGCCCTCTGTATTTATTACTCTTTGGCGAATATCTTCATCATTTGCCCCCAAAGATGCATAAACCTTCAGGGCAGCTTCTAGCATCAGATCAGGCCATGTACTTGGATTATCATACTGTCGACAAGACTGGAACAATGGTTGAATACAATTATACTCCTTTCTTTCATATCAAAATCAAGTTGTTAAATATCATTAAGGAAATGTAAAAGTATAACTTCCATATAACTCAGTTAAATTATACAGCCTTTCTATAAAAGTCAAGCAAGGGTAACAGATACAAAAACTTACAATTGGAGAAACACTAATTCCCTGTGGTGCTGAAGCTCCAGCAGTGGGTGTGTCTTTGAGGTAATCATTCATTATATGAATTAAGTGGTCTGTCATGGCTGCTGTCCTCTGTAGTTCTGTACTTACTTCAGTCAGATAAGCTAACGTGTTAGCTGCTTCAACACGTTCCCATATTTCCCTATCTCGACGACACATCCGAACCTGTACCAGTAATAAAAATGAACAAATAATTTCTAAATAAACCCTAGTTACAGACTATCTAGAAGTAAA
>NC_051415.1:23045044-23046462 GCF_015228065.2 Penaeus monodon
TATATCTCAAATCTAATCTATATTATTTATAGGAAATAAAATCACACTTGAAACTGACCAAGCATTGTAAAGTCTTAAATATGACTTTTGGATCATCAGCTGACAGTGCCCCTGCTCGATGCAGGAATGTTAGCGCAGTAGCTGCAGCAAGCTGCATATCACAAGGCCGATCTCTTGCCATTAAACCCACAAGCAAGTCTGGCACAGCTTTACCACCGTAACTCTTAGTAGCTATGATAGATGAAACTCTCTCATTGCTGTTACAAATAAAAAAAGAAGAAATAGTGAGAATGACAGGAAAACAAAAGTCAGCCATAATTACCTTATTATGCAGCAACCTGAATAAAGCAGTAATGAGACTTTTTTGCCTTCTCATGGAAAAAATGGCATACTGAAGTCTGAATTCTGGTTCAATTGGGACTGACAAGGTTCATTTGATTCTTCATAACAACATACTGAAAACTACATATAGGGTACAAACCATACCAATAAATAAATAAAAGTACATCATACATGATTTTTTTTTTAGGAAATGAGGCTTATGGGAGACTTTAAGCCTAATTTGAGTAACAGTATCTCCTCAAAGACAGTAATTAGGGTCTAATAAGTGAACAACTGTTTAGCATGCACATTTGACTGCACATGACTAAAGCTGACAAATCCAACACACCATACAATCATATAGATTCTAGATTTTAACACTAATCATATTTGTTAACTACTGATCCTAAGTATACATGGTGAAATGTATTCAGATATCTAAAACTTAACACAGTTACTGTGATATTAATTGAGCTTGCATAAAAATAATAGTAGTTCAGAGTAAATTCAAACTGAAGTACAATATATTGCAAAGTTCACTCTTTGATCAAAATTATCAAGAAAATGAAATGACAAATGGTGGAGGCAATACTGCATTTGTGTAATAGAGGAAGTATATAGGTTTTTGACAAGTTCAGCACTAAAGTCCAGTCCCAATTCTTCTATATAAGCATCCTTTTGTTATTCAGGCCAAAATATCCACCAAGCAATAAAAATATTGGATATATAAGTAATAGATATATATAGCCACAGACTAGTATAGATATGGTTCAGAAATGTGAGATATAGAAGATGTAATACACAGAATTATACAGACAAGCATGCATAAGAGTTTGCAACCTCAAATACACAAAAGCACACATGTATGTGCAAGCATACCCAAACATCCAAACTATGACCTCCAAAATTCAATTACGTAATCTCTGATGAGAAAGACTTCTAAATATTTTCCTTCACTCTACATTTTGTTTATCAAATCAATCTCTCAACAAGCCATGAAGCTCTTCTCACTTACTTGTAACACATGGCTGCCAAACAGTGTAATGCAGGAAGCTGAACTCTGGACACAGGTGAACACAACATACAGGCTACAAGAT
>NC_051415.1:23046496-23046995 GCF_015228065.2 Penaeus monodon
TTCACAGGTCTGTCCATAAGGTTGAGGCTATTTTAAAACCTTTTTTCTAGAATTATTAGATATACCCTTTTCTCATCATAAAATAAAATCATGATTATATTGAGCAGGTATTCATTATTACATTATCTATATGCAAATATTAGTCACAACACAAACTACCACAAAGTTATGTCCAAAAAACACAACTTTCTTATTAAGGCTACAATCACATGCACCACAAAGAACAAGAGCGCACACAAACCCTGGATACCTTGCATGCATGAGCAAGGATGTTGGCAACACATTCCTGGTTGCTAGGAGGATGATAGCCATGTTGTATAAGAGTTGTTAGGAGTTTGTGGTCCCAGGCAGGAGGTGGGGGTGCACAACCCTGCCGATAGACTGATCGAAGGCAACAGAGAACCATTGATGTATATGCGTTGGCTCCCCCTCCTCCACCACATGCTTCAAGTTCTGGAGTTTGGAAATTAAAATTAAACACTTAAAATTTATGATAGAT
>NC_051415.1:23047255-23049249 GCF_015228065.2 Penaeus monodon
TTCACTACTCAAGACAAAAACAAGTAAAAGGCAAATTCAACAGGTCAAATACTGCACACCATCAAAACAGATTTTCCTTTTCTTTTAAAGACTACACACACACATACACTTATTAGTCTAGTGTACTCTGTCCTTGGACACAAGGAAAGCTAAACACTTAAATATTACAAAAATCAATGAAGCAACTAGCAAACACCTACCAATCTTTTAAAATAGATATGAAAAAATCTTTAAAAAATATCCTCCACTAGCCCAATCAAAGCTTAGTCATTCAATGATTCACTGGTCCCTTTTTCTGGTAACAGATATCTTTTATCTAAAGACACACACAAAGCTGCATGCAAAAATTTTACTTACGTTCCCACAAAACAGGTAGAAGCCCTGCTTGCACTAATGCTGCTGCATGCTCTGGTAGACCTTTTGCAAGTGAATTCAGTACAGTTGCTACTTCTGTTTTAAGAATCAGATCAAACTCTTGTGCACGAAGAATCTGAAGTAATCGCACTACAACTCCCTGCTCAATTATAGAACCCTTCTCCCTTACACTACCAATAACTGCAAACTTTAATTCACTGTAAAAGAGAAAATTACATTAATATAAAAATACATTGAGCATGCATCAAATTATATAAAATCTCTTATATGGTTAGAATATTTAACAGGAAAATATGTTCATATATATAGTCTGAGAATATTTGAACCCAGTACTTAAATCATAATCTAATTTTTTTAAAGAAAAATTCATGAAACTTACATCTAGAATTAAGGATAAAAACATTAATAAAAGAAATTTAAAATGCATTACATACCTAACTGCTTGGAAGCATTTTTGAGGATCATTAGAATACAGTTGGTCGATATAGGCTCGGCTATGTTCCACATCCTGAAAAAATATAAAAATAACATTATAAAAAATAATTCTTATTGAGTAACTTAATTTGTAAACTGCATGATACATATGCTCTTCCATGATAAGAACATTATATCTGCTTCCCTGAGAGTCACAAACTAAATAAAATTAGCAATAATATAAATTGAAATAATTTGTGTACAATAGAGAATCACTCACTCCAAACAAATATGAAAGATGAGTACATCAACACTTACTTTGAAAATAACTTAAATGCTATTGCACAGGCAACAAATAAATAATACACATGCATTACCTATATATAAAAACTTATAAAAATATACTCGACTTCCTCACGTGTATGTGCATAGCACTCTGATCTGCAGGCATCTCTGCTATCTCTGCATGTCGTTCACAAACAAGATTCCATGATATATAATATCTGCTACATATATATTATTGGCTACCATACTTATTCTATATGAATTAATATGATGGTAGAAAGCAGAAAATGATACTCCTGTTCCAGCAAATGCTTCAGCAAGACACAAGCCCTAGATGGGGATTATTTTGTGATACTTGACCAATTTTTTATTTTTTACTGTATCAGATGCATTTGTGATTGAGTCCTCTAGTGGTACTAGAGATGCCATATTTTACTGTAACATAATTTGCAGCATAGTGTGAAAAGTTGGTCTTGTTTTGAATAAAATAGCTCCTTGATGAGACAAGCAGACTGGATACTCTTATCACATAGCATATTTAACCAATGAGCAATTCTTTTGCAGTTTGTAACTTCCTCTGCTGGCAAGTACAAGCAAGATACAAATTGACCTTGTATTCATACATATTTATCTGCCATTTTTGAATAGCTGAACTGCTTGCAATAGTGAAAATTGTTGTCTTTTGTATGTAAGGTTGAAGAGTGGTCCTTCTTTGATAAATATGCACACAGAAATTTCTGTGTCATTCTCTCAGTGACTGGAGTAAGAATGTTGTGCACCTGTACACACAGTCAGCTGCTTGAATGAAAAAGTCTGAAAAGTGGGAAACACATAAGCTAATGTTTACAAAGGACTACACCAGCTAGGAAGAAAAGGCAATCAGAAGGAGTTGCCAAAGCAGAGCCCCCTGGTTTCCAGTA